>NW_015630021.1:650335-677706 GCF_001515625.1 Sinocyclocheilus rhinocerous
TGTCTCCACGACATGGCGGCGGCGGTGGTAGCAACAATAAAGTTACGCCTTCTTTCTTTGCGTGAACATTTGGGCGGCATTATGCAAATCTTCCCACATCGTGACATAGACGTGTGGGGGCGTGTTTAAACGAGGCGTTTTAGGAGGGCATGGACCAGTCTTAACTTTTATAAAGAATATCTCTTTGGGTTTGAGACTTTAGTCTTTGCAACTTTAGGGATCTTATCTATTCACGAACAGCTTGTAACACTCCAAAGAGAAAGGAAAACTTGAAATCGCATCATATGACCCCTTTAAAATGCATAGCTTAGACAGAATCAACATTTCTATTCATTTCCCACTGATTTACTGATGAGCATTAGCAGCTCCCGGCGCTGTCTGCCTGTGTTTTCTCTTCCACGATCGCTGTTCTAACTCCGAGGAAACTCATTAGCTGCTCATATGTCACTCATATTACACGTTCATAACCTGCCCTGTCTCCCCTCCCCTGCCGTCCATTACACTTTCACATTCAGGTCTGTACATAAGAAACCCAGAAAAACATTTCTACGGATGAAACATGAAACTAATAAACACACGATTACGACAGTATATGATTTGTATGTGATTTTCATGAGATTCTGCCTATTTTCATAACAATACAGGGTGTTTACTCAAGAAATGCTAAGCAGGTGTAGCGATTAACTTGATATAAAAGACTACAAATAACATATTTCAGCAACATTATATGGCCAAAGCACATTAGATTGCATTAGACACTGCGCTGCGCAGACCGATCAGTGTATGACATCAAAGTACCATGAGAGCTATAGAGACCAGACTGCTCCGTTAGCTTTCAAATTGCTATCGTGGTACTTTGATATCAAACACCTATCGATCTGCGCAGTGCAGTGTCAAGTCGAACACACCTAGTGTTTTTCCTTGATTAACCCCTTAGGTGTTGAAATCTGGTGCTGAACGACAAGAGATTTTTCTATACTCGATGGTATCGAGGCAATTCGGTCGGTGCCTAAAAATATCAAACTCAATACCCAGCCCTAGTTATCAAAGCATCATCCACTTTTTTCTGTAATATAATTTGTGTCCAAGAAAATAATAAAAAAGGGCATCTTGTTCCTCTAAAAGCAAGGTCTAGCAAAACTGTTAACAATATACTAGTGTCAGTTTCAGATGACACTTTAATTCCTATTTAATTATGAATCATGAGGAGCCATAGTTGTTCACATAATTTGATGTGGTTTCAGATGTTCTAGATGGTATTGGAGCACTGTTGACCCTCGCAGGCGATGCCGGTACACTTGTAAAGTGACAGAGGTGCAACCGTCAACACGGTGCAAAACTCCTAGCTCCATGGTGGATCAGGGAGAAAATCACACAATTGTACACAGTCCAAAAGCTCACAATGGTGTGTAAATGAATATATAACTGTCTATATTCATGAATTTGTAAAAATATTTAAGTTAGAGCTTATATAGTTTTGTGCCAGTATGGTGTGGAATCTATGTAATTAGTGTTCATTTTTAAAAAGTTTTTTTTAATTCTGACTAATCATATTTCTGTCTTGTAGATGAGGATGGCACAGATAGCAGCGAGTCCTTTTCACCTGGGCTGCCCCCCAGCACCCCATCCAAGACCAAACAGGACTCAGGGGCTGGAGGTAAAACTCCTGGCTATCCACACAGCAGGAGACCAGCAGGAGGAATGTCCAGACCGTTACCTTCCCCAGGTAAGATCTTTGCATCAGTTTGAAGTTCTGTTCACTTACCAAACAAATAAATCAAAGTATATCAAATGTGATTTCAGGGATCATTCAGCCAAAAATGAAAATTACTTCATTTACTCACCTTCATGCCATTCCAAACCCTTAAGACTTTGGTTAATCTTCAAAACACAAATTAGGATGTTCACAGTGAAACCTGAGAGGTTTCTGTCCCTAGCTTGTGAAGAGACATGATATCTTTATTTGATTAACAGATTTTGTATGATAATGTATATTTTTTTATAAATGTTTTATACATATATTATGTATATATATATATTATTCACACTCACACACGCGCACACGTATGATAGAAGCTTGTGCATGTATCATGCTGAAGCGAACCTCATTGGTTCTTGTGCATCACATACGTACGTTAGAGCTTCTGTGTTCACCAAATGTGATGTGTCCTATGCATGTGTCCATAGTTTAAATGTAATTAAAATATGTAAAAATGAGGGATTTCCCAATCAGGTTTTTTGTTCCCCTGATCCGATCCGAGTCATTTTGATATTGAGTATATGCTGATACCGAGTCCCGATCCGATACTTGTATATTCCTATAGGAATGTATGTTTGGTGCACACTTCAAGTATAATAAAGTTATTAAAATCAATCCAATATAAAAAGAGTTGTGCAGAGAGAAATAGAAACACATGTATGATGTATGTTTATGTATATTACAAAGATACACTCTCTCTATGTATGTGTATATATATATATATATATATATATATTAGTGCTGGGCGGTATACCGGTTCATACCGAATACCGGTGTTTATTTTTGTTATGATATAAATTTTTAAAATACCGCAATACCGGTGTAGAAAATATGGTTAACACCCAGTCATGCATGAAAAAAAAATACCGTCATGTACCGTGAAACCGGTATAATTTTGAAAAATACAGTGATATAAATTTTCGGTCATACCGCCGAGCACTAATATATATATATACAGTATATTCACACACTGTATACAGACATTGGCAGATGTAAACATGTTACAGTGGTAGACATTGTAAACAGACTTTGTGGTCACAATTATGAATATGGGACTACTGATATAAACTTATTGTTTTTTATATGAACGATAAGCAGAATAATTGCAACATAAAGTGGAGATAAGGTTAGAAAGAATTAAAGGGTTAGTTTACACAAAAATGAAAATTCTGTCATTAATTACCCTCATGTCGTTTCAAAGCCGTAAGACCTTCATTCATCTTCGGAACACAAATTAAGATATTTTTGATGGAATCTGAGAGCTGTCTGACCCTGCATAGTCAGCAACGCAACTGAAATGTTCCCAAGTCCAGAAACGTAGTAAGGAGATCGGTAAAATAATCCATGTGACATCAGTGGTTCATCCGCAATTATACGAAGCTACGAGAATACTTTTCGTGCGCAAAAGAAAAAAAATAACAACGACTTTATTCAACAATTCGTCTACTCCGCATCACCCTGGTGCCATTTTGGAGAATATCCGCTGGATGTAAACAACGTGTGCTGTTCTGTGTCAGCTGCGTCACACGGATACGCTTTCTGTTCAGATCAAATCACAACAACGTAGGAAACAGATCCGGCGTGACAGCGTGCACGTCAAACACGCACTTTTCCTTTTAATGGTGGTTGACAAACCCATTTAAAGGCGCATACCGTCTCCTACTGCACGACACTGGCATGACAGCTGACGTAAAATAAGGATCAGACTAAGGAGATCCGATACCGATCGGTTAAAAAAATGCTTGATTGGCCCCGATCCTTGAAATTGGCTCAGGACATCCCTAGTAAAAATTAAATCTGTTCATCATATAAAGCAATCATATCTCTTCACAAGATTTAACTGCTCGATTCCTGTGGATTCATTTTATGATGCCTTTATAACCTTTTTGGATTTAAGTTTTGATTACATGAAATCTCTGAGGTTTTATTAAAAAAAATTGGTGTTTCAAAGATTAACCAAAGTCTTATGGGTTTGGAATGACATGAGGTTGAGTATTAGTGTTGTCGAAAGTACTGTTGTCGGTACCAGTCGGTACTGAAATTTAAAAAAATGTGATGATACCAGCATTTCCCGCTACCATTTTGAGCGCTGATGTGTGGATTCTCAAACACCTCTGATTGGCCATTGTGTTCACACGCTCGCAAAACAATCAGAGGTGTTTAAGAATCTGTTCCAACAGCGCTCAAAATGCTAGCAGGAAATGCTGGTATCATCACATTTTTAAAATTTCAGTACTGACATCGGTACTTTTGACAACGGTATTGAGTATTTAAATTTTTTGATGAACTATCCCGTTAACTCTTGATTATTCATAATGAAGTCACACATAGCTATATTCAAAATTCCTTCTTAGGAAATGCTGTTTCCACATCCCATCACATTTTGACCATCAGTGACCTTGATGAGACACGACGTGCAACAAGGAGACTTTCCACACGTAGCCGAAATGCCTCTCCTCCCCCTGTGGTACTTTCAGGCCCAATGGCTTTGCGATCAGGGGGGACAATTCACCCTAGGTCGCTTTCATTCAGCCCCCCTGTCTCACCACTTGGTGCAACCAAGAACCTCATGAGCTCCACCTCACCTCGACGAAGAGGGAGGCCTTCCTCTTTGTCTCCCTCTAGCATCACCTCAGGACCCTCTCCACCACAAGCAACTCTTCAAAGTCCCTCTTCCACCTTACCTTCATCTGTCCGCCACTCCCCAAGACATCAACAGCCTTTCAAAACCACACAGCATAAAACTGATGAGTTCTTTATCTTGTCAGGGCCGGAGGAGGCTGCACGTGCACCAAGCCACAGAATTCCCACAGCAACTGATAAGAATCAAGGACTGCTCTCTGCGCACTTTGATCCAGACACAGATGTAGCGGTGGCCTCGGTATTGAATTCAAAGCTTGAATTTGATGAGGCTTTGCTCAATGAAAATGTGGCTCTGGACTGCGATTCTCAAGGTGGTGATGGAGATACAGAAGAAGGAGCCTGCAAATTCACCACTGGCAGGAAGGACTTGTCATCTCCTGTGACTTCAGAGATGCCAGTGGAAACAGATGATGATGATGATGTCACTGACAATTATCTGAATTTCTCTCGCACAGTTGTGGTCCGGGAACCTGCCAAAGAATCAGCACAGGCAGATCTCTCTGTCCTTCCTAACTCAGGGTCCATCTCACAGCTGGATGGAGCTGACAATGACTCGGAGAGTGATACAGGTGAAGCCAATGCAGATGATGATACTCAGGAAGTAGAATGTAGTTTTTGTAGTCTGGATACTGAGCCATTAAAACACACTGGTCCAAACAAGGGCAGAACCCTTGGCGACGGGCAGCTAGTTTGCCCAAGAGCACCTATTGCAAATCCACATACAACAGATTCTGTTGATCAGAATTCTCAGCTAGAGACTCAAAACATGGACCAGGTCTGTGAAGAACAGGAAATAACTTCTTTTCAAGATGGTGGAAACGTAATTGTTGATTCTGATGTATCCAATGGACAAGAAGCATCATTTCCCGAAGAACTAAAAGGAACAACTCCCATCCTTTACAAAAGTGGGGATCTTGTTACGACCCAAGAAGAAGTCTTGCTTGAAAATGAATCAACAGAAGGCTTGCAAGAAGTGTTCTTGGATGACACCAGTGGGAATTTCATATCCGCTGTTGATGGCAGGGTCTTGGACTTGACAGAAAATACTGCGGCTGAGGTGGCAACTGATTCCTCACCAGTAAACAAGAGTGCACATGTTTTAAAGAGAGGTTTGTCTCCTGTTGAGAAACCGGCAGCATCTGTGCCAATGAGTAGTACTAGAACAATTCATGTTGTCGTACCAGCTACGGCTACAAAAAGATGTTTTGTTACCATACAACCAAGTTCCCAACCCAGAACCCTCCAGATGGCAATGCCTGTTGCCAACTCTCTGCCACTTTCCATGCCTGTCAATGTTGTCTCATCTTCTCCCACCATTTCCGTTGCACCACAAGGAACTCCACTTGCTCCTGCCTCGGTTGTAGTAAATGGTTTTGGAGCTCTGCCTAAGGATGCCACTAAGGGTCGTACAATCACCATGCGCATTGCCAGCCCAAAACAAGTGACTGAACAGTTTCTGCCCCAGTGTTTACCTGGTACACCCCCTACACCACAGGTTCTTCTGGTCAACCGTGCGGGACAGATTCTAGTGAAAAACCCACTGACTAATACATACCAATTACCTAGCTCCAATTCCCCCTCCTACACCCAAATCAGCCAGATTGCGAAGATAATCCACAGCAATGTTCTCCAGCGAACCGTTCCTAAGGTTACAGTGATACCAGTGCCGCAGGTTCAGGCTAACCTCGGCAAAACCACACCAATGCGTATCTTTTCTTATATCAGCAACAACAGAGCAACACCGCCAACCCAAGTGCTAATCAGGAGGATTCCTCAGAGTTATCCTGGAAGCCAATTGCACAGCATCAGTCCGTCGATAGAAAGACCTGGCTCGATTTCTGAAGGTGGGCAGAAGGAGGTGGCCCAGGTGATAATCGATAAAGCAATGGCAAGTCACCGTGAAATAAGAAGTCCCACCGGCATGAGCTCTTCTCAGCTCCTCCTTGAAAAACACCTCTCTCCTGAATCAAAGGATTCAATCCCTGGGTTTCATCTTCGGACTCAACCCAACATATTGTCCCACTCCAGACCTCAAGTCAAGATCAAGAGAGTGTCTTCAGTAACTGATCGAATTGGTATGAAAAGATGCAGGTCGGATTTCTTGGACCAGATAGATCCTTATTCCCAAGATGACAACAGCAGGTAGGGACAAATATTCAGTCATATTTATTCAGATGTTACACAATCCTGTTATTGTTTTGTGCAATGAAAGATAACTATGAAAAAGTATTTACGCCTCTCTCAGATTTTCTTTTTTTTTGTTGCATATTATTACATTGAATATCATTAGCATATGATTGCATAAAAGAGACTTTTCATAAACAAAATACAAGCTTCTTGGTGGACCTAACCCTAAATCAAAGCCTAATTAAGACCAGCTAGCCATTAACACAACTGTAATGTTGTTTTTAACATCCCAACTGGATGTTATTAATTTCTATGTAATATTATAATGTATTAGTAATAATTTTGTTTTGTTAATGTTTAGATTAAACCGGGTTAGAATAAAGGCCCCAAGTGTAAAGGATGTGCTTGACGACCCTGATGTTGGATCTCTTGACCAGCCAAAGAACGATGAATCCAGGGTTGCAGAAAAAGAGAGGTCCGTGCTGATGACTTAAAATCACATTAACTCATGTTTTACCCAAGAAAATCACAATGTTTTCTTTTTCCTCTTTTTAGAATTACTCCAAATGAATCCGAGCCCACTGCGGTGCAGAGAAGTGACAAACAGGACAGTGCTAAATCTCAGTGTATGAGCTCCAAACATGGTGATTCCTCAGACTGGGCCCCCTATGCAGGTGAATACGAGATATTGTGTTACCTTATAAATATTTACTGTAGTTGCTAAAGCTATTTCAATGAATTTGTACTGTAACAGAGGTTTTGAAAGTTCACTACATGTGCAATTGTTTCAGGTTGGAGTTCAGATGAGGACTCTCCATCACCAGGCAAGCAGGATAAGTGTGCCAGTCAGTATCAGCCCCACCTGCACTTCCAGATTACCAGTGAGGATGGCTTTAGCGTAGAAGCCGACAGTATGGATGGTCAGTATTGATGAACCTTGTAGTGAAACTATGAAATAAGAATGTGAGCTTGTTCCTTTCGTGCTTTGGCACATTATTATATGTTTCCTCTGCTGTGTTTCTTCAGTGGCATGGAAGGCAGTAATGGACGGTGTCCAGGAGGCACGGGTAGGCTGTCGGCTAGAGCAGTTCCCCTTCAGCAGGGTAAGCGGTGCCAGGGTGCTGGGTGTCCTCCATGATGCCGTGCTCTTTCTGCTGGAGCAGCTGCAGGGTGCTTCTCTCTGCCAGAAACACCGCTTCCGTTTCCACCAGCATGAAACACCGGAAGAGGAGCTGCCAATAAACCCCAGTGGCTGTGCCCGCGCAGAGGTCTATGTGCGGTAAGTATCTGTTAACTCATATATGCCTTTGTCACATATGATTTTGAGTTCCTTTGTTTGTTCCTTTCCAAATTTGGAAATCAAAAATTGCCTTTTTTACCCAACAGAAAATCTACCTTTGATATGTTCAATTTCTTGGCATCGCAACATCGTCAGCTTCCTGAGTCTAGGCCATGTGATGATGAAGAGGATGACGTTTTGCTCAAATCCAGCAGGTTAGACACTCAGCAACATAGTATGTGAATAAAATACACACGTTTGATGTATAATTTTATATGTATATATAGTAGTGTTACACAATATACCAGTACTTAGGGCTGCTCGATTATGGCAAAAATCATAATCACGATTATTTTGGTCAATATTGTAATCACGGTTATTTAACACGATTATGAGTGGGTCAAATGACCAAAAAATTATATGAGTGATTTATTTAAAGATAGTGATACATATCAAATATATATTTCCTGTAAACAAAGTTGCTATGACATCTACATTGTAGAGACCAGAGAAATTTCACAATTCTCAATACCACAGAAGAGTATTAGGTAACTAGCCCATTAGTAACAAATAAACAAACAAACAAAAAGTCCTCAACATTTTTGAAAATAATTAAACTGTCAGTGATAAAAAAGCAAATGCAAAAACAATAGAATAAAAAGATACAAATGAAACAAACTTTGCTTTAATGATTTTTTATGCAAGTCTCAAGCAGTTAACAGCCTACTACAGAAATGAATAATCAAATGTAAAATAAAACAGCATAGTCTTCACTGTAAAAATTAAACTTTCTTTGTTTCTTAATAAAGCTACAAATGTCCTTCACTCAAGAGCAGTGTGTGATTTTAAATTGGTCTTTTGTTGTTTGATTAATATTAAGCACACAGTCGCAGCAGGAAAATAGCCCACTGTCACTTTAAGAGCCGTACTGATCCAATTTACCGTTACATGTGTATTTTCATTATCAACTCTTTACGTACATTTATTACATGACCGACGAAGGTATACATGAATAATCACTAAGCGCCGCATTTGAACACATTTTTGCGTGTATTTGACCATTTAGGCGCACACCTTGAGCTAAAAGATGACTTTACATGTCCGTGTTCTGCTCCGTCTCTGAGCGCATATAACGTTATCTTCCTGAGGAGCAGCGCACGTTTTCTTTCACGCTTTTGAAAACATGAGAAAATTTAATTTACTTATATAAATCAAGCACATCCCATTTTGCAAAAGTCACGTTACTTGATTTTACTGATTTGCACGTGAAATTGGGCTTTTATGGAGGAGCGAAAGCGCAGCGCTGGAAAGGGGGAGGAATGGGGCGCAATAATAGTTTCATCTTGATTATTGTATTTTCATAACCGTTGGAGGCCAAAATGGGTATCGCGTTACTCTGCTTTGAAAAACAGTATGATTTCTCATTTTACTAGTACCGATACTTTAAGAATGACAGCGTTATAATGAAAGCAGTTTTTCCTGAGTTGCGTCGACGTGCTGCAGCAGGGCAGTGTGTGTGCAACGCACTGCTTCCACTCCTGCATGAACACTGACTAAACTTTATATATCTGCACAGCGCAGGACTGCTTAAAGTTACTAACAATTTAAAAGTGGATAAGAAACATGCATAAATGATCAAATAAAGCGTGGATGCGCTTTGTTGCTAAAAAAAAAAAAAATGTTAAAGCGAATTAAACCTTGCCAAAAAACTCACTGCAGTACTCACGCGCTATCACACACCCGACACGGAAAGCCGCCTCTCTCACACACAGCATGCGATTGCAAATTCAGATTTCTTTCACAAGTTATTGCGCTTCAACTGTCAAAATACACACAGAATTATGTTAAAATGCCCGTCTTGGCCTTATGACTGAAGTGAACGTAAACAGCTGAGAAAAAAACATGTATCAATATATTGGATCCATGCAGCTCTTAAAGTGACAGCAGACTAATATTCCTCCTGCTGTCTTTATCTATAATGTTAATCAAACAACAAAAGAAAAAGAGAAAATTACTCGCTGATCTTGACTGACTAACTTTAGTAGATTTAATAAGGATGAATGTATCAATGTTTATTTCATACAGTGATGATTATGCAGTGCTTTACTTGTACATTTTGATTACTTTATTCAGTTTGTGTATTATCTCTTACTTGAATGCTACTGTTCAATAGACCCCCTGTACTGTTTATTTCATTTGTGTCTTAGTAGTTTTATTGTATTTGTCCTTTTTATTACTTTTATCTATGTTCTTCTTATTAATAAAATAGATAAAATAACAAAAATTACTATATCATAATATAAATTGTTATTGTGAAAAAAAATAATCCTATCATGAAATAAGATTTTGGTCACATTTCCCACTCCTAGCTCATGCCTTCTTATCCTTTTAGCTTATTTAGTTACTTTTCCTGTTGTTTTATGTCATGATATCAGTTCAGTAGTAATATCAGGATATTTTTGTCAGATATCGTATAGAAATCAAAATTTTGGTATTGTGACAACACTAATATATATAGCACTGCTTAATATAATCCTGAGCAAATTTCAAAATGAATATCCTTGTTTCATACTGCATATTATGGTATGCTTAAATGTATTTGTGTCATTTAAAAAAAGATAGACAAAGCAAACGTTATGTTGTTTATCAACTATAATACCTAAATAATTGATTGTTTAGCTATGTAAAATCAATGCATTACTAGTGTTGTTAACATTTTTGTTTTTTTGTGACTCATCCTGTTATTTTGACTTCCTTTTAGACGAGCCACAAGTACAGAGTTGCCAATGGCTATGAGGTTCAGACACTTGGAGAAAACCTCGAAAGAGGCTGTAGGAGTTTACAGGTAATGCCTTCCCAAGAGATGCAGCATAAAAACTAGCTGTGTAAAATCAGCCAGTCCCATGCTAATAAAAAAGATGGAATGAACATAACCTTTAAAGAGGAAAAGTAAATGGTGCAATCATGTTTTCCTTATCTCCATGATAGATCTGCTATACATGGTCGTGGTCTTTTCTGCAAGAGGAACATTGAGGCTGGAGAGATGGTGATAGAGTACGCTGGCAATGTCATCCGCGCAGTTCTCACAGACAAAAGGGAGAAATACTATGACAGCAAGGTAAAAATGATTTCTCCCAGTGTGATGTATAGGTTTTGCTTAAAAACATCTATTTCTCTTTTTGCAGGATCATCTCATATCAGTGATGTTTCTTTCCTAACCCTTTACTATCTGTTTCCTGCCTCTCTTCCCTCAAAGGGCATCGGCTGCTACATGTTTCGCATTGATGACTTTGATGTGGTGGACGCCACCATGCATGGAAACGCGGCACGATTTATAAATCACTCCTGCGACCCTAACTGTTACTCAAGAGTCATCAATGTGGAGGGCCAGAAGCACATCGTTATATTCGCCCTGCGGAAGATTTACCGTGGAGAAGAGCTTACCTATGACTACAAGTTCCCCATTGAAGATGCAAACAGCAAGTTGCACTGTAACTGTGGGGCCCGGCGCTGCCGACGCTTCCTGAATTAAAATCAGCATGTTTACTCTGGCACATGGGTGGGAAAAGGAGGTTTAGGAGGGGATATTTTGGTATGGGTGGCTATTTTTGAAGGAAGACACTCATTACAGGTGCTTAATGGTCCGGAGATCAATGTATTCTGAAGGAAACACCATATTGAGTCTTGATTGGTTACCTCGTATGAGTTATGATTCCTACCCCAACATTTGACACCCCAGTAACGTCCTGCACTGGATGAGGCAGTTTGCTTTGATTCAACAATTAAAAATTGTGACCTCAAACCGAATACCCTTTACTTAACTATTTCAACTGTCCCTATGCTTTTTTTCTCCCAGCATGCCTTTCAAATCTTGCCGCTGGTAATGCAGTAGATCTATTCTGGAAGGATCCTTTAGCTGGCAGAATTAATGTACAGAGGTTTTCATAGTGGAGGCTACCCTGAAGTTAGTAAGGGTGTGATTATTTTTGCTACTGAATCAAGAGGAGTTCCTGTTATAGGTCGTCCTCAAAAGCACCTTAATAATCTTTGCTTTTTTTCCCCCCGGAAATGTAAACACTGTACATATTCTCCAGAACAGACAAAATTTTTAGTCAAACCATGAACAATCTTGCCACACAACATAGTTTCTTACAGGAGTCTGTTTCCAGAAAATTGACATTTGTACATTTTCAGTTTTTTTTTTTTAATGGGTGCAAATGAATTGCGTCACTTACAACACACTTTTTTAAAACCAAATTTGACATCCTTTACTGTCACATTAAGTTCGAGTACCTTTGCTCTGAATGCATATACAGACTGTTTACTGCATTCTGGGTCATGTACAGATTACCATTCTTCATAAGACTTCACTTGAAGTCCAATTTTTGACAGATTGGTTTTAAGAACCCACTGTTTTTATGTGCTTTTATATCTTGAGGCCAGTCTTTGGGGGTCTATTGTAATATTCTACATATTAGGATCACTTGTGCCGTGTTGACCATTTGAAAAGTCCCATTCTGATCATCAGTGCACCAGTATTTAAGGAAATATTCAAAACCATACTTAAGAATGGTGGGTTCAGCTCGAAACAGCCAACATGCTGCCTAATAGCCAGGCTATCAAATTCTTGTGATACCCTTCCTCATGCAGCACGTTTAGACCGACTCTCGTCTCCGTTTGGGTTGACTACCTCAGAACATCAGTGACAGCTAGTTAAATTGCAGTACAAACAATAGTATAAAGAATGCTGGGATAATCCCACACTAGCTTTGATTTTATGCAATGTGACTGTAGGGGTTGTTTGTTTCATTTGTTTGTTTTTCCAGAGAATTCCCGGATCCCTCTTCCCTCATGCTTTTGTACAGAATTGAAGTGTGCTTGTTAAAAATGAAGACTGCGGCTTGATTCCATCACTGAACGTGATCTAACTCAGAGGGAATCTTTGTATATAGTTGTATACAAGAATTTCTAAATCTGTTAAATTTTTCTACGCACTTTTTTTATTTATGATGTTCTGTATGTAATAAAGATACAAAAATATTTGAACAAAGAGCAATCTTCAAACTTGTTTTTGTTCTAAATATTATAAGTGGATGTGAAATCAAAATGGACTCCTGTATACTTTATTACAGCATGGTATTCCAAAGAAAAAATGGCTTTCATTTGGCCTTTAAAGGACTTGGAACTTGATTTGACCGTTTAAAATCTTTTTGGAAATTATGTTTTTTGCTTTTACCTGAGCATTTTTAAGATTTAATGATTCAAACACGATGTCTGTTGATCCAATTTATATTATGTTGGATATTTTTAATGACTATTCTTTAATGGATTTGTGGGTAAGCTAAAAGGTGGGTTTTTTTTTTGTGAAATTTATATTTATTTTTCTTCAGCCTATATCATTCAATGCTTGTATATTTCTATTTTTAATAGTTTTACAAGATTCTGCTTTGACATGCCTTTATAATTTTTCAGATATTTATGATTTAATATCTTTTTATATCTTGAGCATTTATGACTAATTCTGAAACGTTTTATTTTATTGTCTTTAATAATATAATACAGCATGCAACATCATCTTGTTCATGCTAAACTCATCTAAATATGTTAGAGTTTTAATTATATGCACATTATTAATGATAAGGAGAGGCTCAGGCTCCTCTCTCTGCATTATCTGCCTTATTTTGTCCAATTTCGCCTGTGGAAATTCAATCTGAAATTACACCTTCAGTAACAACCAATGGACACTTAAATATTAACAGAAAAATGTTTGTTTAGTCCCGCATCTGCCCTTCTGCCCTCTTGAAATGTACACACATTTACTCTACTGTGAACAGGTGACCATGTAATGACCCATATAAGCAACAGTCAGACAGAGAGGGCCGTTTCATATGCACAGACTCAAAAAGTAAGTGTTTGTCGCTTCTGTGGTCTGTTATATTCAGTACAAAGTAGACATCCATTGATTTTGGTGTTCTGAATTCTTAATGGCATTTGTAGTGCTTAGACCTCTCTGTTTTCCTCTTTCAGCATAAAACGGAAGCATGAACAAGATTTTGGCCTTCTTAAGTTTAACTGCATTTCTCTGCTGCTGTGGTATAGTAATTGTTTTCCCTGTCTTTGTGGTCCAATATTTAATCTACATTTTATTAGACAAAAGCAGTAGCTTTGGACTAATTGACTTTGTCTTTTGCGGTAGCTATTACTCATTCTGTTTCTCTGACGCTGTTTATGATTCTGTCTTTGTTTTGAAGGTGTGCAGAGTGCTGAACTATCATATGATGACTTAAGACAACAAATCCTCAACTCTGGGACTGTAGTCTTTTTAGACTTCCTAGAGAAAGTCAGAAACACGACAGAGAAATTTGTGAGAGATGATCAGTTCAGAAAATCAAGGTAAGACCAGCTATGGATTATGTACTGCTATTGAATTGTTGGTTTGGCCGTTGCCTGATCATAATTTTTTCCTGTGTTTTTACAGGATCACTGTTCAAGAACACATGAAAAACTTAAGAGAGATGGCAAAATCACTGAAAAATCTTAAGGATCTTGGAGAGAGCCAGGATAATTCAAATATATATCCAAAGTAAGTCCGTGATTGTACTACTGTATAATTATAATAACATTGTTTATTCTGTGCTCAAGTCAAGAACATGATTCTCAAAAGTTTATATATACATTTAATTCTTAATATGCTGTGCTGTAACTTTGATGTTTCGTGATAGTTGTTGATGAATCCTTTGTCCTGAGCATTTAAACCGCCTACAGTTCTTCAGAGAAGTCTTCTACTGTATGTCCAGCACATTCTTTGGTTTTTCAGCATCTTCTGCATATTTAAACCCCTTCCAACAGTGACTATATGATTTTGAGATTCATCTTTTTACACTGAGGACTTATACACTACTATTACAGAAGGTGCAAACATTCAAGTCGTCACATTTTTTATATATAGCAGTATTCACAGTAATAAACAAGTACCAGTCCAGTACATATACCAGTAGTAAAGTTGCAGTGTTCTTCGTTTATGAAACAAATACAATTTCAGCTGTAAAGTAGCTCGAAATAGACAACAGTGTCATTATTCAGCTTGATTTAGTTCAGTGTTGATTCAGTTTAGTTCAATAGCAATGTGAATGGTGCAAAGTTGATTCGTTGTGTGAACATGTTTCAGTGAAAATCAGTGAATATTCAAACATTCGTTAGTATTCAAGAACTCAACATGGGGTTGTAAACTTTTGAACAGTACTACGATCACTGTGAAATGTTCTTATTTTGTGTAAATATCTAATTTTTTGCTTCTAAAATGCTACAGAAGTCATTTATTTATATAGCACATACAATACAGATTGTTTCGAAGTTGCTTCACAGTAATAAACAAGAAAATACCAGTTTTAATGTCGTAATGTTCATTTATGAAAAGTACAATTTCAGCTGTAAATCAACTTTAAAAAGAATGAATTCAATGTTGATTCAGTTTAGTTCAGTAACAGTTTGAATGTTGCAAAGTTCATTAGTTATGAAAGCAGTAATCAAGGTCAGTTTATTCAAACAGAATTATTGGTGTGAATTGTTCTGTTTCAAGATCCTTTTTTATATAAGATATTTACTTGTTTCACATTTATTTATTAAGCCACATATATATATGGCTAGCGCTTTGTACAGTACAGATTGTTTTAAAGCAATTTCACATTTTAATAAACAGGAAAATGTTGCAAAGTTGAAATAAATAAAATTTCAGCTGTAAAGCTGCTGTACAGACGACAGTAGTGTCATTTTTCAGTTCAAGTCGGTTCAATTTTGATTCAGTTCAATAACAGCGTGGATGCAAGATTGCAAAGTTAGTATCATTTTCCAGCTTATTTTAATTTTGCTCTCATTCGATAGTGGCAGTGCAGTAAAATCAAAGATATTACTCAATATTAATTATCTTTTAAACCTCAATTCCAAGACAAAATAAGTTAGACTAGTATATTTCCTCTGTGTCTCTATTGTTATAGTTGTGATGTGAACAACTTCATTCTCTTAGAATGATTAGAATAGTTTTTATAAGCTTATAGTTTGGCCTGTTCTTGGTGTGAACGGGCCAAACCTGTTCGATAAAGAACAAATATGTCTTATTTTATGTAATGGATTTTTTTGGTGATTTAAAAATATATATTTATAGCTTCTGTTCTTTGATTCACAGATTATTTTCGTTCTTTATTGGTGGTACATTTGTGATCACGATCAAGGAGGTCGTTGACAAGTTTTTCTTACCGTAAGAGCTTTACTATCTTTACACATTTTCAAGAAAGTAACGGATCTCGTTTACTTTACCAGTTCACTGAAACTCATGACTAATATATTACCTGTGAATGTGCTTTTCTTCTGCAGTTATAAGAAGATTTACCATGAGGCCTTAAAGAACGAGACAATGCCAGACATCTGGAAGTAAGCATGTGTTCACTGAGAATATACAACTCTAGTGTTGATTTGCCAAAGTGCTGGTCAAAGATGTGTTTGTGCATTGAACATAATGGCCTTCCAAATCCACCTTCCACGCCATGCACCTCTCTGATTTTGCTCATAACTTGATTTATTCATGTGACTTGTTTATTACAGAGAAGTGGAGTCGTACTATCTTCCAGGAGCTCCACCAGTCTACAGTAAACCCATGCAGTTCTTCAGTCACCTTCTGGCTAAGGCGTATGACCTCACTATATACTTTATTTAAAACATTATCAGTAATAAGCTCTGATCAGATTCTGTAATGATTAGCATGTACATGTATATACATTTTACAAAGTAATTTCTAAAGTGTAGAGTATTAAATGTATTTCTGGCATCTAACAGAGTGGTGAAGTCCCGGCTGGTGAACATGCTTAAAGCTGGGGTGGATACTGTTGTGGAGATTGGGAAAATGGATTTTAACCCACTTCATGAGGAGTAAGAGCTGTTTTAAAGCCATACTGTTGGAGCTCAAAGCAAATGTACTGAGTTGTTGTCCTCCAAATGTAAAGTATTGGGCTAAAATGCACACATAAGCCCATTACAAAAATGTGTTTCTTAAGGTGTCATTTTAACCACTTGTTGTCTCGTCCAAAGGGTGCAGATGGTTATGGATCAGATTAGAAAGAAAGCCTTTGAAATTTCAATTTTGGAAAGACAAAAAGAGAAGAATGATTTCCTTGTATCATTAAGGTAAAAACCTTTGTTAACTTCAATATGGTACTTAATCGGTTTAAAAGACATCTCTAAATAACTTTTTTTCTTTTTCTGTTTCCTAGAACTGCATCTGGACTGATTGCTTTTTACTGGGATAGAGTTTTGGAACACACTGAAAGCCCATCGTTCCATGCAAAATACATGGATTCTATGAAGTAAGACTACAGTCCAGTTCTGCACAAATATTAGAGAATATATACTTTTTACTATAAATAAAAAATTTTTTGTGCGTGTTACAGGCAATGGGCAGAGCTAACCGAGTTGAGAAACACAAGTGAAAATTATCATGTGCTTTTAGACCCGGATACAAGGCGTGGATCTTTGAAGTAAGGAAGAAAGATACTCAAAATGTGGAATATCACAAATGTCATTTAAACCAATATGTAATTAATCCCAGGGCTTTTATCTTTTTTTTCTCGGTCTACTAAAATGATTTCATAATTATCATTAGAATCACTTGAACTATACAGGTGCATCTCAATAAATTAGAATGTCGTGGAAAAGTTCATTTATTTTATTCAACTCAAATGATGAAACTCGTGTATTAAATAAATTCAATGCACACAGACTGAAGTAGTTTAAGTCTTTGGTTCTTTTAATTGTGATGATTTTGGCTCACATTTAACAAAAACCCACCAATTCACTATCTCAACAAATTAGAATACTGCATAAGACCAATAAAAAAACATTTTTAGTGAATTGTTGCCTTCTGGAAAGTATGTTCATTTACTCTACATGTACTCAATACTTGGTAGGGGATCCTTTTGCTTTAATTACTGCCTCAAATCGGCGTGGCATGGAGGTGATCAGTTTCTGGCTCTGCTGAGGTGGAAGCCCAGGTTTCTTTGACAGTGGCCTTCAGCTCATCTACATTTTTTGGTCTCTTGTTTCTCATTTTCCTCTTGACAATACCCCATAGATTCTCTATGGGGTTCAGGTCTGGTGAGTTTGCTGGCCAGTCAAGCACACCAACACCATGGTCATTTAACCAACTTTTGGTGCTTTTGGCAGTGTGGGCAGGTACCAAATCCTGCTGGAAAATGAAATCAGCATCTTCAAAAAGCTGGTCAGCAGAAGGAAACATGAAGTGCTCCAAAATTTCTTGGTAAACGGGTGCAGTGACGCTGGTTTTCAAAAAACACAATGGACCAACACCAGCAGATGACATTGCACCCCAAATCATCACAG
The DNA here is from genome assembly GCF_001515625.1 of Sinocyclocheilus rhinocerous. Taxonomy (NCBI): domain Eukaryota; kingdom Metazoa; phylum Chordata; class Actinopteri; order Cypriniformes; family Cyprinidae; genus Sinocyclocheilus; species Sinocyclocheilus rhinocerous. Next base: position 668,533 of record NW_015630021.1, read on the forward strand.
ACTGTGCAAAGACTTAAACTACTTCAGTCTGTGTGCATTGAATTTACTTAACACACGAGTTTCACAATTTGAGTTGAATTACTGAAATAAATGAACTTTTCCACGACATTCTAATTTATTGAGATGCACCTGTAATGGTCCACTGTTAGTATGTTAGAATCTTAAACTGAATAACAGTTGAGTTGAATTCTGTGGAATGTTGTTAAATTTTATTTTTGAGGTTTTACACTGCATTGTATCATTCATCTATCATTCATTTATCATTCCATTTTTCTTTTCTAGTTGGGCTGAACATCATTTTGGTAAATTCTTCGAGGCCGCGGCCCAGGAATATTATAATCGTGGAAATGCAGCTCTTGGTTTGGACAGATTCAATCAGTCCAACTGGTAAATTTCATTTTAAACTTTGTTGGATCAGTACTGCATGAAATGAAATGTCACATTATTTATGGTAAATGAATATGTAACCACATATCTGACACTTTAGATTTAATTTGCGAAGGGAATAGTTAATGTTTCAAAAACTGTTCATGTGTTGTTTCAGATGAATTACACGAACATGAAGATATATTTAACAAACATCTGACAGAACTTAAAGGGTTAGTTCACCCAAAAATGTTCGAAACCCGTAAGACCTTCGTTCATGTTCGGAACACAATTTAAGATATTTTTGATGAAATCTGAGGGCTCTCTGACCCTCCCATAGACAGCAAGGTAACTACCACGTTCAAGGTCCAGAAAAGTACCAAGATGATCGACAAAGTAGTCCGTGTGACATCAGTGGTTCAACTGTAAAGTTACGAAGCTACAAGAATACTTTTTTGCGCAAAGAAAACAAAAATAACGAAAAAATGATACTGTCGTGAACACGAGTCCAAAGTGACGCAGTAGAGACGAAAATGTGGCGTCACTTGTGGACGCGCGTTCACGACAGTACCATGACGTGAGCATGTGGCGGCGCCGGCGCTGACCCGGATCCGGCGTAATGACGTCATCACGCCGGATCTGGGTCAGCACCGGTGTCATGAGAAATCGGGTCCGCTTAGGACCATGGCGGTAGCTGTTTTAAATGCCTGATCAAAAGTCAACACTTATGTTACTATTTCATTGTGAATATATGTATGGTAAGTGCAAATGCGTGGTGTATAAGCTAACCTAGCAGGCTAATCGGGTAGCTGTATGCTATGCTAGTACGTGAGCTAACCAAAAAATAAAAACGAGAAATGTTTGATTTCACAACCTATAGCTTCGGATACTAGTCTATGAAACATGTAATTTAAAAGACATTAATTGTCATTATAACGAAGTTCAAACGACATAAATCAAAGCGCGATTTTGCAGGAATTGTAATCAGGTGCTAAAAATAATACCCATTAAAAGTTCGTTGAACCAATGGGATCACTCGGGGTCCTAAGCGGACCCGATTTCGAGGGGGGACTCGATTTCTCATGACACCGGCGCTGCCACACGCTCACGTCATGATACGGTTTCGAACAACACGAGGGTGAGTAATTAATGACAGAATTTTCATTTTTGGGTGAACTAACCCTTTAATACCTAAAGCAACATTAATGACTGATTAAAGGTTTAAAACAAAAAAGATACCTCCATTTTCTTTTGGATGTTTCTCAGGGCTGTTGTCAAAAGCGCTGTTGTTTACTCTCTTCCTGTTTATGAAAAACTGTCTGAAGTCGGCTTTGGGATTACTGAGATCAACAGGTTTCTTCACAGAGTTAACCACATAACTCTTATTCTTGAAGGGAAAGATATGCCCTCTAACAGGTAAGAAACAAAACATCTGTGTGAGGCTCATATTTGTTTACTATGTAAATATTAAAATATTAAGACTCTTTTTATTTGTTCTTTTCTATCTTGCAGACAAACCCTCTTGGAGTTCTGCATTCGTTTAATTTTACACATACTTAGTTCAGTCATTGAAGAGGAGAAAGCCAGTAGCGAAGATAACCAACTATTACTGCCTTTGCGGTAAGACAATGTAATAAAAAACCCTCATGAAAATCATTTTGTGAAACTGAATAAATTATCTTTTTAAGTTTGTATTTTCTTGATATATTTGTTTAGAAGGCTAGTGCTTTGCTCTCTTGATATAATGCATTTATAATCTATTCCTCTTCATAATCATTGTCTCTTTGCTATAGAGTAATTAGGAGAGTGTTCCTAGACTGGATCGCTTTTATCAAATTTGAAAATGACAGCTATTTTCTTGAGACGCAGAGGTAAGAAATGTCTTTTTATAGAAATATCCTTTTATATTTTTTATATATCCAGTCAGTGTGGTGAGGTTGGAAATCTGGTGAACTGCTTGGTTCTGAGACACTTTGGTTTTTGTTCATTTATGATTTTTTGTTCATTTATGAATCAAATAATCAATCGGACATTTTATATTTTCCAGCAAATGGAATCATATCATCATTAACGAGTTATTGAAAAGTAAAGCTTTTACTCGAAAGCAGCTTGAAGAAGCACCAAAGTAAGAGGAAAGATCAAGTTTTGTTTAAGGACAAGGATTTATTTGTTAATATGTGGCTCTAAATCTGAAAATATTCATATGTAAAGACATGTACTGTATGTTCTTAATTCCCTTTTTTAGTTTTTGAATCTTCAAAAATCTTTTTGAAATTTATTCATATTTGACCGGCTCTCTTTTTGTTTTTCAATTATAAAGAAACTTTGTTCAAGCCATTCACCGGATCCTGGAGAAACTGAAGCAGTATACTGATCTCGTTGATGGCTTTGATGAAAGGATCGATCCAACTGTTTTGTAAGATTATAATTTTCTTACCATATCTGCATTTGAACAGAAGCCATATCGACTGTCACTTTTTGTGTAAATAAAAGACTGATAATAAATATCAGTTTATATTGCGAGTTTAAATTGTCAAGTACAATCAGTAAGCTTCATAATATACATTTTTCCTCAGAGCCTTAATGAGGTCGATGCATCGCACAAACGTCAGGCTTAATGAGGTCTGGGACTTGCTGTTGGAGTAAACTCTATATATTTGAAGGCAATGTCAAGATTGCAACTGCTGACAATAAGCAGGATCATGCCAGGGATGTATTAACAGTTCTTAACTAAGATGCTGTTATTGCGTACCTGTCTCTGAAGGAATACTAGGATAATTGCATTAGTGAATATTGAGTAAAACAAATTCCACTGTATTTGTTCTACTGTAATGCTTTGTTTTCATCAAAAGCATTATTGGTTGCATTCCTTTTGATTTGTTTTACACATTTTTATCCTCCAGCATCTTAACACTTTAATAAAAAAATCCTAATATCTTGATATCAATAACATCTGGATCTATTTTCATGTGTTAACACTTAAGTGCAAGGCCAAGGGTATGATGTATAATAGTATTGATATGACACTGTTATATGACATATGTTCATGATTTATTATAACACATCAAATGGTGTTTTAGTCACAGGCTACTTTACGATTGTTTGATGAATGAAATGAGAAGGACAATTTTAATTCCCTGTATTTGTTAATATTCTTGTCGAATGTTGTCCTCTAAACAATGTACATATTGAAAACTGCAAATATAAAGTCTAAATATAAGTGCACTCTATGCATCATGCAGAAAATGTGCATTATATAAATGCATTTTCCTGTTATAAAAATAAAACACTTGAATGCACTGCCTAAAATACTTATTTTTAGCGATGTAGAATTTTTAAGAACTAGAATAATTTGTAGAATTATTCTAAGCACCTAGAACTTGTTATAAAGTATTTTTTTGTGAAATTGAAATGGCAACTATATAGTATATATAAGTATATAGCCTAAATAAAAGATTAGTTGTTACACATTAAACAGCAGAAGGAATCTCTCAAAGCACCACTCATGAAACTATGAATTTCTAAAAAGTGTTTTATACAGAGTACTTTTCGATAACAGCACTCTAATAACTGACCGCTTCTTTCACCGTTATAACATTCAGTCCTGATCAACCTGTTTATGCAGCAATAACAACCAGCTGGATGTACATTATAGGGATAGTTCACCCAAAAATTAAAATTCTGTCATTAATTACTCACCCTCATGTCGTTTCAAACCCGTAAGACCTTAGTTCATCTTCGGAATACAAATTAAGATATTTTTGATGGAATCTGAGAGCTGTCTGACCCTGCATAGACAGCAACGCAACTGTAATGTTACCAAGTCCAGAAACGTAGCAAGGAGATCAGTAAAATAATCCATGGGACATCAGGGGTTCATCCACAATTATACGAAGCTACGAGAATACTTTTTGTGCGCAAGATAAAACAAAAATAACTTTATTCAACAATTCGTCTCCTCCGCATCACCCTGGTGCCATTTTGGAGAGTATCCGCTGGATGTAAACAGCGTATGCTGTTCTGTGTCAGCTGCGTCACGCCGGATCTGTTTCCTATGTTGTTGTGATTTTATCTGAACGGAAACGGCGTATCCGTGTGACGCAGCTGCGCACAAAACGTATTCTCGCAGTGAACCACTGATGTCCCATGGATTATTTTACCGATCTCCTTGCTACGTTTCTGGACCTGAGAACATTTCAGTTGCGTTGCTGTCTATGCAGGGTCAGACAGCTCTCAGATTCCATCAAAAATATCTTAATTTGTGTTCCAAAGATGAACGAAGGTCTTACAGGTTTGAAACGACATGAGGGTGATTAATGACAGAATTTCCATTTTTGGGTGAACTAACCCTTTAACCCTTACCTGACTACTGTAACAATTTGACATTCAGTTGTCACTCTGTGATTACACATGTAACCATACCTGACTAATAATGATGTTGTACACTATATTCATTAAAATGAGTTTAAAGAAATTAATTAAATGCAATAAAGGAATATATCAATGGATTTCACTTGTTTAACTATGAATCGCATTTATCCAAATTCCACTATTATGCAAGTCTAAAGCACTTTTTCCATATTGGAGAGTGTGGTTTCAACATATCACAGTCATCATGCTACTCCTAGGTTAGGTTGAGAGACATCTCCAGCACTTTTTTTTTTTATAAAGAAGAAATTATTCTGGGTCATCTCCAGCACTCTTAAATCATTTAGGAGCTGAGATCTAGTTGTAGCACTTTTACCTTCATTAAGTGTAGGAATAAGATCCAAATTACACCATTCCTAGAATTTTGACATACTTAAGACTTACATTTTACTCTGAGTGGCCCCTGATTTGCAACATTTTTTTGCTCTGAGTTACTGACTAGAAAAACTAATGTTGACTGAAGAAATATTGACCTGGACAAAAACACACACCATGGACTTTCACACTGATCTACATTATTGGCAACATACATTAAACTCATGGCCTACATTCAGTTTAATATTGACAGATTGCATTTCTTGCACAAAAAAATTCATCAGTTCTTGTAATCTGACATTGTCAAAAACATATTTACTGTCATTTTTCCCAGTTTGGCATGGACATGCATGCACTACTCTGAACTGTTCTTGTTAACTCGCTTTGGAGTTACCTTAAAGTTTTAGGAACCTTTCTTTTGCTTTTGTGTTTTAAGGAAAATATTGTCTTATTTTAACATATTGAGCAAAACCTTTAACCTAACCCAAAACTGATATTGAACAGATACAATTGAAAAGAGGCAATTAAATACTGTCTGCACTATTATTGTGACCTTCAGAGTGGACATTGAAACACTTCTCGTATTGTAAGAGCAGACAGACTGCAAGGTAAATTCAGCAGGCGTGTTTACACAGATGAAAGTTCATATCAGTAGAGATAAAGTTTAGTCCAGCTTTTTACTCCTGATGTTTAAGTCCACAGTGAATATGTTGTGATCTCTTTCTGTTATTTAGTTTTTTGTTCTGAGAAAGAAACAACGATATGAATAAGTCACTAGCTGTCTTAATCTTAGCTGTTCTGCTCTTTAAAGGTAAGCTAATGCTTGTTTTCTTACATACCTAAATTCATTGTTATCTGATGTGGTATTTAATTTCTCATTAGACAAGCTCTCTTGAATGAGTGATAATATTAATCTCACAATGGTTATTTAAATATAAATGTGATATTAAAATATCTACTGCGGTTGGACTTTATATAATCATTGAATATTATACTGTCACTTACTGTATATTTTAGCTGATTTTTCATTTTTTTTATACAGGTGTGGACCGCGTCAGCCTAACGGATGAGGACTATGAAATGGCAGACAAAGTCTTCACGCTGGGAGCTGAAGCGTTTTTGAAATACTTGGACAATTTCAAAGGGGCAGCAGAAGTGGTTGTGGAAAAAAATAAGATCAGTAAAACAGGGTAAAACCAGAGACGTATGATGTAAAGTTAACAATGACCATGCACCGCAAGAAAAAAAAATAGTAGAAAAACTAGATAAAGCTAATGTTCTGGCAGAAAATTACCAGCATGTTTTCCAAGTTTATGGACAGTGCAATGCTTAATTCAAAATAAAAATCAATATGGAAAATTTCTTCATGTGAACACGGTGCATTGGGCCATATTTCTATGACTTTTCTTAGAATGAGGAGTGTAAATTCGCGACCATTGTTTTCTGTGTTGTACAGTACTGATTTGCAAGACTTGTGGATTTCTGTGAAGGAGATGATCAAGAAGATCAGTGCTGAGGAAGGAGTTAAAGGACATGATCATTTCATTGTAGCACTGCAGTGAGTACTTCATCCACTGGATACAAAAGACCGTTTGCACTTTATACTGTATACTAAACTTAAAACAAACATTTAAATAATGAATAATAAAGCTGAACACAATCCACTTGGATTTAAGGACCTCCTGTGATATTGTTTTCTTCTTCTGAGCAATTGCAAACCATCCTGATTATTATCATCTTTTTTTTTCCTGCTGTGTGTTTAACAGCATTTTTCACAGACTGGGTATGCTTTACAGAGACGGTCTGGCTCGAGTGTTATATGCATTCCCCGGCAACAGTTGGACTAAGCGGTATGAAGACCTTTTATCCAATTAATTAATGTTATTGTATAACTTTTTAATAATTATTTTTACAACGAAGACCAGAATGAATGAATAACATGCTGATATGCATAGGGTTGAATGTGTCTGTTGCTGAATATATTTTTGTTGAAACATCTTGAATATATGATATGATATCTCATTTCACAAGACTGATTTATATGTTCTGGTCTTCCTACAGAGAATTTGGCATGTATAAAGGGATCTTCAAAAACGAGACAGTGGTGGACCTCTGGAAGTACGTTTTTTTTTTTTACTGAATTTGCAAGATGACTGAAAATATTGCTTTGAAATAGTGTAAAGATGCACCCATTGAACAGTTCAAATCCACCACCTCTAAATTGCAGATAATCTTCTGAGGATCTGTTTGAAATAATAGATAACTAGTTTTGTTTAATGCAGATATGTGGAGTCACGCTACCTTCCAGGAGCTCCACCAATCTACAGCGATTCCTTGGGGTTCCTCGCTTACCTTCTGTCTAAGTTGTATGACGCATTGTTTCTTACAAACTGTTTCTTTCCCTTTGAAATAATGAAATGATATAGTTGATAAAAATATCTTAGTCTAGCTGCTAATTTATAGTAAGATACTGTAAACATTGTTTTATTAATCTGTAGCTTTTTTTGTATCAATCAAAGTTCAGATGAAGATGTTTGTTGATATAAAGCATATTAGTTTTCATGTTGCCTGGAAATTGTTTTCTTTGTTGTGATATATAACAGGGGGGCACAGCCCCAAGTGGCTAAGATCCTAAAAGTTGCTGTGGAAGTTGGGAAGACAGACATCAATCAACTTTTTGATGAGTAAGATCTTTTTTGTCATGCACTGATGTGTTAAAGCACACAAAATCAATGACACCTCTTGCATTTAAGTTGATTCTTTCATGCAGCTACTGTTTCCTAAAAAGGTCCTGTTAAAATGTCAAAATACACTCAGATGACAAATCTAGATTTTTATAGTCTCAGTTATACTTTTTTAGAGTGCAAATGGCTGTGCAACTTGTCAGAGAGAAGGCCATGGAAATTTCCACCTTAGAGAGGCAGAACGAGAAGGATGAGTTTCTAATAACACTGAGGTACATTGAAAGTATTATTTTCTATACTGATTTTTTATTAATATAGAAAATGATTTACATGTTTTCATGTTCACTTGAATTTACCCAAAAATATTGTTTAGCTGTTTGTTTGTTAATCATATTAGCTGTAAAGTGTGACCTGTAATTTACGGACTGTGTATTTCATAGAACTGCATCTGGAGTTCTTGCATTTTACTGGGATAAACTATTGGAATACACTGAGAGCCAGCCATTCCATAACAAGTATTTAGCTGCTGTAAGGTAAGACTATGATCATAATAGTTACCCGATACGGGCTAGTCTTGCATCTAAAAAAAAAAAAAAAAAAAGGGTTAAATATACAAAATAATTGATGTAATATAATTAACTAAGTCTGGAGTTGTTTGTGTTGCAGAAGGTGGAAGGAGCTGAGAGTGCTGAAAGATACTGGAAAATATCATGTGATTACTAGCCCAGAAACAGGACTTCAAACCTGGACGTAAGAACATTTCAATTCAATTTTAATACCAGTAAAAACATTAAAGAAATAATTCACCCAAAAGTGAAAATTTGCTGAAAATAGTCACCCTCAGGCCATCCATGATGTAGATGGGTTTGTTCACCATCAGAACAGATTTGAAGAAATTTGGCACTACATCATTTGCTCACCAATGGATCCTCTGCAGTGAATGGGTGCCGTCAGAAAAAAACACACAAAAAAACACAATAATCCACAAGTAATCCACACAACTCCACTCCATCATTTAATGTCTTGTGAAGTTAACATTTGTGTGTTTGTAAAAATACAAATCCATGTTTAAGGCATTTTAACTTTAAACCATTGCTTCTGGCCAAAATATGAGTCCATAATAAAATTAAACGCTTCCTTCAGCAAAATAGTCCATCCCCCTTTTGTCCTCTCACATCAAAACACCAACATATTTGTTTTCAACTGTTTTGGACTGTTTTTGCTTGTAAACAGTGCTTGATCTGTGCAAATTTATCTCCTGATTCAGATAAGATTATTTTAATATTATGGATAGAGGCCTTATGGACTGGAATTACTTGTGGATTATTGTGATGTTTTTATCAGCTGTTTGGACTCTCATTCTGACGGCACTGACGGCACC
>NW_015630021.1:679316-686584 GCF_001515625.1 Sinocyclocheilus rhinocerous
AAGGCATTTTAACTTTAAACCATTGCTTCTGGCCAAAATATGAGTCCATAATAAAATTAAACGCTTCCTTCAGCAAAATAGTCCATCCCCCTTTTGTCCTCTCACATCAAAACACCAACATATTTGTTTTCAACTGTTTTGGACTGTTTTTGCTTGTAAACAGTGCTTGATCTGTGCAAATTTATCTCCTGATTCAGATAAGATTATTTTAATATTATGGATAGAGGCCTTGTTTTTTTTTTTATCCAGGAATTAACGGTTTGAAGTTAAAAAGCTTTCCACTTTACAAGGTGTTAACTGATGGACTGGAGTCGTGTAGATTACTTGTGGATTATTGTGATGTTTTTATCAGCTGTTTGGACTCTCATTCTGACGGCACCCATTCACTGCAGAGGACCCATTGGTGAGCAAGTGATGTAATGTTAAATTTCTCCAAATCTGTTTGGATAAAGAAACAAACTCATCTACATCATGGATGGCCTGAGGGTGAATACATTTTCAACACATTATCATTTTTGGGTGATTGATTCCATTAAAACTTTAAAGATTTCAGAAAGGTGAGTTTGATTTATGAGTGTTACTCTTTGCAAATATCATCACTGTGAAACTAAGAACCGTATCAAAGCCATGGCATTTGTAATAACTGTGACTGAACTGAACTCCTTTTCTTTATCTAGTTGGGCAGATGAGCGTTTTAGTGATCTTTTTGACAATGCTGCCCTAGAATATGATCGATGGGGTAATGGGATTTTTGGAGATGAGAGATTCAATCAATCCAACTGGTTAGTATGACAGTACTTTTCATTCAGTGCACACTGTGCATAATAAATGACTGTGAATTAATAACTTCGTATGACTAATAACTAACTGAGACCACAAGGCATGATTCAAGTAAATATGTATGGATTAAAATCCATTAATCATTCATAATGCTGTTGTGCTTATTGTGTGTGTATGAAAGTATAAGCTGTACCTTATGAATGTATTGCATTCCAGTTTAATAGTCTGTTTGAAAATCTTTTGAATATAGATGTATAAATGTATGTCCATTCACTCTGCTCTTTGTTTCACAGGGCCATTATGAAGATGGCGACAGTATACCCTTTTCCAATTTATGAAAGATTGTCTGAAAATGGCCTTGGGATGTCTGAAGTTAATGATTTTTTTATTGACACTGAAAACACTCTCACTGAATTATTAGGCGAGGACATCTTGTTCAATTTGAAGTAAGAACACGTTTAATTTCACACTAGTCTGTTAAATCAATATGGCCACTATAAATATGTTATAGATACAAACACATTTGAGCATATTACACCTGTACAATGACAATGTACAGATAAACTAAAGATTATGTGGTGATTCATCATCATTTGGTCATTAATGCAAAAATGTCCTTTTCTGTTGTCTTCCAGAGCTGTGATTTACGAAATATGGAATATTATTAGTAATGACATTTTTCATGTTTCCATAAACAAGAAAAACCAAATGACATCAAATGTGGAATATGAGGACCCACTGCGCCATTTACGGTATAATACGTAAAGCCCTGATGTTTGTTTGTGTGTTTATATGTTTAAAGGAATAGTTCACCCAAAAATGAAAATTTGCAGGAAATTTACTCACCCCCAGGCTATCCTAGATGTAGATGAGTTTGTATTTTCATCGGAACAGATTTGGAGAAATTTAGCATTGTTAACTTGTTCACTAATGGATCCTTTGCAGTGAATGGGTGCCGTCAGAATGAGAGTGCAAACAAGCACTCAGCTTTTCACGTCTCAAGACATTAATTGATGGACTGGAGTTCTGTTGATTTCTTTTGGAATGTTGTGATGTTTTAAATCAGCTGTTTGTACTCTCATTCTGACGGCACCCATTCACTGCAGAGCATTGGTGAGCAAGGGATTTAATGCTAAATTTCATTAATTTCATTAACGCTCAAAGCATTAATTTATGAATGAAATATAAAACTGATCCCAACCACTTTCTCTGTTGATTTTTGCAACAGCAAAATTAAAGCAACATGCTTTGCCATCTGGGACAGAGCTCTCTCTGAGATTAACCGACAAATTAATCAAATTGAACACGAAGAATTAGCAAGGTAAAGTGTAACAGAAATTATTTTGTGCTCAACATGTCCTATCCTGAATGTTTAGTCTTACTTTTGACATTTCCAAACAAAACATTTTAATTTGTAATGTTGTAATGTTAGTTAAATAAATCATCAAGCAAATGAAGTTTTTACCTCACATTTCATAGGCGCTGGGATGAAGTGAAGAACATTTTCATTAAAGAGTTAACTGACAGTGGAGAATTTACTCAAGAGAAGCTTGATGAAGCACAAAAGTAAGAAAAGAGTCTTGGAATAAAAAAAATGGACAGCTGCACATTTACATATATCTGCATTTTTTACTGAATTATTACTTTAGCAATGTCTGAAAATTGCATTGATATTGTGTTGTTATTATTAGTTATACTGTTAATTAGCCAACTAAATAACATTTTTACTGTTTTCTTCATGATTATAAAGAACCTTTAATAGTGTCACACAAATGTTCTTCGACAAATATGTAAAAAAGATCGATGGTCTGGAGGAAAGGATCAGTGCTTCCACTGAGTAAGAACTTATGCTTTAACTTAAAAGTTCTGAATATTAAATTCCAAAATTAGTAGTTACAAAACCATACAGTAAAATATCAAATAAAATGTAGAAATTAAATTGCTAACATTTCCATTTTCTTTCAGAATTCTTGGCAAAGTGATGCTGATGACTTTTTTTGCCACAGATTCTGTCCTGGTTAATCTGCCCTTTCTGCTGTCTGATTAATTTCTCTCAAGGCAAGAACTAAATTTTGTTCTAAATTCTTTTGTCATTCTGTGACCTATGAGTAATCCTTGTACTTGTCCCTCTTCTCTTCCTAGTATATTTGCCAGTGCTCAATCTCTGAAGTTGTTTGTTTGGAATGCTAATAGTGATGGCTCTTCCTTACCCTTTTTTTTTTTTTTAATCTACAGGAGTTTTTTAGTGCTTCGTGTCAATTATGCTGAAATCAGGTCTGATAAACTCTGACCTCTAGGCCTCATCATTTCATTGTGAGGATACATCTGATGCTCGTTCCCAAATGTGTCGACAAGATATTTACTGGTTTGTGTATCCAAAAATGAAAATTTGCCAAGAATGTACTCACCCTCAGGCCATCTGAGATGTAGATGAGTTTTTTTCTTTATCCGAAACAGATTTGCATTACTGTACATCACTTGCTCACCAGTGGATCCTCTGCAGTGAATGGGTGCCGTCAGAATGAGAGTCCAAACAGCTGATAAAAACAGAAATCACAATAATCCACATGACTCCAGTCCATCAATTAATGTCTTGTGAAGTGAAAAGCTGCAGGTTTGTAAGAAATAAATCCATCATTAAGATGTTTTAATTTTAAACTTGCTTCTGGCCAAAATATGAGTCCATAATCCATAATAAATCTTCCTCCAGTGAAAAAGTCCATCCCCTGTTGTCCTCTCTCATCAAAGTCCACTGACCTATTTTTTTGGAACATATTTGTCTCAGATTTGTAACTGGTGCTTGATCTGTGCATATTTCTCTCCTGATTCAGGCGAGACAACCTTTTCACGGGAGAAAACAATAATAATGATAGAGGACTCATTTAAAGTTAACAGCTCTTAATGATGGATACAAACGCATAGCATTTTGCTTCACAAGATGTTAATTGATGGACTGGAGTCGTGTTGGTTATATGTGGATTATTGTGATGTTTTTATCAGCTGTTTGGACTCATTCACTGCAGCAAGGGATGTAATGCTCAATGTCTCCAAATCTATTCAGATGAAGAAACAAACTCATCTATTTCTTGGATTTTCAGCAAATTTTTATTTTGGGGGAAATTATTCCTTTGATGCTGTATTAAACAGTTCACATTATAAACTGCATTGCTAACCAAAATATATATGTCAAAAAAAAAAGTAAAATAACATCTGATCTGCTTTATATGATTTTATGACCTTTATCTGCTTATTTTCATTTTTTTTTTAAATGAAGAGTAGCATAATCAGAAGGAATTTCTAATCTACCAGAGCACCATGCAAAGATGGTGGCATAAGATGGCAGCAGAGTTGGAGAAAGTGTGGCTAACATCTGTTTTTGGGTCTGCGAAGTCAGCAAAAAGGGAAAAAAGCACTGACTGCCCTTGAGTGTGCATTTCATCTTTTTGGTTGTACTTTGAGCATTTCTGAGCCCACTGCTCCGGGTGTGTGTTCACGGTGTGTGTGTGTTCACTGCTGTGTGTGTGCACTTAGGATGGGTTAAACGCAGAGCACTAATTCCTAGTATGGGTAACCATACTTGGCCACATGTCACAAAAAAAAAAACATTCATCAGTTAAAAGTGGTCTTAAATACATATTTATATTTAGTAAAAGATTTATAATTATTGCTTGGTGTAATTTCCCAGACTTAAATTATACGGCTCAGCTATCTCAAATGTAATTGCATTAATTAATATGTTGTATGAAGTAATATGTTGGTTGACTAATAAAGGGGAACAGACATTCACCATCAACCAGCAGAGGGCGCTGAAAATCTGCTTACACCACCTGCACTGAGTGGACACGGACCAGAAACACTTTCTTGGCCGCCATGATATAGACACAAATACAAATGAGGCCATGCTGTAGTTAGAGGATACGTTTTCCAATATTGTTTCATTTTGATGTTGGCTTCAGATCTGCGTGTCTGGATTTCTGAGTATAATTATAGACACTTGAAGATCTCCAGCAGCAGAGGCAGTCTATCTGGACCAGGGTCTTTCTATTGCATCAGCTCACCTGTGTTTGCAGTACTGTCACTGTGACTGGTTTGTCTGGAGACCAAGGGGGAAGTAGAAGAGATGAGAAAATGAGCATAAAGGCAACAAAAGATAGATGTACAAGCATTTTGAAATGAAAAAAAATATGAAGCTTTATCAGCACTATAGAGTGATGCATGTGTGCACCTGGCGGACCAGGGGATACAGTCAAAGCAATAAAATACATACATAACTAGAATACAAAACAGTAAATACATTAAAACATAAATAAAAAGTTAAACATCTTTAAAAAAAAAAAAAATCATAAATTAAAATAAAAAATAACTAAAATGAAAACTTACACATAAAATGTCAACTTCACAGAATACTCAGGAGGTAACCCTTACATCAGAGTTATTTTTTCCATCAATACAGTAGTTTTAGCAGCTTTCCTATTAAGTGATGAGCTGAGAGATTCATAAAATAGTTTCAAATCAATACAAAAAATCCTAAAATTGGGCATACAATCAGTAACTTTACATTTGTGAAGATGAAATAGGCCACAAAGAGTTCACAGTTTTAACATCTCATCCAGCTCCTTTGATCCTGATTCCCAAATCAAAAATAGTACATGAATTATCTCAAAACTAAAAAGTCTGTTGTAAGCTGAGAAAGCAAACCAAGACATTTCTTTCCAAAAATCCTTTGCATAATCACATTAAAAAAATGTGTGATATTGTTTCCAAATTAGAATTACAGAATGTGCATTGTGAAGAGATGTCCAACTTCAATTTTGAGAGTAAAGAATTACAGGGATAGTACATATGAAGAATTTTATAGTAAAGTTCTGTCATCTTGTTAGGTAACAGAAACTTGTTAATACCGGCCCATATTTTAATAGTAGGAAGAAAGGGTAATTTAATTTCCACGTATAAAATGCTTTAGGATGACAACTAAGCTTCTTAATAAAGGTTTTTCTAATCCAGAAATTGTTACATTTAACATTAGAAAGCTCCAGACCTCCAATACAAATTTTTGGCATTTCACATTTTGAAGATCTGTAACAATTTGCCCTAACCAAATGTAACAGTTTAGGTGAAATAGAATTAATAACCCATTCATACACTCTAGGTGAGGTATCCACTTCAAAGATTTCTGAAAATTCGGAATAGGAATAGAAGTTACCATCCTTTTTTAGCAAATCTAACACAAAAATTACACCTTTGTCAAACCAGTTTTTAATAAGATTTTTTTTCCACGCAGCACATTCTGATAATTCCATAGAATACATCTATGAGGGGAAAAATTGTGACAGAAGGCAAGCTTACAAGCGTCCAGAGCTTGCTTATGAAAATTAGCGAGCTTAACTGGGAGTTTATTGCAACTAAAATCACAAGCTAACAAAAAATTTAAACCTCCACATTTATCAAAGATCAGTTTAGGAATATAAAACCATAACAAATTAGGGTCAGCATTCAGGCAACGTTTAATCCAACCAATTTTAAAAACTTGATTGAGAGTACTAAAGTCCAAAGCATTCACACCTCCCTCCAAAGTATTTCTAATCAGCGTCTTCCTTTTAACATATTCAGTTTTATTTTTCCACAAAAAATGTAAATAACATGTCGATAGATGAGCATGTTTTTCGGTCAACATATAAAGACAAAGCTGGGTAAACAATAGAAAAGTGAAGCCAAAGCATCTCTGTATGGCTGCTGCCATCTTGAGTAAATGATGTCACTTGGAGCCCGAGTCTGCGCAGTAGAGATTCGTTTGGAGCCAGAGTCTGCGCAGTAGTGTCCTGAGGTTTAACCGTGGTATCAAACTCCGCCCATACTCCCGCAGACCCAATCAACCATAACGACACGCCCCGTTTTTATAGCATCAAATTACTAGCTAAAATCAAACTTATCACAAAAACGAACAATTGAACATATATCAGCGTGATAACAACTACCTTTCAGAAAATTTCTGCATCAAATTACTAGCTAAAATCAAACTTATCACAAAAAAAAACGAACAAACATATATCAGCGTGATAACAACTACCTTTCAGAAAATTGTATTGGAAGCGTAATAAATTTTTTTATTTTGACTCAAGTCCCATTCGTTTACATGGAGAGGGCGAGGTTTATGACCTGTACTGCAGCCAGCCACCAGGGGCGATCAAAGAGCCCGCAGCTTCACTTTTCAGGACGTGTGAGGCACACCCGGTGGTGACGCTCTGCCCACTTTGGCTGCGTTCCACTCCACTTTTATGCCTTGTCCAAATACCCACACTTGCGGTCTTTGCACTTGACCACTTGACTACTTCTATGACGTATTTCCTGTATTTGGCCCAAGTGTTCAAGTGAGCATGTAGACCACAAGTGTCCCCTTGTCCAAATACACACACTTGCGGTCTTGGCCACTTGAGAGCGCGTGCGCGCGACAGGAAGTAAGTGCGCAAGACTGTCCCAGGTCTTAAAAA
>NW_015630021.1:686745-687536 GCF_001515625.1 Sinocyclocheilus rhinocerous
TAAACAATAAACCAACTCCATAGCTGATTCTAAAGTGATCAAGGGCTTAGGACGTTCCTGTTCAGCCCATTCCAAGGGTTTTGCCAGAAGTGGGCACTCATGCAACGTAATCAATGACGTACATCCGAGTAAACGAGACGGAGGGAAGTTTGCGAGTGAAGGGTATAAAAAAACGGACTGGAACGCAGCCCTAGAGTTTTAGAGCCCTAAAACGCTCTTCAGAAACACAAGGGTGACGTCACGGACACTACAGTCTATGGTATATACACACACACACACATATATAGTATGCATGAAAATGTGTATTTTTCAATTAAAGACAGCTTATAGATTTAATATGGGCTGCTTTTGGTGCTTGACACCTTTTTATTGGTCATTTTGTGTTTCAAGAATAAGGTCCAAAATTAAGAATATGCTATTAGTTACTTAAATATAAAATGTTTTTCTCTATTTAACAACATTACAATAGTGAAAGACGACTTTCCTTACTGATCACGTCTCTTGCGCAGCGGGATGTTGGACTCACGAAAGATAATCACTAGTTTGTATTCACCAAAACTGATTTACTGAAGTGAAAACACGGACGGAATTGGAGTTAGCGCGAGCGCGGGAGCGACGAGCCGGCAGAGGATTGCGCAGCCTTCCTCGAACAGTTATGTTCACGATTTCTGATTTACTTAAGGTATACTGCGTGAGGGGGGCTGTGATTGGATGATGACAGGTATCGGTGATCATTCTCAAGTGATCAGGACTGCTGCTGTTGTATCAGTCAGTGGTTAGATCAGCGTAGC
>NW_015630021.1:687647-689189 GCF_001515625.1 Sinocyclocheilus rhinocerous
GCGGGAGCGACGAGCCGGCAGAGGATTGCGCAGCCTTCCTCGAACAGTTATGTTCACGATTTCTGATTTACTTAAGGTATACTGCGTGAGGGGGGCTGTGATTGGATGATGACAGGTATCGGTGATCATTCTCAAGTGATCAGCACTGCTGCTGTCGTATCAGTCAGTGGTTAGATCAGCGTAGCTGTCAAAAAACGGGACAAATCAATTAGGCCCAAAACACGGGACGGTTGGCAACCCTAGAAGAAAGTCATGTTTGAATTGACATGAGTGTGAGTAAATGATGACAGAACTTTCATTTTGGGTGAACTATCTCTTTAACCTCAGATTTTTCTTGGGTCTGAAGAAAATATAAATGCTGCTTGCCCATAGTAATATAATATATAGTATAGGCTAGATTATATTCTGATTTTTTTCTCTGAAAAGTAATGTATGGATAATCAAGTGAACCTAAATTGAATCAATCAAGTAGATGTTTATCTTGAAATACTAACAATAAATAAAGTTATCTCTACTCTATAACAATTTTACAATTTTACATTTTACTTGCAAAGAAAGCATGATTTCAGTCAGAGGGCAGAAGGCATGAAGCAGATTGTGTACAACAGGTTTTTCAGTAAAGTTTTAAACATGCTGATCATTTAGAGGCTTTAGAATTTCACATATCAAATACAGTAAGCATACAGTAGGTTTTATATGGTTATGTATGAGAAATAGCAATATTAGCCTTAGCAAGCACCCAATTAGCAGGATTACATATTGCTGCTTAGTTTAAACACAACAGGACATGATAGGACCTATTATGTGTGGTTTAGCAGTTGTTTTTTATCTACAGTGAATTAGAGTTCACTAATCACAGGGATGATTCCCTTGGAGCAGCTTGAGGTTAAGTGTCTTGCTGAAGGGCACAGTGGTGTTGCAGCAGGGTTGTTATCACAATAACATTTTCCCTGACTTATATATTAGGTTGCTCTGGGCTTGAATGAGGGCTCACTGTGGCCTTTATAAATATGAGACCTAATGGTATTTACTTACATTGTTAAAAACACAATTGTCTTGATATTGTTATGGTTACTAAGCAAACTGGCAAGTCAGACAAGTATTTTCATTAATGTTCCTTTAATGAACATTTGGGACTGTTTGTATCACCTGCTTGTGTGTTTGTTTACACGTTACAGACAGACTGTCAATCTGCATTAGTGGTGCAGACTCTTTCGTTAACTGTAGGTGGCGACAAGTTACTGTCCTTATGAGCGAGTTATTCAATCATTCATTCAAACGATTCGTTCTAAAACTGATTCATTAAAGAACGAAAACTGTTTTGACGAGTGAGTCATTGAATCATTTTCTTAAAAGATTCGTTCAAAAACAGATTCATTCAGAAACGAAACACTGAATCTTGAACCATTTATTCAATTGATTCATTCCCCTGTTGAAAAAACCAGCATATGCTGGTTAGGTATGTTTTGATGCTGGGATGCTGGTTTAAGCTGGTCCTTTGCTGGTTTATGCTGGTCCTTTGCTGGTTGAAACTGGTCCGTT
>NW_015630021.1:689612-702128 GCF_001515625.1 Sinocyclocheilus rhinocerous
AAGGACCAGCATAAACCAGCAAAAGGACCAGCATAAACCAGCAAAGGACCAGCTTAAACCAGCATCCCAGCGTCAAAACATACCTAACCAGCATATGCTGGTTTTTTCAACCGGGTCATGAACGAAAACTGTCTACTGTGACTCGCTCAGAGATTCTGAAACTATTTTTGTTGGCAAAACAAAATAAGAAAAACGACTTGGGAATATTGTGTCTTAAATGTAAGTTGCTCAGTATTATTATGCTCTTTGAACTGTTGTATTTCGCGCTGTTGTTCTCAATATCAGCTAATTTGTGATTAACTTACCTTCGCTGCTAGGTGGCGACGACAAGTGACTGACTTTCTGAATAGTCCACTACACAGCCTACTCATTTTATTTTTGTCATATATTATGTCAACATGGCAAGAATAGAGTAGTATAAATGTCTGTTTTGGATACTGTCTTTATTAGTGAGTCACTGTATCATTGTGGAGTAATTGCAATATGGTGTTTAAAATGTAAGTTACTTAGAGTTGATTTCTTTTTTGTTTTTGCTGTATAATAGCTATAATTGACACCCGAAATGGTTTTGTAATTGTCTTAAATCTATTTGATATCTCATTGATTCTATTCTATAGGCCTAGATAATGAAGTGAAAATGTGTTTTATATTTCAATACGCAAAATGGGATTTTGAATGTTTATTTGATATTGCATAGGTGGAATCTCCAGTGACACATTTGGTTTCACTATACTATTTTGTGGATGATCTGCCTAAATTGTGAAATATTTTTTTATTACCCGGCTGTATTTTAAGCAAGATGTTAAAATTTGAAACACCCAACACTTAAAAGTAGTTATATTGTTGCAGCACCCAAAACTTTCCAATGTTGTTTTTCCATTACTGAAGTTCAAATCAGAAGTATTTTAGCTTCACCAGATTTGTTTTAATCAAATGGGTTTCTAATGCAACAATAAATTCATAACTAAAAATAGCAACTAAAAAAAAATAAAGAATAGGCCTATTTGATTTCTTGATAATTAAGTTACATGGTTATTGTAGGTAAAAACTGGTTTCTACAATGCTATGACAAAACCACCCTTTAACATGTCTAAATGTGGTCAATCCAATTAGACATTGATATACTATTATATGTTTTATTAATATTTTTAAATAGTTTTTATTTTTATATTTTTAGTTTTTATTTAAATTTTTATAGTTTGAGTAATTTTATTGTGTGTTTTTGTCATTTTGTATTATTTTAATATGTCCATATAGTTTTTTTTACACGTTTTTATTTCAGTTTTTAGTTAATTTTATTACTTAAACTAAAAGAAAGTGAGATATGATGCTTTGGCAACTAGCTGAAATTAAAACAAGTTTATTTTTTCAGTTCATGTTCTATTTCAAGTAACAAAAATAATTGTGTTTTATTTAATGTTTTAATAAAGTTATAGTTAAAGTTTTAAGTAAGTTTTAATAATAAGTTCATTTGCTTTAAACTGACAAATCAGTCATCATCTACTCTCATGTTGCTCTCAAAACTTTGTCCGGTGGAATTATTATAGAAATGTATTATAAAAAATTGTTTTCCATACTATGAAAATGCGTGATGAACAAGTTCAGTTGCCGTTTATTTATAAAATACTTGCAGTTATGTAGAGAGTTACTAAGTTATTAAAAAGTGTTTCCTTTTGCTCACACTATCTTATCTCGTCTAGGGTTTCAAGTGTGCCAGGACTGCCACTGGTGGCCCCTCGAAGACAATAGATGCCCCTGTTCAAAACTGGTTCCAAGAATTAATGTTTTGTGCTGCTCACTGTAATTTCTGAGAATCAAAGTCACTGAACACATGTATGTGCACGGGGTTTCTTCCTCTCATTTTCTACACACTAGCACACACACTTTCTGCACAGAGTCTGTTCGTGTAAACCTTCTCCCCTTCCCCCCACATCTCTCTCTCCCTTTCTGTCCCCCTCGTCCTCCCCTCCCTCTCACTCTCACTTACAGCCTGCGAGCACTATTTCAAGCCTCCATCAGAAGAAGCGAAGGAGAGCAAGTCACAGAGGTTGGGGGGAGGGGCCGGCAGACAGGATTTGGAGTTCAAGTGCATGTGGAGAAAATTACCTGGAAGACAGCGAGACAGAGAGCGGAATGGGAAAGCGCAGGCTCCCTGGAATAAAGAAGGTGAGATTGAAAACACAACAACACACACACTCAAAAGAGCAAAAGAAAGAAAATCGAACGCCGGGAGACGAGAGTGGAGGACAAGAAAATGTATTCCGGCCCCCTCCCCTGAACTCTCGGCTACGGCTCACTCCTCCTTCCCTCCCTCCCGTGAACTCCTTAGCCTCTCTTTTCTATCTGTTGTTCCCCCTCTGTCATTCTCTCCCCTCCCACCTCCTCATGCGGTCGCTTGCGCACACATGCGCCCTTACGATCTCGCTCTCTTTTCCTCTCTCTCCGCCGGCTGCAGTGCTTCTCTTCTCATCCTTGCAGCCTGGCAGCTTCATCCGTGTTCCTCCCTCCTGGACGGAGAAACACGCACAGCCTTTCCAATGGTCCCCCCACCCCTCTGCGTGCCTCCCTAAAAAAAACCCAGGCCCCTTAAACAGCTCCTTTTCGTACTTGTCCCGGTGCCTGATCACCATTCGCTCTCCTTTGCACTTCACTTACATTCATATTTTTTCTCTTTTTTTTCCGTGAAATAATTTGCCAGCTCAATCCCACAAATTTTCACATTCATAATGAGAAAGCAGTGCTAAATGAACTATAGGAAATGGGATGGGTAGGAGGAAAAAACGCTAAGAGGAGCGAAGTGACTGGGATAGAGGAGAGGAGGAAGGACCCGGAGCAACGAGAGAAAGAGCCAAACGTGGGATCAACGAATCCGCCGGAAAAGGAGGAGGAACGACCAGACTGGTACTCTTGTCTTTCTGTTTTAACCCTCTAGTTCTCTTTTTTCCTTAGTCACCATCTCTTTCTATCCATCCCTATCTTTCAACTTTAACTCTCTGTTACTACTATTTCTTGTTCACTTTTTGAAATCACATTCAAAAGACACTTATTTTTCCTTTCTTTTTATCTATTTTTGTCTCCTGCATTTTAATCTTACTGAAAACTAGTTCACTCTGGATTGTCTTGTTTCACATTTTGCGGGCTGATATCGGAGATGTGCAGCATTCAGGCATCGGTGGAGGACAGAATCCAAGCATGTGTGAGATGTGTGTTGAAAACGGATGATTATTGTTTCTTCATTCCTTCACTTTTTCTTGTCTAATGCTCGTGCTGCAAATATTGTGTTAGTTTGCATGGTAGGATTTGTCCATAACTGATTCTGCGTGTGCATGTGTGTGTCGTGAGTGTGTGTGTGTGTGTGTATGCCACTATGCGTGCTTGAACATGCAGGAAGGCGAACTGTGATTGGAATTGTGGGGGTCGCTCTCTTTCCCTGTTTCTGTCTTGCTTGCAGTTCCCAGTATGCCCCTAACTTCCTCTGTCCATCATCCTTTCATCCGGGAACCCCCACAACTGTCCATCCATCCGGTCGTCTGCTAGCTCAGGGGAATCAGAGACAATGGCCACAGATCTCAGGCCTGTATGTGTGCCATAGTTGACTTGTACAGTTAGCACTAGGTGAAAAGGCACGCTGGGTCTTCTTGTTGCGAACACTCGGGTGATATATCATGGGAAGCGTTAACGAACAGCGAGCGAGCTTGTGGACGCATGTGGTAAAGTGCACATCTCATCCAGGGGTTTGCTCAGAGCATTGAGGCATTAAATCAGAGATTGTTGAAATGCACAAAAGTCAACTGGCAGTGTGTGTCGTGATGTTCAACTCTCCGTTTCCTCTCGGAATAATCCTGGATGAGAAATATGTGTGTGTTCGTGGTTTTCATAAGGTTGTTCTCCTGAAGCGAGTTTAATTGGAAACTATACGTATTAAAGGCATAGTTGACCCCAAAATGATAATTCTGTCATCATTTACTCACCTTCACTTTCTTTTTTTCTGTGGAACACAAAATAATATGTTTTGTAGAAAATGTAGGTAACCAAACCATTTTGGTGAATACTGAAGTCCATTGTATGGACAAAAACTCAAAATATCGTCTTTTCATGTTTCACAGAATAAAGAAAGTGATACATTTTTGGAATGACATGAGGTGAATAAATGGTGACAGAATTTTCAGTTTTGGGTCCCTTAAATATGTATAGTTGGTTTTATGTGAACATTATGCATTCTGTATGCTGTATATCTGAACAGTTTAGGTTTTATGGACAGACTGTGTTTAAAGGCACTGTGTATTTCTTAACTAACATCAATGATATTTAATTTACTAAAGGTCTATTTGCAAAATCAATTAATTTAATATGTTGGTCTGATATACAGCGTGCTTGGTTTGTAGAGTGTAGTAGTATTTTGTAGTAGCAATTATATAACAGTTAATTAATATTGTTCACATTAAAAATATAGTGTTTATGTCCTGAAGTAGAAGTGTTAATGTCTTTTTTTTTTAATTCTGTGTTTAAAAAATAAGCTTAATAAATTAAGATTTTAATTGCACATACAAAATTGGGCTTCAAAAGTCTGACACCACTTAAAATGCAAATAAATGTAAAGTTTTAGGATTTTGAAAAAATTAAAATATTATGACTTAAAATGAACTATTTAGGATAAAAAAAATTATATTAAGATATTAAAAAATAAGATTAATCATTTAAAATGAATCATTTCTAATCAAGTAATTAAATTAGTGACACTGACCATGTGAATCTTTTTGTATAAAAGGTCAGTTGTCTTTTTTAGTTCTTTTCACTTAAGTTGTTATGATGATAATGTAATTTTTGAACCCCAAGGACATATTAGGTTGGCTAATAACACAACTTAATATTAAATAATTCCTTTTGATTGTTTCCCATTTTAGCATGTTTATACTTTGCTTTCATATTCATTGGGGTATCATGGGTGAAAAGAAATATAAAGAGGATGATGTTTCAGTAATGTGGTCTGAATATTGTGTTTGCTGCTCTTTGTTCCTGTTTATGTATCTACAGTTTGGCTTTCATATTCATAAAGCCTGATCTAACAAAGAGCTTGTTGTTGATATTCATTAATCTGCAGCAATATAAAATCCATTATCTTCAGAAAAGCATCCCGATGGTGGTTTTGCCATCTGCTGTCTGTGATTGGTTGCTTGCCATGGCCTGCTGGTGAATGGCGTGCATCTGTGCCGTGACCCTAGCCTGACCCTGTTATCACTCAAGGGGACTGAGGGAAGAAAAAAATCAGGGCGAGTGGAGTCGAGGGTGGGGGTGAATTTGATGACTCTTTGATATCAAAATTTGGATGAGGAAAGCGTCTGGTCTAGTACTAGACAGAGAGAGGCGGAGGAAAAAACACACGGCCGCTCTGCGGTGACATGCTCCGTTTGATACCGAGCCATCGATGGCCATCAAGGGGACTTTCCGGAAAATAACGCCATTGATTTCAACATCAGAAGAGAGATGAAGTGAGAGAAAGGAGCAAAGGAGAGTTGATGCCATGGGCATCTGTCAGGGTCTCTAGTGTTATGAAATATTACTCATACCGCCTGTCTGTTATGTAACGTTACATAACCCAGGCTTCCGTGGTAACTCTGTTATTGGAGCTCAACTTGTGATCAGGAGGATATTTGAAACTTATGGATTGGGGCTGAAGAAGTCCTTTGGGGTATAATTTAAGTGTATAAAATAAGTGTATGTAGTCACAGTCATTGTAACTACCGTACCTTCTTTTGATTCATTTCAACAGGAATGACTCAAAATTGTATTTTGCTAAAATAATAGTAGGCGTTAAGACTTATAATAAAAGTTAAGACTTTTCAAGTAATTATTGAAATACAACATGTAAGTGAACAATCCAATTGTATTATTTCAGCATTTCAAGTGCAGCGCGGATCTTCTTCTTTCTTTGAGGATCTGATATTTTGTACAATGGAGTTCACATGATCAGTGTCACTAATTTGATTAATTAAATAGATTATATAGAAATAGTGCAGAATGTTAAATATTGCTTATTCATTTTACGCTATGTTTCTTTAATATTTTTCAAAATCCTAAAACTTTGTTTATTTACAGGGTTAAATTAGATTTTGAGCCTCAGATATTTTTAATCACTTGATGTATAAGGAAATCTCGGTTTATTTAAGCTTATTTTTTACACACAAAATATTTTGCCATTACAGTGGTTTACTCTTACATTGAAGTATAGACCTATATTCTTCTCTGTTTTTTTTGTATCAAAATTTTTAATTTTGAGTCTCTTATTGTAGCAGACCACGTGGCCTTGCTTTAGGCTCATCGGTCTTAGAAAGTTGTTATCGTGTAATGTTTCCCATGGTTCTCTGTAACAGAACAGTGTGTAAATTAGCATCAGCCTTGTCCCTAATATCAAGGTCAGAAACTTCATCAGTCTTACCCGTGTTTGTTCATGTCAGAGCCCTGTGGGTATTGCATATCAGCTGTGTATAGAAACTTTAATGCTTCTTTAAAGACATTCATAATTCTTTCAGAATGATTCAATACATCTTGGGACACTGAATAGCCATTCAGTTTAATAACTTTTACATATTCTTTTACAAACATTTTTTATAATATTTCCCCTGAGGTATCTTAGCCAAGAAAATGAAAAATGAGAGACTACTTCAGAATCCAATTTCAGTAAGAGTTGCGTAAGGTCTGGAGAGCAGGTGAAGTTTGGTTAAGGATATGTTATAGAGAAAAAAAACATTAATTACATATTATTTTTAATATCGTATGTTATTTTGAATATTGTCACAAAAAAACTGTAACATTTGGAGTAGATTATTAACCCACAACCATTTAAAACTCATGTTTCAAAATCAATGCATTTGCAATGGTAGGATTAATCAGTCGATGCATTAAGAAAATGCACAAATTGTTACTCCCCTAGTATCTTTAGAATTATAAGTATCGTCCTGACATTG
The DNA here is from genome assembly GCF_001515625.1 of Sinocyclocheilus rhinocerous. Taxonomy (NCBI): domain Eukaryota; kingdom Metazoa; phylum Chordata; class Actinopteri; order Cypriniformes; family Cyprinidae; genus Sinocyclocheilus; species Sinocyclocheilus rhinocerous. The sequence continues at coordinate 696,578 of NW_015630021.1, forward strand.
AGATTGTCTCTGGCATTAAAAGAAATGTGTAGTTTAAAACTGAAGTGTGTATATTTGATAAAAAAAATACTTTATAGTACTCTTAATATTCTGCAACAAGTATGTTGAAGTACTGTCTGGCGCTATCAAAACATTACTTTGAGTAATTTGAGCATCCCACCCGTGCAGATAAAGCAACATTTAAAAAAAAAAAAAAATTTCAATATACCATTCCTTTTCTTATCCAGTCGCAACTTATCTTATCTGAGTTATTTTCCATGTCCAGATCAGGCTGTGGAACATTTCATTGTCTCTGTTTTTCTCTCCCACTCCTTGTTCCTCCGTTCTCTCCATCTCATGTATTTCTCATTCATAATGGATGAAATTCAACCACATACCATACTGTAATGGATTGCATACACCTCAGGATATCCCCAGTCACTGGACTGTGCTGGATTTTTCTGTTAAGAGAGATAGATGCAACATGTGAAAGTGAAATATCTCATGAGGAACTTTCACTTACTCTTGACCTAATACCATGGGAAATGCTTTGCCTTAGAAAGAATGAACTGTGAATATTTTAGCAACAAATGTTCAACGTATTTCTGATATAAATCATTGTCTATTTCTCTAGCTGTCTTGAAATTACCACAATACCACAACATGGTTTAAACAAAGCATTGGAGAAAATATGAGGCATATTTACAAAATAGGTGATGCACTGTTCAAAACAAATTAATAAAGTTTTATTGCAATAGTCCTAGTATTAGTAATTTGTGATGTTTCAGTCTAAAAATGCAGTTACATTGTTTTGAGAACTGACTATTAGCACCAATTAGCACAGTTAGAGAGTTGGTCTATTTGTGAAAGAACAAGCAATGGTTGGTAGAATTGTAGAACCTCTGCAAACATTTTGAGTGTTGAAAAATAAAATTAGTTACAGACATTTTGTTCTCACTTATGGTGTGTGTACACTAAAAACAAAGCGAATACTAGCATCGCGCGAATCACTTTTTGATTACTCGCGGGATGTTTTTCGCATCACTCGTGCGAATAAAAACTTTGCGCGATGAGGAGTGCCTTCACGCACATCGACAACAACAACAACAACATATCAAACTGGACGTGTCAATACGCTCTTCACTGATTGGCTTGCGCAACAACGCGTCATGCAAATTTCCTGCTTGAGTTGACATTTTTCAAGTTGCGTGGAATGCGTGATTGAGGCGAATATCACGTGTTTGCAGCAATTGCGTCGCCCAATTCGCATCGCCCGGCGTGAATTTGTGTCTTTGAATTGACTCTCGCAAATAATTCAATTCGCTTTTGGTGTGCACACACCTTTATTTAGACATTTAATGATGGACAGTTGATGATGAATTGTCTGATTTTTTGTGCTGAACTCAACCCGACTGTAATTGTTTGACGTTTTGAGTTAACAGCTATACGCAAACTTGCGTAGAGATACAGTAGTAGTGGAACATCAAAAGAAGATATTTTGGAAAAAAAAAATTAAATTGAAATCTGAAACATTATTCAAAATATCTTCTTTTGTGTTCCGCAGAAGAAAGAAGGTCATACAGGTTCAGATCTACATGAGGATGAGTACATGATGACAAAATGTTCTCATTTTGGGTGAACTATCCCTAGACTTGCTAAAATGACTAATTTAACATTCTTGAGAGGATGATAATAAGCAGTACTTAGGATTATCAGGGAAACTTTGTGGTCAGGAACAAAACTTTACCATTAGCTTCTCTGGAACTCTGGGTGAACAAAATACTGAAGAAGAGAATTCATGTATTTTAACTTCAACATTCCCCAAAATCTTGTACTTGTTGGTTGTTTGTTTTATGAAATTTCTTTCGAATAGATCCTTTAGGAAAATATGCAGTTTGTGTTCCAAAAATGAAGCAGAGGTAGCAGAAGAGCCTGGTGTCAGTGTCAGAAATTGGTAGATACTTTGACATCTCAATTCCCACATAGCCACAGTATACGTTTTGAGCTCGGTAACACTCGACCGGCATGCAGGAGGATGAATTCCTCTAGAAAGATTAAAACAAAACCCTATGGGGAATTATGTCAGTTGAGGTATACTGTGCTTGTCCAAGCTTGAAAGGAACCCAAGGAGAACACAGGTACGTCAGTGTTATTTTAACTTTTACAAAGCTAATCTCTTATAAAGAATCCAAGAATTGTTACTGTCGTTGTAAATGTGCATGGGATAGACTTTATTGAGTGGAAATGTCTGTGAGATGTCATTGTAATGTTTCTTACTATCAGCAGATGGTCATGCAGTTCAGTGCCAATGTAAATGCGATTCGTTATTAGACGGAGGTTGTAAAACTGCAGTTGGAGTTTGGGAAGAAATGTAGATGTTTTGAGAGCAGTGGCTCTTTTTGTAATTCTTGCAAGGATCTCATAATTCATCTTTCCGTCATGTGTGCATATCATCCTCCCCTGCATCTCAACGCTGTGTCGGGAGGCCGCACATAGCTCTTCGTTCAGATGCACACACGCTCGATACAAACTCACAATGGCGTGTGATTCAGCCAGATGTCTCAATTAACTAAATGATACGATTTCCAGTCAGTAGCATAAAACAATGCATTTGGAAAACATGGGTTGAAAATTAAAGGGCTGTTTACCAGTTTAAAGTATCAGGTTCATTGTTCCTGCTAATTTGATCAGGAGGCATTTTTGAAAAACTCTGTATATGCATCTTTAGCAAAGGGAAAGCACATAGAAATGTATCTTTGTTGTGTAATCTTAACGTCACTCACAACTGAATCACTAAATCTGCGTTAATAAGGGATCAACTTTGCAAATTGTCTAACACAAACACACAGTAATGTAGATCTGATGCATGTAATGCATATTCTAACGATGGCCAAATGTAATTTTTTCTGTACTTAAATTGACGCTATAGAGAGGAATAAGCTGTTTTGCAACCAGAGAAAAAACCTTTATACACTTTTAGTTTATAGGCTAAAATATGCATGCAGTGGAAGTTTGGAGCTGGAATCAGCACTTATTTTATTAAATACCCTCAACCTGATTTACATATTAGCTTACATTTGCTGCTTTACTCTCAGGTTAATAGAGACTCATCGGCTTTTAAGTGATTGCCAAGTTAAATAATGTGAATGATTAATATAATATAATATAATATAATATACATTTTGGTATTATTTAAAGTGTACAAATCTAGATGCATCCTAAACTAACCGGTAACATTTTAGGATAAGGTTCCATTTGTTAACATTAATTAACTACATTAGTTAACATGAACTCAAAATGAATAATACTTTTAAAGCATATATTAATGTAACATTAGTTAATGTTAATTTCAGCATATACTTATATTAAAATTATCTACATAAAAAAATTGATCTGTTAATATTATTACCTGAGCTAACATGAACGAACAATGAACAAATTAATTTGATTAATGTGAACAAAGATTATTTATACTATTGCTCATTATTAGTTCATATTAGTTAATGCATTCATTTCAAGTTAACTAATGGGACCTTATTGTAAAGTGTTACCACCTAACCAATTTATAGTATGATTTCCTTGGCTATTGTTTCCATTAAGAGCAATTTCTGTTATCTTATACAGGCAATTTCTTCAATAAACATCTGCCATGCAGAAAAAAAAACATACTGTTTATTCATTTACATATATTTATTTTTTATCTTACCATTAGTGTGGTTTGTATGTATTTGTACTGATTATATATGATTCAATTAATAAATATAAATATGTATCATAATAAAATGGTGAAATTATGTGTTTTTTCAGAGATAATACAAAACTACCAAATTTTGCTGTTAATAGTGCATGATGATTTTTACTGTACATTTCTGCCATATATGGAGATCACCTTGACATGGTCACCACTGATAAGCTACTCCTAAATATAATGTAGAAACGTTCATTGAAAGTTATTGAAAAACCTTGACCATTATTCTGAATGCTGTGTGTTTGTGTGAACAGCTTTGAGATATTGTCTGAATTTTCTATTGTCTCTGTGTGTGTGTGTTTGAGTTGTCATGACATTGAGAATATCACTGTTAGAGGCAATGACATTACACTGTGTAGGAAGGATCTGATGATTGGAGCTGAGACTGTGTCTAATATACTGCACTTAATTTCTAGCGGGGGGGTAGCAGTGGTCTGTCTGAACATACGTTTCTTTGGAGAAGCAGTAACTATGGAAGTACAGTTGTGGTGTAAGGGTTAACAGCTGCGGTTTGCTGGAATGTGTCCACATGTTGTGTGTGTGTGTGTGTGTTGGAATCTTTCCAGGTTGATGCAGAGAATTCCCTGGCAAAGTCGTACCTTTGACAAGACCCTCTCTTTCATTAGATATCGTGCTTCCTTTTTCATTTTTGACTTTATTTTTTCCTCTATTGTTCCTCACATGTCACTGTCTTCCTGCTCGATTCTCCCCTCCCCCCTTTTCCTCTCTCTTTCCCTCACCAGCCTTCTGCGTTACCCCATGTGTTCTCTCTCTGTCTGTCTCTCTCTCTCTCTTTATTTCGCACATGAATTTCAAACCCTGAGGTGCTGGGGGGTTGGGTGTGAGCAATAGCGAGACAAGGAGAGAGACTGTATTCGTGTGAACAAGTCCTCTATGCATGCATAGAATATGAGGATCCTAATGCAGATACTTCGGTACGTTCATCTACATGCAAACGTGCATGTGTTTGTTTGTGTGTCTCATGAGAGACAGAGACAGTGTCTGTTATCGGTGCATTAGAGTGCCTGGTACTGTTGGTCGTGTCTGATATGTAGCTCTCGTTCTCAAAGGGCTGCAGTAATTGGGCCGCACATCTGTCTCTTACGATTTGATTGGCCAGTTTCGTGTAACAGTCTAAAGGGGAGCTGGGTAACACATTTTGTTACTGTTATATGCAGTGAAAGGGATTGTTCAGCCAAAAATGTAAATTCTGTCATCATTTACTCACCCTCGTGTCATTCCAAACCTATATGTCTTTGTGACAGAAAATAAGTATTTTAAAGAATGGGTCTAAAACAGAATTCTTTTTTCTGAATGTGTTTGTGCTTTGCAGAAGAAAAAACGTCATACAGGTTTGGAATGACAAGAGGGTGAGTAAATAATGAGAATTTTCATTTTTGACTGAACTATCCCAACAACGCATCTTCACACAACGAGGTATGTTATAATACATCGTGTACACTCACTAAACAAATAGTGACAGCTTTTTAGTGGTTATGAGCACTCTTTGCAAGCTTTCTAGTCAATAATCCATTTAAAATGTAACCTATAACTCGTTTTTCGGCCACACACACGTTGCAAAGTTTCGGGAATGACGTCAGAAAAATTATGAAAAGGCAATTATACATTTACACACCTAAAATACATATATCAAGAGCATGCTCACAGATGAGAACAAAACAGCGTTGGATGAAGTGGATTAAAGCCCTGCACGGGCCTCAAATATAGGCCCTAGCCCGTCTTTTTTCCCCTCTTCCCAAAAACAGCTTATACTACTGGTTCAGCTATTAAAATAGTTCAGTTTTGTATGTAATGGAAAAGTGA
>NW_015630021.1:703347-726104 GCF_001515625.1 Sinocyclocheilus rhinocerous
ACACAAAAAGTGTACTTAAGTACAATACTCAAGTAAATGTACTTAGTTACTGTCCGCCTCTGCCTCGCACACATGGATCGCGTAACATTATGCGCTCTCGACATTGTCATTAAGATCACACTATAGAAACCGCCTAAAATTAAGTATAAAGAAGAGAAGAAAGTGGCACTAGGCAGCTGCCTACACATGCCAGGATCCGCCACTGCCAGATGCAGTTAGAAATTGACTAAAAACAAGCCTATCGCAAGACATCTGGTGGGGGGGCACCTGGGTTGGCCAGCTAAATTTCAGGGGGGGCCGGTGCCACCCCTGGCCACCATGTAGACACGCCCTTGTTCGCAAAATTATGGGAATTTTCAAAGTTGTAAACTTTCCATGGAAATTAATGGAAATATACTGTATAGGAATTAATGGGAATAAATTGTACATTTGAAAAAAAAAAGTTAAAGTTAAGTAAAAAAAAAAACATCTTGCAGCATAATTTTGTTTAAAACGATAAGATTTAATGCAAATATAGTTGAAAAGAAGTAATATGATTATATGTTTACTTTATTCAGCATTCATGGTTTTTTTGTTGTTCATTGAAAGAGTTGATTTCTACTGATTTTTGAACAGGCTAGTTATTCCTAACTGATGTCTTTGAATCCAATTCAGGATGCTTAATTGTAATGGTACTCATCCATTCGTGATGGTACTGAATCAATTTCACAATTTGGTTGTGAAATTTTGTTTTGAGACTTGTGACTGAATGGCTTGAATGTACATTTAATGGACCTTGAGTTGATATATGAGTCAGATCTTTATATCACACTTTTTTTCTCTCCCTACTTTCTTTTTTTTCAGATCTCAGTTCTTATTCAGCTGGAAGAAATGCCAGTTACGTAAAGTAAGCAAAGTGCATGATCAAGATTGCAAAAACAACCTATATTGAACAATTTTCCTCTTTATAATTATTTTTAACGAATATTTTTAATGATTTTTAAAAATTAATCTACCAGTTAGATTGTTGTTTACAGTACTATCTATCTACTCTACTCTGTGGAAAACTAAAGTATTCATGACAGTTTTATAAGAGATGTTGAAATGGGAATTGTATGCTGTAAACATGTTGACTATATATGCATGAATTATTATGCTCCTTATTGATAACACGGGTTAGGTGTTGAGGTCAAGTATACACCACACTGTAGCTGTAATTTGTAACTTGTAGTGTATTCAGAACAGTAGATACTACACAGTTAAACAGTACAGCAGTCTAAAAGGGATAGAGGTAAATTGTCCCTTTAATACACAAAACATGGAAATGCCATAGAAATAAGACACATAGACAAAGAAGATTAATTAGTTGTAAGTATAATTAAGTTCAGGTTCAAGGCTGTAAGACATTTAAAAAATGCATGCTGCTACCAAATCTGCCGTCACTATATACTTTCCTTTTCTTGTCTCTCTCTTCTTCCTGCATTGTTCTCTCTTTCTTTCGCCCTCCTCTGCATGAGTCACTCGTTTAACTGAATGTCGATTGCAAAATAGTTCAATTACTATAGATTTCCAGTCCTTCATCCTTTTCTGCCTCCCTCCTTTAATGTCCTCGTAAACACACACACACTTAATGCAGCAAGAAAATAAATAAATAAATGAATGAATTATCACTTGATATGTGACCAGGCTTTTTGAGCGATCCATTCATTTCTTTCATCCAAGTTCATGGGAAAATACATACAATGTACCTCGGTGAAATTGCCTCAGATAGTGACTTGCATTAAGCTAAATTGAGACTTATATAAGTGTTTTATGGCTGACTGTGTGATGACATGAACAAGGCTGAAATCATGTTTAAGAGTCTGTGGTGATCTTCTCAAACAGATAAGGTGGTTTTGCTAAGTGATGGGTGTAAAAGAGGAAGGGAGGGGAGCAGATGTGAACTTGGGCTTTGAGGTTTTTCAGCATATATAGAGCATAATTTAAGACCTTTTGATGTTAAATTCCCATGTTCTGAAATCCACTGCCGTTCAAAAGTTAATACTTTTTTTCAGCAAGGACACATTTAATTGATCAAATTAATTGTTACGAAGGATTTCTATTTCAAAGAAATGCTGTTCTTTTGAACTTTCTATTCATCAAAGAATCCTGGGAATTTTTTTGTGTGTCATGGTTTTAACAAAAATATTAAGCAGCACAATAGCCGAAGAGTGGACGGAAGAAATCATATTTTTAAAAAATTAAAAAATTGTAGTTGACTAGTCATGAACATCAAGATTTCAGGTTAAAAAACTTACACGTAGCATTGCAAGAGCCACTGTTTCTACAAAAATAATAAGCAGCATTTCATTGATAATAATAAAAAAAATATTACTTGTGCACCAAATTTTATCAAATAACTGCAGCCTTGGTGAGCCAAAATACTAAACAAAATAAAACAAAATTACTTTTTTTTCTAATAGACTACCATAAAAACACACATATATATATATATATATATATATTTTATTTTTTTTTTATTTATTTATTTTTTTTAATGTACCATAGTATTTACTGAATTGCTGAATTTCATTATGAATATAGACTGACAATTCAGTACTGTCATATCAAAGTTCTGTGGTATTACCATCTTACCATCCCATGGTGCTGCCACAGTATTCATTTTTTATGGATATGCTTTACAGTACTAATGATAACTGTTGTTACTAGGGCATTTTTGTGGCAAATTATGGTTACCATGGTGAATTCTTTTAAGGATGAGACCAAAGAGAATAACCAGCACAGATCCTGCCATTTCTTTTACCTACTTTTTGGAGAAATAAATGTATTACAAAAATCACAAATGTAGGTAGTTGTTAATATGAAATATAAATACTTGTAAAGCAGACTCAAAAGTCTAGTCTAAAATGTTCTTTACGTTGCATTAGTGCATTAGAGAGTCTAAGACGTTTTCTCCCTCTCTCCCGTTTTCTCTTGCCCTCTGTCAGTCTTTCTCTCCTTCATCCCCTTTTATCCATCACTCGACTCAATATTGATCTGAATTCATTTGTTTCTTATTGATTTAGTTCTCCGCCCTCTGCCGCATTGTGCAAACACAAGGACGCACAGACTGCTCAGACCACTACCAACACACATTCAGCCTTGCACGCCATAAACAAGTCACTTCTTTAGTGCACATCACTAGAACTCAAATACAAAAAACATAAAAGATTGGTCCCACTTTATATTAAGTGGCCTTAACTACTATGTGCCTACATCAAAAAATAAGTAGCTACAATGTACTTATTGTGTTCATATTGTATTTCAAAACACTTTTGCTGCTATTGAAGTGGGAAACGGGCAAAGTTAGGGACAGGTTAAGGGTGGGTTAAAGTGTATGGGATGGGTCAACAGTGTACTTTAAATGGAAGTACATAATAGTTAAGGCCACTTAATATAAAGTGGGACCAAAATATTTCATTATTAATTACAATTGTCCTTAAACATACTTTTTAATTCAAAAAGCAGCACAATAGGAATGTAGAGAGTGGAAAGAGTTTGAAGACACACACACTTGCTCCAGGTCCCTCCATCAGGCGGTGTAAAGTTGTAGACTGGAGGCGAAGATGCCATATTGATCACTGTCCTGAAAGAATGAGTTAAGGAGGACCTGACAAGTGACACAATTAAAGCTGCAGTCCCTTGAAAATCTCTGAAAAAAGCTCGTTTTATTATAGAAATAGAATGGCATTTTGAGAGAATATTTGTGTGTATGTGTCAGAGGAGTTTTCTACATAATACAATAAAAGTGTCTTGAAGGACCATCTAAATAGCAGGGTACATGAATATGGTAATCATTTAGTACCATGGTGTAAATAAAAGTAACATGATGCAATTACTTGAGGCTTAAAAAATTGAATGGGGAAAAATGTTGTAGTACTGCTCAAGATTAATCTGTAAAAATGTATTAATAGAATATTTGGGTTTATAAATATAGATATATTAGTCATAATGCCCTTTATATTCGTCTGCGTGAACTTTATAAAAACATTCTTTAAAGGGATCGTTAACCCAAAAATGAAAATCTTCCAAGCTGTATAATGGCAGTGAATGGTGCCCCTGTTTTTGAAGCTGAAAAAAGTGCATCCATCCATCCATCCATCCATCCATCATAAAATCATAAAACTACTCCACACGGCTTCAGGGTGTTAATAAAGGACTTCTGAAGTGAAACCATGCTTTAATGTAAGAAAAATATAGATTTTTTAAAATGTATAAACTGTAATCTCCAGCTTCCGGTCGCTCAAGCAGGCGTGTTCACAACAAGGCGTTTGAGCGTATGACGTAGGCATAGCGGAAGGCGCAACATAAGCTGTTATTAGAGTGTATTATTTACAAATGCACGAGAAGACAGGATAATGTGAAGACTCTCAATGGGGAATCGGTTCAACACTGCAGCTGGAATAGGGGTTATGCGCAACAGACTTCAGTATTCTGTTAACCGGGTCTCGTCGCTTCCGGCAAGCAGGAGCGTTCACGACAAGGCGCTCGAGCGTATGACGTAGGCGTAGTGGAAGGTAAGCTACGGGGAGAGAGTAACGAACGCGGAAGCAGGAGAAAGCAAAAATGTCAGAGGATTTCGTTATAAGGCAAGAGGAGAATTAGTTTTTTGCTCAGCCATATTTGTTTGAACCAGAGTATACCGACCAGGAACTCCGCGAGATGGAGGAGGCTGCGGCGGCGGCACAATCTGCAGATGTAGTTCAATTGGTTTCCCTGTGCTGTACACAAAACTTAGTTCTCGCGAGACTACACTCTTCTTTCCGGAGCTTACTTTCGCGATACACTCTTCGGAGCTTACATTGCGCCTTCTGCTACGCCTACGTCATACGCTCGAACTCCTTGTCGTGAACGCCTGCTTGAGCGACCGGAAGCTGGAGATTACATTTATACATTTTTAAAAATCGATATTTTTCTAACACTAACGCATGGTTTCGCTTCAGAAGGCCTTTGTTAATACCCCGTGTGGAGTAGTTTTATGATGGATGGATGCACTTTTTTCGGCTTCAAAAACAGGGGCACCATTCACTGCCATTATACAGCTTGGAAGAGCCAGGACAATTTTTTATATAACTCCGATTGGATTCGTTTGTAAGAGGAATGTCAGATACGCCTAAGATGCCCTGAGGGTGAGTAAATCATGGGCTAATTTTCATTTTTGGGTGAAATATTCCTTTAACAATTAAAAACTGGTCATGACCTTTCAACACATCACATCACTCATCACACTGACTCATTTCAATAGTGTTTTCAGTATATTTTCAAGGTTCAAACAGTGTGATAAATACTATCTTCTGTACATTGCCTTTTCTCTACATACATCTTAAGGAGTTTTTCCTCGTCACTGTCACCTTTGGCTTGCTTACTGTGGAACTTTTAAAGCTACTCTTTGTAAACCTACTTTAAAAGTATTTTGTATTGTGAAATGTGCTTTAGAATTAAATTACAGATATCCATTTGACATTTTCATATTTTGCTTGTCTTTTATGTGTTGTTTTATTCATGTAGCCAAGATGTACGTAGATTTTGTTTTGGCAATATGTCATCTTTCGTTCCTACTATTCAAATATATCCGAGTCTGAATTTATTAGCTTGTATTGTTCAGTGTAAGAATGGGTAGTGTTTGTGTGGCATATAGGCGTTTTTATTAATTCAGGATAAGTGCAGCTCTTAACCTATACACTTTTTCATCAACAGACGTGGACCTCAGCTCAAATTTCTGCTTGCCGATTATGTCTCTCTACATTAGAGCACTTATATACAATGGAAGTGTCACCTGACAATGTAGACTGATAATAGCATCTAAAGTAAGTCCTGCTGCAGAGAACGTCCACAGTTGGTGAACACCGATGAACATTTTAGACAGACATATTGATCGATCTGTGGCTGTAATGTGTCATTTCAGAACACCTTGTCATTTTATTGCCGTTTTGGGAGGCAAATACTGTAAAGAATAGACAAATGTCATTACAGTTTTATGTAAAGCAAAAAACCTTGTAACTAAGTCCTTATCCTGTAAATCCTTTAATACAGATATTCATTGATATTTCATGTCTTTTCTGATGGCAGGAATGCTGTGGAAATACAGTTTGGAATCATCATTGTTACTCTTTCCCCAAGACCGGAATGATGGAAAGAATTTCAGCATGTACGGTAATAATGAAAATCACCTTTCTCTTTCTTTGCTTTACATCTTGATGTCTCTGTTACACATTGTAACTGAAGGGAATTTCAAACATATGTTTCTTTAATCATTTAAATATTGGAGAGATGAATCCTGTGAAAACATGGTCGTATTTCACCACAAAATCAAAGGGGAAAAATAATATTTTGCATAAAGAAAATGAATCCTATTTTTATTCAACTTTTCATGACAATTAAACACCACCTCCCAAATTTTTAGGATGTTTGACTTTTTTTTTTAAAAGTCCCATTATTCTCAATAATGATACTTTTAATTACTCTAATACTGTGCTGCAATACAAATATTTGTATTCCATAAATTAAAGGCAGTTCCATGAATAATACCATGATGTATAACTGAAATAAAATATTTTTTTTCCTACATAATGAGATTTTTTTTTGGCATGTACATTAATGAAAATAGTGCGTTGTGATTGGCCGAATTCCTCAAGCGTGTGACGGAAATGTTATGCCCCTTAACATATTGTTATGGCGTGTCGGCGTTACGGCTGCCTTGCCACCACATGTGACGACCCCAGGCTGGACTCCGCTTTGTCCACGGTGAAAGCCGATCCGGCGATCCACAGCGCGAAGTTGATGTATTTCCTCAGCGACCAGCACGGATCAGCTCTAGGCATGACGAAGCGGATATCGTCCTCTTTTGGAAGGCCAACCAAAGTAGTTTCGCTTTCACAACGAAACACACAGCGCCTTCACGACATGGCAGTGGCGGCAACAACAATACTACAGCGAGAATAAAAGTTATGCCTTCTTTCTTTGCGTGAACATTTGGGCGGCGTTATGCAAATCTTCCCACATCGTGACGTAGACGTGGGGGCGTGTTAGAACGAGGTGTTTTAGGTAGGCATGGTTGACTCTTAACTTTTATAAAGAATATCTCTTTGGATTTGAGACTTTAGTCTTTGCAACTTTACAGATCTTCTTTATGCACCAAGAGCTTGTGACACTTCAAAGAGAAAGGAAAAATTGAAATCGCATCATATGACCCCTTTAAATTTCTATACGAAATGTAACATTTCCTATTTTTTCTGTTGATTTTGGTGTAATTTATGACCTGGAGAATCACCGCATGCAACTCTGTCTTCGTTTGATAAAAACATATAGAGCACTTCCACTTTTGATGTCACATTCTAACCTAGTTATGGATTTTATGAATACATTTTTCAGCATAATTTTAATCTCAGAAAAGCCAAAGTTTAAATGCATATTTACCCCCTTACACATATAATTTATAGTTATGCTCACAAACAAACTGAACACATTAGAGATCCGCATCCAGACGCACACAGCTGGCACGGCACTTAGCTGCCACTGACAATGCCCTGGCAACCGATGGGCACGTCGCCAAGCAGCGAGTTCCCATAGCAACCTGCCATTTGCTGGCTATTTGAATAAGGTATCGGCAGACAGACACACAGGCTTATAGGGAGGGAGATGGGTTTGGGTGAGGTGGAGAGTAGAGGAAGAGTGACAGAAAAAAATAAAAGGGAAAAAGAGATTAAATAGAGAGTGAGTAAAGGAGAGAGAGAGAGAGAGTTTGTTAACTGGCCATAAATTGAACTTAAATGTATGTGATAAACTTTGTATGTTTTTCACATTGTGTGCATTTACACAAAAGGAAAATGAATTCATTTCAGTTCCGCTTCTTATCAAAAATTCAAAACAAATCTGCATTAAATCAACATTTTGCAATTTAGAACTCAAAACTAAACATTTGTTCCAGCTTCATCGCTGTGTGGTCTCATAATTAAGATCATGACAAGTGTGTGATCTTATGTCCCAATGATTTGTGCTGGCAAAGACACACACACATACACATTCAGGTTGGCAAAAAGCTGGTACTGGCACCACCGTGCCGCATTCGCACGTGATTGGACTGTGAATGTGGCAGTGAGAGAAAGAAAAAGAAAGAGAGAGGAAGATAGGGTGGAGCTGAGCCAGAACGGGAAGAACAAAAGTCTTTAAGGATATTAAACCCCAAAAGTGATCTAAACAACTGCAACATTAAGAGCAGGAGGCACAAATCCATAGGCCAAGTTGTCAGTGGTTAGGTTTGTAGTTTAGTTTGCGTCAGTAAAATGAATGCGTTTGGCTGTGAAAAGGACAGAGAGTGAGAAAGGAGCTGAATAGACCACGCAGTTAATGTTTGGAGCACATTCACGTCTCACCCTGGAGATCTCTGTCATTGTCAGATGAACAGAGCTGTCCAACATATGTGTCTGCATTTGTCTGGGTCTCTGTCTGTGAGAGGAACAGTGTGAACGTTAACTGTTTCGTGTTAAACGAATGGTTCACTCAAAAATCATAATAATCTTCCCCTCCAGTGAGCTGTTAACTGATGCTTGATGTTTAAAACTAATGATGTTTAAATGTTTGAGAGATTATTGTTGTGAAAACATGGTCCTATTTCACCCCAAAATCAGTGGGAAAAATATTATTTTGCATAAAGAAAATAAAGCCTATTTTTGTTGATATTGTAATGACAATTAAGCACCCCCTCACAATTTTTTGGGGATGTTTGACTTTTTAAATTTCTATTATTCTCAATAATGATACATTTTTATTACTCTAATACTATACACTGTAAAAAATGACCGTGAATTTAACGGTAAAAGACTGTAAAAATGCTACAGTAAAAACCTGTTAAATGGTTAATATTCTGGCAACCACAGCTGCCGGTTTTTTACCGGAAATTTTACGGATTTTTTTTTTTACAGTGTAGTTGTATTGCGTAAATTAAAGTACCACAAATACTACTGTGATTACTTATAATTACTTCACAATTTAGGTAAAAAAAATTTTTTTCCCAACTTAATGATAATGAGCAGGTAATTCAATTATTATTATTATTAATAATAATAATAATGCTTTAAATTTGATGAAAATAATGTAATTGTGCAAGAAAACCTTAATAATCATAATAATATGCTTGAATTTCTATATGCAAAAATAAAATTTCTTATTTTTTTAATATATTTTTTTCTTTCTGTTGATTTTGGTGTTAAATTCGACATGTTTTTGCCATGCTTTTGTGAGATTCATTCTAAGTGGCTCTGTGTCTTTGCTTTGGTAAAGAACGGTATCAGTTTAATTCACAAACAAATCCTTCAGTCTTGTTTTGTGATTCAGATAAACTATAGTTCATTGAAAAGATTGAAATTAAAAGCATGATTTGTTCATGAAACAGCTCAATTGCTACTTCTAGGGAGAATTTAAAGATTTTTATTAAATAGTTATGTAAAATTCACTATTGTGGACTGAAATATAGTGTCTGAGTCATACTTTTTCATTTCATAAATCCTCATTTATAGTAATTACATGTAGAATTTAATACATTTCTCATTATGTTTTGCACAGACTAAATATCATAAGCATTTGGAACATCATGTGGGTGAGTAAATACTTACATTTTATTCATTTCTGGGTGAACTGTAATTTAAATTAAAGGCTGACAGATGCCAAGGATCTGGTAATTGTTTGCTGATACACAAACTTTTGAGGTAACAAATGCCAGAATGAGAATCTTCATTCTAGAGACAAACCAAAATCGATTGATCCACAGGCTGGATTCATTTTCCAGGGTTTCAGACACACAGAAGTACAAAACGAAACAGATGAAGGGGATTTTTCTTCTTTGAGCTGCATATGAAATTGATTGAAGTCACCTCGTTAAGCATGTGCAATTTCCAAGTACTTCAAACGCCCCAAGATCAGACTTTCTTATCGGTTGTTTTCAGTAGTGCAATAGTAGAAGCACTCTTCATGATGGCTTGATCGATCAAGGTTTTTTTAGTATTTCCATATTTTATTATGTGAAAAACTTCATGTCAGTCTCCTGAATGGTATTAAATACCCGCTCTAGCTCTTATAAGTCTCCAGATTGATTTGCTCTCTCATGTGTGCTTTCAGCCACCTTCGAGGATTCATCTCACACATGGAATGAATGTAAGAATTTGAATGTAAAAATAACATTGATGACTACTTCAAATAATAGTCGAGAAATCAATTCTGTCCCTTGACGTAATGTTCCGTGCTCACAAAAAAACTCTTTTATGACATGGCTTTGAAAATGCTGATTTTTCTGGCTTCAAGGCTGCGGGGGTGTAATGAAAATGATAAAGATGTGTATGTCTGGACATAAGAAAAGAATACTTTCCCATAATGCACTCCTTAAAGGGATAGTTTGCCCCGAAATACTCAGCCTCTTGTCCTTCCAAACCCATAAGACTTTCAATCATCTTCAAAACACAAATAAAGATATTTTTAATGAAACCTGAGCGATTTCTCTCCCTCCATTGAAAGTCCATTCAAAAAAGGTCATAAAGAGATCATAAAAGAAATCTATATGAATAGAACAGTTTAATGTAAGTCTTCTGAAGAGACACTGTCACTTTATTTGATGGACAGATTTAATTTAGGCTTTTATTCACATATAAACATTGATCAATGCACATACATAGAGCTCATCAAATATGGTAAACAAAAGCTTACTTGTACTTGTTTGGCATGCAAGAACACACTTCAGTGGTTCTTGCACATCAAAAAGCACATTTAAGCTTCCATTTACCATATTTAATAAGCAATCTTGTCTCTTCAGAAGACTTGATCCATATGGTTTATTTAATCATGTCTTTATGAATTTTCGAAGCGTCTAAGTTTTGCTTGTGTGGTCTTTCAATTGATGGACAGAAATATCTCAGGTTTCATTAAAAATATCTTTTTTGTGTTTTAAAGATGAACAGAAGTCTTACTGGAGCAACATGATGGTGAGTAAATGATGACAGAATTTTCATTTTTGAGTGAACTTTCCCTTTAAGTCTATCAGACATCCAAAAGAGGTTGAGAGGCTAAACCTTCTGTTAATTATTTAGTATTTGCTCATTTATCGATTTACCTTTTAGTAATATTATTCATCTTTTGTAATAGAAGTATTTCAGTGTAATTTGTTTTGTACCGAATGGACATACTAACATAAAAAAAAATCTATGGGAAGTGCTTGTGTGTAACAAGTCAAGTCACCTTTATTTATATAGCACTTTATACGATACAGATTGTGTCAAAGCAGCTTTACAGTGTCAAACAGGAAAAACATGTGCTGATAATGCAAAAAAGACAATAGAAAACAGTCAGTTTTTCAGTTAAAGTCGGTTCATCATTGATTCAGTGATGTCATCGTCCAGCTCAGTTCAGGTCAGTTCTCTTCAAATAGTGTCTGCGCAGTCAGGTCAACAATATTGCCAGAAATTGTGGCAATTGAAAACGAAAATGTGAAAATTAACAGTAATATCATTTTTCACAAGTGGATGATGTTTTGCTTTATGTAACTTGTCCAGTAGGGGAAGACATTACACATGAAATCTGTTGAGGCCTGATTGCGAGAGTATGTAGAAATCGAACCGTGAGTCAGTGCGCTGCAGGCTGAGGTAGTTGGTTGTATGGTTTTGCATCATAATCAGCCTGGAGTTAACTGTACAACCTTCTAGCTTTCCCTGCGGTGTCACCATTACGTCGAGGTGAGTATGAATGACCATCAGCTGCATGCAGACAAGCATTTCAAATGTTTTTGCCTAAAATTGAGCTGCAAGATTGAAAACGAAACATATTGTCTGATTCAGCACAGAAGCACCTTCATTGTTGTTGTTTTTGTAGCTTCAGTGTTTGTTGCGCTATCATTAACAGGCTGTTAGTCGCTCCTATCTGCCAGATGGACTGTTTGGGTGAGTGCCCAACTGCCCCCATCCACAAGAGGGCTCCAACAAATCAGTCAAGTCTAGCAAATTCCTAATTAAAACCAAAAAGGTGGAGATAACAGATTGAAATTAAATATATTCAAGAGGATAAGTGCATTTTGTGTACATAATAGGGTTGTTCAACCTTTAGCTCAAACAGTAGAGCATGGCGTTAGCAACGCCAGGTCATGGGTTTGTTTCCCAGGGATCCATGAACTGATAAAATGTACACCCTGAATGCAGTTTAAGTTGCTTTGGATGAAAATGTTCAACATTCAGAACTGCATTGAGAAAGCCATTTAAATTCCAGTTGATTGATTGAAGTCACTGAATTTGAAACTGAAATAGAATTAAAATAGAATGAAATTCATAAAGATGCTGTAAGTGTAGATTGAAATAATACATTTCATTTCCCCTCCGTGTGAATTAATGACAAATGTCAACATATGAGTAGCATATGAGTAATTTGCAAAAATATGATATTAAATAACCAGTGTTTGAAATGCTACCAATACAAATTTGTGTTTAATTTATATATGTTTTTTCCATCATATTTAATAAATTAATTTTCATTTCATGGGTCATTGTGGAAAAACACTTAAAAAATTATAATTTTGAATTAAATTATTTGTTTTAATAAAACAATTAACACCAAATTTTAATAGAATTTATTTTTCTGAAAACAATAAGGTGGATATTTTGTGTCACTTCAAAATTTAATTATGTTTTTGTGGCTTTTTAAATTATTGTGATAATATTAAGCAGCTGAGGAAGTATTAATCAGAATTAAAAAAAAAAAAATCTACATGTTGATTAAGAAATAGACACAAGTTAGCATATAAAAAATTGGCTGGATGAAGAATTTGAAATCTGATGGGATCCACAGAAGATTTTAAGCCAGAAGAGCCATAATAATATATAATATAATATAATATAAATGTCAGCAATTTGTGTTGATATCAAATGTTTATTTCATACACAGATACTTCTCAATTGCTTTCAATGGAGAAAAACTTGTGGAAGCAGATAAATCAGACAAAAAATGTTGGTCAAGTATAGATAAGCACACAATGGCTGATAAAACTGGAATAGAGCATGGTATTTTATCATTGGAAAAAAAATGACTCAATCCACACAAGTATTTATGGTTCAATACATGAAGAAATAGCACTGCTGTGGCACTCAATCCTCTCATTTTCCCCCAATACTGAAAGTATTTTGGAAAAAACCAGGCAGCACTTCATAATCCATTTTCCATTACCCGTAATCTGCTAATTAGCTAATTTTAATGTGTTTTTAGGTGCAAACCGCCATTCTTTTCTTCTCAAGCACATACATTATAACAAATAGCAGGATATTAGGATGGGTTTTAAGTTGTGTGGTCAGTGTGTGTTTGCTATTAGCCTCTCAATCATCTCTCCAGCACTCTTATGAATGATTACAGCCTCCTCCTCCTCCTCTGTCTGTCCCGCTGACTGTCTGGCCGCTCACACGGTCTGCCAGGATCCGCATTGCGTTGCCCTTCTCCTCTAAGAGATAAAAAGAGCACATATCAGCAATCTGTGCCTGTCGTTGTTCTTTTCCAGACACATAAACACACACCAAGACGTTCAGCCTCACATTATGAAAAACAACCAGAGAAATCACACTCAGGAGAGACTGGATTGAGACAGACTCGAGAACAAAGAAACGGTCCTGTGCACATAAACGGTCCTGTGCAAATAAAAACCCTCCCATGCGTAGCCTCAAGAAAAGCTATGATTTAATGGAAAATTCCAGCTTTTTGATCATTTAGTGAGAATTATTACATGAAGGAGTGTAGGAATGTGCCATAGATCTTGATGCACTAATTTGATTGCGTGCTAGAACAGGTGTCTCAAGGGACTTTTTAAAAAATATCAACAAAGAAACGGTCCTGTGCACATAAACGAACCTGTGCAAATAAAAACCATCCCATGCGTAGCCTCAAGAAAAGCTATGATTTAATGGAAAATTCCAGCTTTTTGATCATTTAGTGAGAATTATTACATGAAGGAATGTAGGAATGTGCCATAGATCTTGATGCACTAATTTGATTGCGTGCTAGAACAGGTGTCTCAAGGGACTTTTTAAAAAATATCTAACATCATAATGCAAACAGAGGCGCTATATTGAAATTGTGAAAGCATTACCTTGATCCCCCTCCATGTTTCACGGTATAAAAGTGCGTCATGGTATTTTGCTGTGTTGCCTGATTCTTACTCACTCGACTGTTCCCCCAAACACTGTCTCGTCTCTGGTGTTTTGGCTCGTTATCTTTTGATTAATCCATCTAATTGTTTGTTTTCCTTTTCAATACGGCCCTGATTGGTTGTGTAACTTGTTTGTTTGTTTGTTCATTCAGCTCCATCATCAGTGTGTTTGGTGAATTCACAGTGTGGATCATGAATATTTATCGTGCACTGGCTGATGGGATTCAGATCCTGGAGATTATATACTGGCTGTGGATTTAAGGTGAAACTAGACGGGTGATGAATTGACTGGTTAGCATCACCCCTGCTGGTAGATGTCGTAACTACACCATCTGGGTAGAAAAAACGCCTTTCTCTAGAGGTGGCATCATAAGAAACTGTATATTTGAAATAAAAATGTGCAAAGTAGCATATAAATCACAAGTATTTCATTTATGTTGTTGTAGATTTTCTGCTGCTATTGACATTCACATGGAACTTAATGTCCATGAAACAAAGATGGCAGCCTCGTGTACTTCAGGGGATCCTACGCCAGCTGAGCATTTGCCCTTGAGATGAATTGGAATGGATGTATAGCTTTCTCAAGGTATTATAGACCTTCTTCTGTGAAATATTTTATATCTATTTATATACCGAAAATTATCTTATATAATATAATATAATATATTTTACACCACAATTTTATTTACATTTTCTACATATCGTAGAAAACAGTGCTTGAAGTGCTTTATATGTCAGAATACAAAAAGTGACAAAACCCCCCAAATAAGAACACAGTTATTATTTATTTGACAATTTGATCATTTCCTTTTACTACTACTACTACTACTACTACTACTACTACTATTATTATTATTATTATAAATAATAATAATATAATCTAATTATAATATTATTATACAACATAAAAAGACACAAATACTTGATCAGTCACATGATCAGTGTTACAAATGTACTTTTTTGATTAGTGACCTAGAAATACAGAATATTAAATGCTTTTATTTACTAATTTTAAGTCATAACTTGTCTACATTTTATTTATTTTTATTTTTTTAAATAAATCTCCTGCTTATTTCCATGTGTAAATCCCATATGTCCAACTTGGTCTGATATTTTTGCACCACACAGTATATTATTAAAGAGTCTTTAGATTATTATGTAACCTGCTAGCTCTTATAAATGTATCATGTGATGTGCTAGTCGTGTAGCCTAACATGTATGCACAGTTTCCTCATGCAGGCTTAATTGAGTCATTCCAACCTGCCATTAGATCAAATCTTTCAATCAAAGGAAGGAGTTTGGTATAATGCAGCATGATGGCTGGTGACACTTTTCATTACTGCAGGGTAATCACCCCCGAGCTTTTGTTGTCTGGTAGAGGAATCTCGTTCTCTCTCTCTCTCTCAGAAATTATCTTTAACTCACAATCTCCCCATCTATCCCATATTGTCTCATCTGTTCCATTTCACACACACAGACACCCTTCCAAGCCTTGAGATCTATCACAAGGTGTTATGACTGTTCTTGCGTTCGAGTGCCAGACATTGCTGGGGGGGGAGAAAGAGAGAAAGAGAGAGAGAGAATGGCAGAAATTCTACGGACAAAACGCAGGGGAGGAGAAGAAGAAAACGAGGGGGGGTTGGTTAGAGGAAGTGGAGCGAGACACTGAGGCAGGGACAGTGACGACAGGGAGCAGCACTGGGTCTGAACGTCCACGGTACGCTCTGGTTGGGTGCGTTAGTGTTTAGGTGACACTGATTTATGATGTTGGGGGGGATTAGACATGGTTTCTGTCGGGGCGGGAGGAAGGAGTAATGAGAGGAAGGGAGGGAGAAACAGAGAGAAAAGGAAGAGAAGAGGGGACGGCATCAGATAATGGTGGGCTGCTCAAAGCGCACCTATCTCATGATCTGCGCCGCCTCTGATTGCCACGAGTGTCAGAGCATCATTGCCACTCTAGGAGGGAGAAGAAGAGAGGAGAGCACAGGGCGAGATAGAAGTCAAACAGGGATGGAGGAAACTAGTTTATCATACGGCTCTAAGGAAGCGAACGTCTGGAGACACTATAGCGGATTTCGTGACAACTCTTTAAGTGTATAACATACAAGGCGTACCGTGCGTGTCTGTGAGTGCGTGTGAATTAGGTTGGGACGAGAAGGAATAGTGAACAAAAGACTTCCGTCTTTGGCTTTTTTAATATTTGTAACACTGCAAACTGTTGTTTTTCCCTGCATGCCATTCTAAATCTGCCTTTTTGTCTGCTGTTTCCCTCTCCACTCTTGTTTCGAAAGAGATAGGCAGCCTTAAAACTGGGGCACTATGAGACCGAGAGGAAGAGAGAGAGAACAGTGTTTGCTGTTTTCTGGTACCGCATGCTTTCTATACGTCTTCGACCCACGACACGCCGCATTTATCGTACAATTTATTGTGCAAAGGCCGGGCGGTTTGTAATACGCATCACACGTTTATAGATATACCACTTATGTGTGTCGCTCACTTGCACACCTTAATGCCTCTGGGTTTGTGGCTTCGGCAGAAAAGGAGGGCAGCCAGAGAGAGAAACAGAGAGAGGGCAGAGACAGTTTGCTGGCAGTGCATATCTGTTTTTGGGTTCATTTGGTTCATGTGTCATACTCGGTGTCTGCCACCAGGGGGCCTGACAGAACTAACTGCGCACTCGTTTATGGCGCTGATGCCAAGTCTTAATTTTTCCGTTCTCGTTAGGGGATTGCTGTTAATTCCTGAGGGTTCAAATTAGTGTAATGTGTTAAAATTTGCTTCTGTTTGCCACAGGTCACAACCTCAGAAGATTTAGAGACGTCACTTGATTTGGAGAAGAAACCGTCATTGTGAGAGTGATGCATTTACTTTTTCTTTTGTCAAATCTGTCAAAGGTAAGAAGGAAGGTAAAGAAGTGTCGTCATCCAAGATTAGTATGCGGTATGTATAATGCAGTGCATGTATATGTATTTATATAGAAAGATATAGATATAGATATATAGACATATAGACACACACACACACACACACACACACTGCCGTTTGAAAGCTTTGGGTCGGAAAGATTTTTTAATCTTTTTAAAAAAAAAGTTTCTTATGCTTACCAAGACTGCATTTATTTGATCAAAAATACAGTTAAAAAAAAAAATTTATTATTATTACTATTATTATTATCGATTCATTATTATTATTACAAAAATTATTTCTTTTTATTATCAATGGTGAAAACAGCTGTGCTGTCTAATATCTAATATTTTTGGAAACGGTAATAAAAAAGAGCATTTATTTGAAATATATATTCGTATATATAAATATATTTATTTGAAATTATATATATATATATATATATATATATATATTCACTAAGTGTAAGGTTTTTTAAGACGTTAATATTTTTATTCAGTATATTTAACTCTTACTACAGCTTAAGATATGGTAAATTTTATGTTTATTATTACATAAAAATAATAAAAATCTGTGGCCTTAATTACTTCTGTATATGTAACTGTGACTGCAATAAAAATCTTCTTTGTCTATAATGTGCAATTTGTGGAAAAACTTGCCCTGATCCTTTTAATTAACTTTTAAGTAATGTTACATGCAGACGGATCCAAAGTGGGAATTTCAGCCTCGCTTTTGAAGATTTTAAATTAGAAGCAGTGTATGTCTGTGTCCCTGAGACCCTTAACCTGTGATGTCTTCCAAGGTCACAGGTGAGGTCCTTGGGAACGCAGCTGTATATGATGACATCAGTGCATAGTCAATATAAACACGCATGATCTGTCTGCAACACCTTGACACAGACGAGTCTGACTTCGGCATGTTTTTTAAGATTTGAATGTCACATTATCCTAGGTAACTGCTAATTAAATTCATATATTTAACCTATGAAGAGTCACATTCAGATTCCCCTCTAGCTCGTCTTGTGTCATGACTGACATTATCAGAGGCACAACATTAGCACGACTGACTGTTTGACTGTGGTTTTAAACTCGCTAGGCTACTTCTACTCCACGTTACCTGAAACGACCCCACAGATTTCCAGACATCCGTGATATCAGCTTCAGACCACTTTGACGCAGCTGTCGGGGACGGCACCCATTGGCTGACTTTGTGCCCTGACCACTCGGAGCGACCAATCCAAAGCCAGCCTAGGTTCACGACCCCTATACATTTCTCCCGAGGCTTCGAAGTGAATCTGTTCCATGAAACCATTTTACGGGCTAGCCTGCCATCTTGTGCTCATTATTGCCAAACGCTTTGGTGATGGATGTTGCCCCGGAGCGGCTCATATGAGACATGGTGTTTTTATTCTTTTTCTGCAGTGAAGATAATTGGATTTTATAGCGTGAGACAGCGTGAACTTGAAGCGAATGTATATGCGTTGTTTGTTTTTCAATTAGATACAGTTTGGTACTATATCTGTAAAATATGTAGGCTGTATGATTCATTACATGATTCATATGTATATCATACTTAGTATTAAAGTATGTGTCATATGGAGCATACTTCAGCATATTTTTCTTATGCGTCCATTATCCAATGCATTCATTTAGCATTTTTGCATAACCTGAAATCACAAAATCTGATCTAAAACCTAATACAGTTGCCTGAAAATCAAAGCAAACTTGTGGATAATTCTTGACCGTATTATATAACATGCATCACATTTTCTCCCAACCATATGTTCAAGTTGTTCTACTCAGCGCCTCAAGCCATGAAACCAAACAGTTATGATTAAGTTATATGCAAAGCAGAGAATATCTTTATAAGTCCCCTGGATCTGAGTAGGCAAAGAGAGACTGTCCCGCTCCTTTCTGCTGGTGTTTTGAGACATCAGATACAGAACATCAACCTCCACCATCTGGTATGCACTATGCAGTGGATTCATTAAACAGCTATACCAGAAAACTGTTTCACAACAATGCAAAAGAACTGATGAGATTGAGCATTGAAATCAGCAAGTGGTCTCCTAAATGGTCTCCTTCAGACAAACACAGACGGGGTGCCAAAAAGCCTTTTTTTTTCTAGAGCGTATTTTCATTTTGAAAGCCCCTCACCATTATCAAGCATGAAGTGGTTTGAATATTTGACTATGTTTTGCGTACGGTTCTTTAACAAATGTCTTGTTTTAATGGATAAGGCAGAGAAAATACACAATTGCACACGGTGTTTGGAAAGATGGGAATATAAATGCTGAAGAACTCTCTGAGTGAGATGAGGACCATTAGTGCATACAACCTCATGCTTTTCTTCACTCAGGGCCTGAAGGACGTTTCCCAGCTCTCAATAGTTTCTCACCATAATAGTGAACTTAAGCACCCACAATAGACTATAGGCTAGTTATTTTCACTTTACAAATCTTGTAAAGCTTGTATTCCAGTATGTTTTTCTACACTAGGATGTGCTGGACGGACTTCCTGTCATAACAGGATACAAATTTAATCAAGTTATTTGATAGAATATCAGCCAATTTGCATTTCCTCATTCATCATCATACATTTTAATAACATACAATAAAGAAAATCTATTTATATGTACATTTGTCTTTTGTTGAATTAAATGTTATACTATGTAGTTTTTTTTTAGAATGCTTAATGCATTTACGTTCTCTCATTTTCTTTTCAATCCTTTTAGCTGCATTATTTCCTTCCTTTAAAATAAATGATTTAATCTTTCTGATATCACATTTAAATGAATAGCATGCTTCACACAGAGGTGAATGTATTCTTAGTATTCCCAAATGTATACTTATATTGGCCTGGCCTTACAAAAAAGAAGTATACTTTTAGTTCAAGTGTATTATCATTGGAGTATACGTATGTGTACTGTCAATATTCAATAGACCTACAGTGGGTACGGAAAGTATTCAGACCCCCTTAAATTTTTCACTCTTTGTTATATTGCAGCCATTTGCTAAAATCATTTAAGTTAATTTTTTTTCTTGCCTCATATTTTTGTTGAACACAAACTCCATTTTTCTTTTCAGTGCATACTTAAAATTGCAAAAAACATATATAGCAAATTATGTACTAAGTATGAAGTGAAGTTTACTTATTTGCAGTTTAAGAAAAAGATATAAAATAGTTATTTGCTCAAAGTTTACTACTGTTACACTTAAAGTACACTACATAGTTATTTTAGCAAACTAAAAAGTCGACCAACTAAGTATTAATGCATTGATATTAGTATACTTACTACATAATGTATACTTGGAAAATATGCTAGAAACTTTACTACTTTGTAAGGAAAACAATTAAGTATTCTAAGTATACTTGGCTTGTAGTTGTGTTTTTTTCACACATATTGGTTTCTTTGAGGTACTCCAGTGTATGTTTTACATATCTTGTAAACTTACATGTTCAAGTTTATTAGTTTAAAAATCGCTGTTTTTTAGTAAAAAAAATTAGGCCTACCTAATATTAATAAAATGTTATGTTATTATTATTAATAAAATGAACTTTGTAAGGAAAGCAATTTCAACCCAAAGCTGACTTGTTTTCTTAGCATAACATTTTATTAATCTTAAATATTTTTTTTACTAAAAAACTGTGAGAATTTCAAGATAGTATTTAAAAGTATACTTACAATGTTTAATTACACTTTTACATTTTTTAAAAATCTCTATCAACAGATTAAGTAGATACAAGTAGGCCTATGCAAAACATACTTTTTCTGTATATTTGGCCTATAGGCTATAGATTAACGGTTGATCGAGAAATAAATAAATAGGCAGAATGAATGAATGAATGAATGAATGAATGTAATTAAGAATATGCTTAAGTATAATTTTGTTAGGTATCTCCGATAAGTTAATAAAAAGTAAACTGACAGTATACTATCTTATTAAAGAAAAACGTACTTGAATATAATATGAATAATAAATCTAAACAGTAATTCAGGTATAATTGTCAATATATATATATAAAGGTTCTTTTCCCTTTCAACCAAACGCCCTCTCTCCGAAATCCCACCCCCCAAGAGCTCAGCAAACCGGATGTTAGCAAACCAAAACGCGGCAAATGATTGAAAAGCAGAACGCGTTTCTGATTGGCTAAAAAGGGCGGGCAATGCTTTTTTTTTCTTTTTTTTTAACTGTGTTCAGACCATAGACTGTATAAAAACAGGTTCAGACCTTTTATACAGTCTATGGTTCAGACATAGATGTGATATCTCAGGCCGTCTTAGTTGTATCTGTCAGACAATAGGGGCATTTTATGTGTGTCATTAAAGTTATGCCCTAGGTCTTTAAATGAAACATGCAACCTGTGATGTCTTTTCCATTTTTACACTTTTTAGAATTGTACTTCTCAGCAGCTCATAACTGGAATATTCCATCTCATACTCTTGCGTTCTTTGGCTATACAATAATTGCATGTTTTGGCTCTGTCACAATAAATTCACACACATAACTGGTTTATTTCTTTTTTAATTTTACCCACACATTCATTCTTCACGTTCGCGTTTGCGCACTCCACCACAGTAGGCGGCGCTGTGACACGAACTGTCGACGCCAAGCGACAGACGAGGAAGAACTGGCATTGCCTTTCAAATAATCACAGTCGCCCGCCCACTGTCCGATGCTGTTTGCATCGAAAATATTGTCGAATGCATGAAAAAGATCATCTCTGCTGTTGTGAAAGCGCTTTGCGAGTAAGGTGCGTTGTGTTTCGAATATTTGCCGCTTTTTAATGTCGAAGGAATGAAAGTAGTCTCTTTTTCCATTGAAAAGTTATCTTAGTCGGGTTAGCAGGCAGCTAACAAAAATCGCCAGTGCCTCACATTTTACCTGGAACTACAAAAGCTCGCGGGCTTCACTGTACATGATGGCAGCCAGTCTACAGCATCCGCTCTTTTATGCATGTTATACTGCATGAAATCGTGTGTATTGTTAAAACATTTTGACGAATTTTGCGTTATTTCTCCATAAAAATTTAAACACAAGTAGAATATTATCGTCAATATTTTGTAATATGTAAGATCTCGCGGTAAAAAACGATGCATTTTTTCTTCAATGCTGTGATAAAGATGTCCATTTGCATCCGTTAAGCATGCATGAAGTAGACTAGCAACGTGCTCGAACTTCTCTATCCAATTCCTTTTCTGTTGTCATAATGAGATGGGTTTTCTATTGTCTTGAGTCTCCAAACAGCGCTTCAATCGATTCGATCTGTTTTAAAATAAATTGCTCACAAAATTATAAAAAAACACCAGTGCACCTCATAACCCCTCCATTCATATGAAAATGATTTTTAGCGAGTGCATTTTTATATTTAAATATCTGTGTATATATTATTATTAATGAACAGATTTAGCGCTTTCTTTCTTAGAAAAAAACGGCATTTAATTCAGTTGCGTAATTTTTATTTACTACCGTATTTTTTTTCTATGATATTTTATTTTACAAAGATTTTTCTTTTAAAATTATAATATGAAAACCCTAATAAATTATAATTAAAAAAAAACTTTATATATCTTTTTTAAATGAGCTACATAAATAGATTAAGTGAAGTTGCTGAATGGTTAATATTTATATGATTAAACACAATAGTCCTAAACGCCAAAAAAAAAATAT
>NW_015630021.1:726207-754371 GCF_001515625.1 Sinocyclocheilus rhinocerous
GTCATTATATATATATATATATTTAAATTAATTAAAAAAATAATATAAAGTTAGATCATTAAAGTTGCACACGAGAGAGTGAATTTTTTTTTTTGAGAATAACTTTTTACATATATAACTTTTGAATGACTTTTTGACCCTCCCCCCCTCATGAAAATACAAGGTAAGCAAACAGCTTTGCTCATACGTATTTGCAAAAATCATTTATTGTGGAAAATAGTAAATTTTGGTTTTGGAGGGAAAACGATATGAGGTATCTATTCAAGTTCATAATTCAAATAATGTTTTGTATCGTGATCTCAAACCTTTTTTCTCCTCTCATCTTGTTGTTTTCAGATTCTCAGCACCAAACAGACGAGCGTGGCACTGATACGTCTGAAGTTGTGAGCGAGAAGCTGCAACGTGATGGAGGTTGAGAATAAAGAAGGAACCGAGAGCCCTCTGCCCAACGGCAGCACCCATCCACCCAAACGTGGACGAGGCAGACCACGAGGGTCACTCAATAAGAAGTTCACTGCTGAGAAAGCGCCGACACCCAATGCTAGGCCATCGAAAAAGGTGGACTTCTTTTCTCCTGGCATAGTCATAAAGACCAAGGTGAAGAAACGTGGTCGACCAAAGAAGATAAAAATGCCCGGTAGGCCGAGAAAGATCCCGCTCACGCCTGAGGAAGAATCAGAGAGACTTCACAGGTTGAGTTTACAACGCAAGCGGAGACTGTCAAAACCCCTTGGAAGACCACGCATTCATCCCATCGCTGAAGGTCCCAAGGTAAAAAGGGGAAGAGGAAGACCACGCAAGTATGGCGCAAAATCCGGTTTGCAAAGCGGCGGAGCCAAAAAAGATGGCGTCGAAAGCAACATTGATGTCGCCAATGGCCCTCCGCAAAAAAGAGGGAGGCCAGCAGGCTCGTTGAAAAGGAAGAGGGGTCGGCCCGCAGGTTCTACCAAGGTTGCCAAGATTGCCAGGGCCTCAGATGGAACCCCAAAAAAGAGAGGCCGCCCTCCAGGTTCTCCCAACAAGGTGAAGAAGATTCAGCGGGCTGACGGATCTCCGCGCAAGAGAGGCCGACCCCCAGGCTCTGGCACCAAACTGAAGGTCATTCAACGAAACCCCGACGGAACTCCTCGCAAGAGGGGACGACCTCCAGGTTCTGGCAAAAAGGTCAAGATTGTCGAAAAGAAAGTCGGAGACACTCCCCGCAAGAGAGGCCGACCTCCAGGTACTGGCAAAGTCAAGGCTCGTACCGCAGAAGGTGGAGAGACGGGAGGTGAGAATGCTGATGTCGCCGCTCCGCGTCGTAAGAGAGGACGTCCAAGCAAAGTCAGACTCGCAGTCGTTCTCGAAAAACTCCCCTCTGCGTCCACGGAGGAAGACGAAGAGGAGACCGATGCACCCTCTCCCAAACAATCTCGCACCTCTGATGATTCGTCGCAGAATCCAAATGATGAAGATGAAGATACCAGGGTGAGCGAGAACGACGCAGACCCAGAAGAGGAAGATGAAGATGACGCCATTGATTGTTCAAAAGTGAACAACACAAGTGAGAACGAGATGGTGGGCAAATTCAAAAAAAAGAAATAAAAAGATAAGGGGCTTCATTGAAAATTGGTGGGTATATTTTTCGAAGGGTTTTAATAGGCTGTCAATAATTTTTTTTTTTTTAATATGACGAAGTGTGCTTTTGATGTTGCCCGCCATGCCAGACTGTATTCTCTCTCACTTATTTTGAATCTCATTAACCGAAATGTTTGCTCACAGTCTGATTGAGCACAAATGACTTCTTTTTGTTTGTTTTTTTTGTTTTTTTTTTTGCATGGAAAAAACATTTTGTCTGCATAATTTCAAGCATGCAAACTAGAAGGACAAGTATGTAGCCTGTTAAAATCATGGGATCCAAAAAGATGCACAATTAACGGTTCCATTGAAAACGTTACCATGCTAAGCACACACCTCATTTACAAATGGCCTGTGCCAATAATTTCAAAGCAACTGACAAACCAGACTCTTTCTGATGTAGTATCCTCATACCTGTGCAGTAGTCCGTGTGCACAGGATTTTAAAGTACTCAAAGTTAATTTTTAAAATTTAAATCGCCCAGACGGTTTTTAGTCGAAGTAGTAGTGGCTGTGAAAATCTGCAGCTTTTTCGAGGATTTCGAGTTAAGCGTGTCTTTGCTGTAGATTTATTTCTTTTATCATCGTCGGTTCGTTTATACTTCAACTTTGTAAAATCAGTCCCGCCGAGTTCAGTGTTTTATAGTGAAACGGTCTTATTTTATGCTTTGTATCATCAGAACTTTGTCTGATAGTTCGGTCACATATAGGTGTTGAGTGCTTAAAAGACACCCTCTCATTTTTGCAAAAATATTGTGATTGCTTCGTTTTTCGATTCAAAATGTGAATACATACAAATTCTGCTTCTACAATAGGCTCATGGGTCCTGTTTTTTTTTTTTTCATATCATTTATGGCTTTTTATATACATTTCTTGTTGCTCCTGTCTTTTTGAACTTTTTCTAATGTAACCGTTTTTTTTCCCCCTCTTTGATTTGCTTAGTGTAAAAGCGTAGACTTTTCTCTTGCTATAAACCGTAGCTCTTGTCTTGATTAATTTTCATGTATGATTTAGTTTTAATCTGTATGTACCAGTAGATGCTGAAAACAGATTGTTTTAGCTGAGATCTTGCATCTAGAAATGTTCTTTCATGTTAATAAAACAGTTACTGTTCAGACATGATGGTTCAATAGACATTAAGTGCATCACGCTTTCTAATTAGGTTACTCATCTGTGCTGTAGTATGAAACATTTCTGTAGCGCCGCTTTGTATGATTCATTTCAATTTGTGATTTGGATGATCATTGTTGCTGATTAATAACCAATTAAATCATACCATATTCACAAAGTCTCGTTGTCCTGTTCATTTACTAGAGTTGCATGTGATGGGAACTCTTACAACTCTCATTTCAGAAGTAACTTTTTGCTTCCGTTTCCCCACTCGCTCAAAAAAAAAAAACACTACACGGGAGGAGCGAGTAACAGCATCAGCACTTTATTAGAATCAGCACATGGTGGGCAAGCAGACATGCTTTAAAATGAACCACGAGTTAGCAGCTTGGCTCCAAATGCTCAGGGACAGGAACTGTTATTTTATGCATCTCTGCAGCACATATTTACAAATGAATAGAATGCATAAAACAATGTATTCAGGATTTTTTTTTTTTTTAAGGAATAACATTCACTGCCATACATTAGCTTTACGGTTTGGGTTAATGCTGAATGTAGGGGATGTTATTCACACATGATGATCTTGCATTAAATTCCACATTAATAAGAGCAAATTCTCATAGTTTCAGGCGCTGGACAATATGTCCTTATTACCAAAAAAATGTCCTGTTAAACTTACAATCACTATAACGAAGGTAGTTAAAGTGCCTATGTATATTTAACAAACACGTGCAGAGGAACATCCCTGAACATTGTCGTCTCCAGTGCTGATAAGGTGTCTGCTCCCACACTGAATCCCAAATATTTACAAATACGTTAAACTAGTCACATTATCATTTCTCTTTCAGTTTGCATATCAGCAGTTATTCTTTCAGCCCAAAGACATCATGGTGCCAGTAAAGTCAGGAGGTGCAAGGGGTTAATATGATCAGGATCAAAAAAAAATTCTTTTTTTTTTTTAATGGCATTAAATATATCAAATAAATTGCATTTAATTGCATCACAATAATCTTGAACATATAAATAGAAAAAAATATTTAAATCAAAAATATTTTATAATGTGGTCGCTGATGTAACATTCAATCTTCATTTTACGCCAAATCTTTTATCATCCCTGTTTTCTCCTCCAAACTCAACTGATCTTCTGGCTGACATTAATGTCAAAGACATAACATCAAAGAGCAAAAGTGACGATTTGTGATTCCCCTTAAGTCGACTGCAGACGCTTAAGTATGAAGTGAAACATCCTATAATCTTTCTCATATTTTTTAAACGTTTTAAATCTTAAAATCAATTATAAAAATTGCACCATGTTTTACATTATGATATAGAAGGAGTTAACATCCTAGATCAGACATTTAATACACATGGTCTTTACCTCATCATTGAGGTAATACCGTAAATCATTCAGGTTTTTAAAGATCCATATTAAGAAGTGAAAACAAGTTGCTGCTAGGAATCTATATATGAAGAAGGGCTAAAAAAAAAAAAATTGTGTATATCATTTTTACTTTACTACTAATTTTTCATTGCAGATGCACTTTGTTAATACTGTAGGGATAAGACCACGGCAGTTGTTTCTGGGTAAAATAGTACACTTTGGCTTCTATGCATAAATGCATGACTCGATCCTAAACTCAATCTTAACTGATCTTTGCGTTTCATTTTCCCTCTTTAGTTATTCAGGGGTTCATTTGGACCAGCGCTACAAACCTAGTGAAAACAAGTTGCTGCTAGGAATCTATATATGAAGAAGGGCTAAAAATAAAAAATTGTGTATATAATTTTTACTTTACTACTAATTTTTCATTGCAGATGCACTTTGTTAATACTGTAGGGATAAGACCACAGCAGTTGTTTCTGGGTAAAATAGTACACTTTGGCTTCTATGCATAAATGCATGACTCGATCCTAAACTCAATCTTAACTGATCTTTGCGTTTCATTTTCCCTCTTTAGTTATTCAGGGGTTCATTTGGACCAGCGCTACAAACCTATATTATTGCATCACTTTTTTGGGGGGCCTGAAAAGGGCCAACACATTCTCTAATCTAAAAACATGAGTAGATATTCCTAACCGAAGGAGTTTTTGAGTAAGCTCGGGCACTGTTGCAAAGCACTCAAGAGAGGTACAAAGAAATGCAGTGACAGACAAAGGGAAGGAGAGGCACTGCGTCAATGACTGCACACACACACACTGGATTCAATGAAAGGCATTGGTGGGGAGAAAAGGAGGGGTGGAGTTCACACAAAGCCTGAGTCTCCTGTCCTTGTGCGTCCCACGAGAGGCTCAGTAGTAGAAGTACACTGTCGTAAAAGACAAGAAAATAGAAATACATTATTGCAATTGATGCTGTCATGCTGATTCAGGAATAAATTCAGCTTTTAAATTTGATGCATAAATCAACTAGATCTTAGTTCGCTTAGTAAAAGCAGCTATTCTATTATCAGTATTTAAATAGCAGCTGCAACACAAGATTTGTTTTTCTTATCTATATCATTACATGTATGCCTTTATATGACTAAAATTCACTGCAAGGTGGCAAAACATCCTATGCTGGGAATAAAATGAAATAAATACTAACGTTTTATTTTTACTGTCTGATTTACAAGTAAATCAACCAACACTGATTAGTGTTTGTGAAATTAAATGATAGTTTCTACTCACTGAAAACAATGCCCATCAAGATGACCCCAATAATTCCCATCATGATCATCATCTGTAAAAGAAAAAGAAAGTAAATATAGTTTAACTCTATTCGAAAGCTAATGAATAAAGATATACATTTATTCATGCAGTCTATATTTATTAACACAAATTATCCACCACCCTATAAATATAGTTTAACTCTATTTGAAAGCTAATGAATCAATTCTGTTTGAGAAACGCGACTGCATGAATAATATCTTTGTGTATATGTGTAAAACAATTTTAAAATGAAAATTTTATATAAGATCAAATGTTTAGCACTATGTCAAAAGGTTACCTTTTATAACTTTGATTTGGGTGATTAAATAAATACATTTAATTACATTTAATAAAATATATTTAATTAAACATTTTGTTTCTCCAAAATATTAAATTTGTTTTTGGGATTTAAAAAACTCTTAGAATATTTCAGATAACATACAATTCCCTTTATCGGTGATGTAAAAGTTTAAATTATAAATCTTATCCAGCAGTTTATGTCTACTCAATAAAGTGATAGAAAACAGTAACATTACTTTTATGAATTATAGGCATATTTTTTTTATCGATCCCTTAATTTGTCATCTTTGAAAGAATCATACTAAAACATTTTAAAGCCTTTTTCTATTTCTTACAGAGAAGAAATACTTTTCAGAAAGTTCTATACTCCATGTAATAATACAACAATACATGTAGCTTTTCTGACCTCATATTAATTGAGAGAGTACATGGAATATTTATACTGTTTTTTTTACTTTTCATTTGTCACACTGCAGGACTATCTGAAATGAAGACATAAAAATCGACCCATAAGAATGTGCATACTTTCAATATTTCTCTCACAAGTATACGCTTCGCTAAAAAAATACAGAGTACATTTACAAAAAGAAAGTCTGCAGTAAGAGTAAAGAAGTGCAAAAGGAAAAAGAAGAATAAAACAATCTAGTTTGGGAAACCAGGATGAGAGAGATTAAAAGTGGGACGTTTCAATAAAAGAAGGAGGATCTGTGGATACGGAATAAGAAAGAGATACGGAAAAGGGAATGAGGCATGAGGAGCAAAAGAGAGAGAGAGAGCGATAGCAAAGGGCGGGTTACATCCACAAATCACAGCTGGGTTTTAATACAGAAATGCTGTAATCCAGATTGGGACTAGAAGCCCCCTCCCTCCATTCCCACTCGGAGATGCCATTGGACGGGCAGCTGTTCGGCCATCTGGGGCAGGCGGTGGGGGGTTGGTAAGGGAGTAATAAATTTATGCTGTCTGGAGGGGAAGAGAATGAGGGGGAGTTTATAAATCTACACTGAGGGGATGGATTGACAGATAGCTGGATGGAGAGATAAAAATGTAATATGTAAAGTGAGGCTGTCAGAGGGCCAGACGGACCAACGGAGGCTTGTACAAGATGTCCACAACACATCAAAGTTCCTCTCCATTTAAAACAAGACATTTTTCCTACTAAGGAAAAAGGAATAAATTCAATTATATATGAATTCTTTAATTAGAATGTAAAAATATGTCAATTTGCTAAAGATTTATGACCCATGTCATGCTCCAAAATGCTCTTTCTATAAATAGATCATCAATGGAATTATATAGGTAATTAGTAAGTAACAAATTAAACAAGATGGTAACCGCCTGATCGTCTGCACGTCTCAGGAGTAGCTGGATTTATTCTGCTACTGCAGTACCTAAGCTTGCGCCACAACTGCAACGTGCCTAATATATCTCAAACGCTCGCCAGCGCTCTGACTTATGGGCCGGACTGCATTCAGGTTATATCCAAATGAGAATGCTTCTGCTTTAGTGTTGAGTCAGCTTTGCCTCATGAGCCATCATTACTGCTGGCAATATAGAAACATTATAGAACTTTTAATTTGTATATTTACCAAGTATCTATACTAAACTATAAATCGATAGGTTAATCTTTAAAACAGAGACTAATATAATCATTTAGATTTTTGAATCAGTTGATATTTTTAGTATTATTTATAAGTGAAAAACAAAATCTAAATTCAAAATGTTTCCTTTAACAAATTTCTGTTTAAATTCTTATGTAAATTAACTGAATGCAACAGTTTACATAAGAATGGTTTTACAGCTTATTTACATTACAAATACATTTCTTGAATTAGGTCAGATGTGTATTTGCATTCAGAGATTTCATTTGAACTGTTTTAATTTATATATGTATCTTAAAATAATTTAAATTAAAATAGGACTTGAGACCATGAACTCCAGACGTGAAAAAACCCAACTCAGCATCTACAGTCAAATCGTACTAAATATCCCAGAGCGCACCTTAATATTCTTCCACC
Source organism: Sinocyclocheilus rhinocerous (assembly GCF_001515625.1). Taxonomy (NCBI): domain Eukaryota; kingdom Metazoa; phylum Chordata; class Actinopteri; order Cypriniformes; family Cyprinidae; genus Sinocyclocheilus; species Sinocyclocheilus rhinocerous. The sequence continues at coordinate 733,940 of NW_015630021.1, forward strand.
AGTACTTGTTTTTCAGTTTAGCAGCACTGCTCTCAAACTGCGATGCTCCGGCCTGCAGCGCGTCCGCCCGGTCGTCCAGTTCTGATAGCTTCTGATCTCTTTCCAGAACCTTGTCCACATTCACACGCATGATATCAACCACCTGAACACATTTGCAAAAGACAGACACAGCAACTTAGCATTTAAGAAATCAGAGACATTACTGCATTGAATCAGTGAGATTCAATGTGAAACTGAAAATCGATTAATAGAAATATATACGTCTTCATAGACACTTAACATTGGAAGCAATATTAGGATTAATATTGCATGAGAGACTGACTAGTACCTCAAAATTAGATAGCATTTAAATTTTATAGTTCCAAGAAAGTCCATCCAAGAGCCCATCTAGCTCTGATAAATTTTAGTCTGCTCCTCTAATTTTACTGACTTCCTCACTGCTATAATTAACATTTTTACTAATATATAATGTCACATCCAATATATTAAAAGCCATAAAAAAATATACTGATCAGAATATAATATAAACTTGAAAAAGTGCAGTATTTAGTAGCTTTAGTAGACTTCCTTGAAACGTAGGCCTGTACTCAAGTTCCCACATTTAAGTACAGGCTACAGCATATCTTCTTCTGTCAAAATTTTATTCATTATAAACTTTTTTTTTTTCATTTCTATATTTGACTCTTTTTAGAGTCAAGATTCATCTAGTCCAGCTTGTTTTTCAACATCATATTTTAGTTCATATTGGTAGGGTTTACCTCATCTACTTGGGCCTGTGTCTGTTGGAGACGACGGTTGCTGCTGAGGTTGGGAGGTTGGGCGCCTGGGCCCCCCTCACCCTCTGGGGCTCCAGGGCTAGCAGTGGCATCCGGGGCAGACCTGAGGGGAGAAGTGACAGGGATTGGGAAGGCACATTTTTTGTGCCTTTAAGGCTTCCTCTGCACCACTGGCTCTGCATAGGCTCAATAAGACACATATGAATGTTAACAAATTAATTAGAATTGGGCCTAAATTCAGCAGGCCATGATGCAGTCAAAGCTCAATAAAAAGCCTGACAGATGTGGGATAAAGACAGTTTAAATGAAATTTGTCATAAAAAAAGCATTACATCACATTAAATGACTGGTGCTAGGGTGCAAATTAAAAGGGGTGAGGTGTTCCCTGGGTCTATTTAAGGCTCCCCAAAAGAACAAAAATGTCTTATAGGACCCTCAACCGTGTTTTCAGTAGCTTAAAGTTATTCAGTAGGCTACACACTTGGAAACAGAAGTCGCGTTTGCATTGGGAGGTAAGTAACCACAGCAACAGTAGGCCTAGCTGCTCGATAACTTTGTTAGGATTGGCACTGGACGTAGATCGATAAAGATACAAAACACTATAATAAAGAACTTATATGTTTTGTTTAAAACGCATTGCCGATAGTTATTGCTGGGATAACGGTTATATGGGCGGCAAAAGCCGCTCGAGACCTGCTTGCGTCGCGAAAATTACTGAAGGGCGTCGGATAGTTCTCAGTGTTTAGTGCAGGTAAGTTTTGTGTATGTACATAGGACCATGATTTCATAGGATTCTCGATGCAGTTTCCCCTAAATTCCGATAGATGGAGCAGGGCACTAAAGTCCTCGCAATTTATGATGTATCAGCTCTTAAAACCGGAGAGATTTTGCGGTGCTGTTAACGAACTCTCTAGCAAACAACCGCAGACGCCGAATTACATATGCTAAATATAATACAGAGAGCACAATAAATTGCGTTTTAATATTTCAATACATCTCAGGCATAAAAAGTAGTTTAAAACAAAACCTCAATAATTACTGAATGAATAAGGGTTTTTGCTTTTAACTACACTAGCGTTTTGTTGGAAATATACGGTACTCACATTTTGCTGGCAGGTGCTTTATAAAACAGACCGTCGTCACGAAAGATACACAGAGAGAGAGAGAGAGACAGTGTGTGTGAGAGAGAGAGAATTAGTAGTCAATAGCCAAACTTCTTGTATTGACGATAAAAAAACATACATAAGGAAGAAAAACTATTTATCGTAATAAACTCTATAGCAATACAGTGTATAATAATTCCTCGATGATGGAAGCATGAAGCGATGTCTAGACCGCGTCATCACAAAAAGTGCTGCATTACCGAAAGAGCCTCAGGCGACTAAAGCCTCGAAACACAAATCCAGTCTTCCCGTATGAAGAGCTTCCTTCAGTTTTTCACACTGAATGCGACTATATAATCCTCCTGAGAGCACGTATTGGAAAAAATATACGCAGTCAAGTGACGACTTAATTAAAATGACAGGCTTCAACTTTTGTTAGGCTGTTGGAAATATCAGTAAACCAAGAGACATTAGCATGATAAACGCTTTTCTAGAACGGATTAAAACGACCTGGACGAAAAAAAAAATAGTCCTCCCGTCTCCGCATGCAAGTGTATGTATGCCTGAGTGAAAGAGAGAGAGAAGGGGAGGGGATGAGAGAGAGAGAGAGAGAGAGAGAGAGAGATCACGAACACTTTCAGTGACTCTCTCTCTCTTTCTTTCACACACACACACACACACCCCTCCCGCTCCTCGCGGTAACGTTAACGGGACAGCACTGCGGTGGTTGAGCATACTGTAGCTACACTTTCAACCCCTCACAGGCCTGGTATTTTAACTAAGAAAGGAGGAGAGGCGCAAAAAAATGGGCGTATGCTTTAGAACAGACCACCATCATCTCAGAAGTGATGTCTTGGAGCTTTCTGCTTGCATAAAACATGATCTGCACATGTGCAATGCTATTCATTTGTGTATGTGGTTAATGCAAGTGGCATGCAAATCCTTTTGAGGTGTGACATGAAATATTTTTCTTAAATGCAATATGCCTAAACAATCCAAACTAAATGGTAAAATCTCTTTAGGCAGACATGTAGGTTGGCATTAGTGTCGTTTTGGCTGCATAAGCAGCAAACGGAAGCAGTGCAGCCAATAATAAAGCTCAGCAAAGTGCTACAGACAGTTCGGTCGCTGTGGTAACAGCATCACTGTAATGACTGCTGAGCTCACAGCAGCAATCAAAGAGAGAAATATTCGGCCCTGTGCCCAAACTATGGCCAAAGAGCTGGCCACTAATGGCAAAACTGTGACTCAGATAATCAACCAATTGAATGAGTTGGAAACAGATTCTATGACAATCAAGGAAGAGCTGTTTTTTTTTCAGGTATATAGTGGATGAATCATTCTGTCATCAAATTAAACATTTCTTATATAGTTTAGGTGAAGGTCTAATTTTTGGATTCAGGATTCTGTGAAACATTAGAGAATGGTTTGAAGAAAGCATTAAAAAAAGTTTTTTTTCTTTTTTTTGGGGAAGTTAACCGATATGTCCATGAACATTAAGATTTCAAGTTAAAAACAAAAATATTAAGCAGCACAACTGTAGTGACCATTAATGATAAGAAGAAATGTTTCTTGAGCAGCAAATCAGCATATTAGAATGATTTCTGAAGAATCATTTGACATCGAAGACTGGAGTAATAGCTGAAATCGCAGGAATAAATTACATTTTAAAATATATTTAAATAGAAATCAGTTGTTTTAAATTGTAATAACATTTCAAATAATTTACTTTTTATAATAAAAAAAAAATCAGCATTAGTGAACATAAGAAAATTCTTTCAAAAACATAAAAAAAAAGAAAGCAACTGGTGTAACTGGTCACCATTTAAAACTTGTAGCAGTTCACTTAAAGTACAAATATTTAATATGTTCATTAAATTAATGAGAATAATAATGCGTGTAAAATAATAATACATGTAAAATTGCAGTAACATCAGTTCAGGCACTGCCGTCACTGCTCGAAAAATATGTAAACTACAAATACAAATTCTTCACCTAATACAGTGGGTCAATTAATAATAAGTTAGAGTACTTCATGCAAATAAGATCCAAGAATGAGCCAGGTTTTCACTAAAATAATTTATTTTCAGCTTGTCCATCTTGATATCTACACAGTTTTACATTTTCCAGTTTGAGACCATCTTTACAAGTTTCATTGATCTAGATATCAGATACCTAGAATCAGAACAAATTCATATTTTTAATAAATAGTAGTCTATTGCTCAAAAACATTTTTAAACCAGGAGCAGTTTAGAAGCCCTTTTCTAATGTTGCCTCACAGAACCAACGGTGTGTTTGGGGAATACAATTTCCCTCATTCACATACTATTCATAGCACACTGATAAACATTTGTTTTAAACATTCATTTCATTTACATTTCTTCTTTTTATATTAACCACTTCATATTACAAACTAAGACTTCGGATAACGTGAGCCTGTGACTTTAGATTGCAATAAATGGCATAATATCACTTCAGTTCACACAGACCCGCTTACATTTATGGTAACCAAAGCTACACGAGTTGGCCTGGTAATTTACTGTAGGCTATGACTGAATAATCACAGAAGCAGCTCTATTGTTTCCATGGTTTACATCTACAAGAAAATATCTACAACTACATGTTGCTGCTAATAAGAGTTAAGCAGACAGACATTATTAGCATTATTATGAAGGTTTTAAAGCAGATGTGTGCCTGTAAATGCCTCAGTAAGTGTCTTAAAGTATAAATACAATAAACTTTCAAAACCATCCATTCCACATCTAAAATCAGAATTTCAAAAATCTCTCAAGATATACAAATATGTTAGTTGAGCTTTTCCATTACAGTTTGTTTTGCCAGTAATTATCAGTAAAGCATTCATAACTTGATAAATATAGGGGAAAAAAGATAAAAAACAGAAATACCCAGCATACGGACTCATAATTAGATTTATGCATGTAAAGTTTCGTCAATACGTGATTTATTAGGACTACATAATGTTTTTAAAGTGAATCGAGATTATATTCCTTCAGTTTAAACTGAATCTAACTGCTCTTTCTGTTTCTGACTCGTAAAATCGTAAATTGTTTTGGCTAAAATTGTGAAATTGATATTGGGAACCCTCTTTAGTCAAATAAATAATTAAACAAATAAAAATAAATAAATGGATAAACAGCATAGGAGAAGTTCAGCGTGGAGAGTGGAAATAAAGTGGAATACATTGCCCTCAGCAGCACTTAACATGTTCAGCCATCACTTCTGCATAAGTGCATAATGACTCAGACTTTTTTGACCTAACGAACCAATTTGTTTTACTTTTTATTTACACTGATGTCACTTGTTTTTTTTTTGTTTTTGTTTTTTGAGCCAGATGCACTTTAAGAATGATCTTTGTAAACTGTTTTTGTAACCCTGGCCCTCACAGAGTGAATCTAATAACATTCACTTGAGCATCTGTTTTTGACTAAAGCTAATGCAACTAAATGGCTAAAGACATTGACTGAGGCTAAGCGATCAAGGGCAGGTTACAGTGCGTGATGACACAACGCTAAAGATTTAGACATCTTCAACCAAGAAACACAAACAACAAGGCCAATGATTAGTCACCTGGCCTTCACCCACGGCACAAAATCACAGAATATATAAGAAAATTAAAGCAGACACCCACACACTTCACGCCAAAGTGTTGAGCGCTAAATACTGGTCCCAAAATTATCTCCACTCAGAGCTGCAAACAGTTGACTGCAGACCTTTTTAAATATCACTTATCATATTGCTGGCATCGCTGGTAGCTGATACATAAACTGCTAAGTGCTTGTTCAGAAATGAATAACTTGCTCTTATTATTTGAGTATCCAAAGTTAAAAAACCCTACTGTTGTGGTTCATTGAAACAAGTTCATAATATAGTAATTGAATTAACTAAAAAGACATACATTATATATATATATATATATACAGGTGCATCTCAATAAATTAGAATGTCGTGGAAAAGTTCATTTATTTCAGTAATTCAACTCAAATTGTGAAACTCGTGTATTAAATAAATTCAATGCACACAGACTGAAGTAGTTTAAGTCTTTGGTTCTTTTAATTGTGATGATTTTGGCTCACATTTAACAAAAACCCACCAATACACTATCTCAACAAATTAGAATACTCTTTTTAGTTAATTTAGTAAAATTCATATATAGTTTAATACATAATTTTAAGTAAAACATCTACAATGATAAAATGGTAATTAAGAAACATTTCAGGTGTTTCCTTCTTTTTTTCTTTCTCTTTCTCCATTCAAAATGTTGCAAACAAAACATGTTTTTGCCAATTCCTTTATGACATCATTCTCCAGGAAATTACATCATTTTTTAAAACAAAAGCACAAAATAAGCAAGTATTAGCAATTAGGAATACTATGGATTTTTTTGTGTGTGTATTAGTTGCTTTGTCTTATTTAAAACATTCAATCTTTTTGGAATTGGTATAATGAATCAAAATTATTATAAAAAAAAAAAAGAATTTAACAATGTAAGCTAACTCTCAATTCTTCATTTCAGCTCTTCATCTTGTTAATTTTCTCGACACGGTGTAAATAATAAAGTTAGAATTAATGAAGTGCCTTTTTTTAATAGAACATATTCCTTAAAGTCCTCATTTAAATATCTTCCTTAAATGACAAATTACAGAGTTCAAACGGTACTACATAACACAAATGACCCAGGTGTTTATCTGCATACAAATAAACTGTAAATAAAATTATGTAATCTAGAAAGAGTGATATCACATCCACCCTCATATTTTTGGCCAGAATTACAGTTTTTCTCAGTCGCTTTGGTGCATTTCTCACATCACTATTTACATTTGCACAACAGTTAGTTCAACCTCCACAACATTTAGTCATTTGTGCACATCATAGTAGCAGTTTCTCATTCCTTCGAACAAATTGCAAATGCTTTTGGACATGCATCAATTGCTTTCATACGTGCTACATGCTGGATGTGGAAATATTTTTGTTTTTTTTGGACCATTGATGGTGCATTCCAATAGAGGGCACTAGTGAAACTACACAAGGTTACTTGCCTTTCAGAAAGAAAACTATAACCCGTTTACTGTGGAGTCTTGCTGCAGCATCACAGTCTCTATTATGAAATTATCACTACCTTATGTTTATAATTGCAGCTATTTCTGTGGTGCTGGAGGGACATAAACGCTCCTAAGCCTTTTTCCATGTGTGGTCCGGGACAGCGGAGTTCGTCTGCGTGTCACAATACGGTTCAGTGCTGTCAGAATTTGCCGCAGTTGCTTTTTTCCTCTCCTTCTCCGCATTCTCTCCCTCCTCCACAGCAACCGAAATAAGAAGCGGGGATTTTCTGTGAAAGAAGGGAGATGTATTAAATGTGACGAAAGTGGGTGTGTTCCATTCAGAAATAAATGCGTGTATGGCTTCACCCTCCACAGTAAGCAACAAGGGGTGAGGAGGTCAAAATAAACATTCAGAATGCACTTGTATGTCATCTTTCACACCATTTTTTTAAATTCAAGTCGGCCGCTGATACGGTCACACAATGGTTTACACCTTCAGTTGCAGCTAATTTAAAATCTTTATGCACCGTTTTTTGTAATTAACGAGAGTGCAGAATTCAGTTAGCGAGTGCACGCTCTGAACAACTGTAAAAACAGGTAACAAATTGTGCAACATAAGCAGATCTTAATTTAATGCTGCAATCGACACCTTTCATTAATTTTCACTTTGTTCGCAACTTAATAGATTTAGTTTAAAGGGGTCATATGATGTTGCTAAAAAGAACATTATGGTGTGTATTTGGTGTAATGCAATGTTCAATACTTCAAGCGTGTAACAGAAATGTTATGCCCCTTACCGTACTGCAATGCCGTGTCCTGTGAGCGGAGGCCGACGGGCTTGAGTGAGCGGAGGCCTTAACTTTTATAAAGAATATCTCTTTGGGTTTGAGACTTTAGTCTTTGCAACTTTAGGGATCTTATCTATGCACGAACAGCTTGTAACACTCCAAAGAGAAAGGAAAATTTGAAATTGCATCATATGACCCCCTTTAATAGTGCAGGGGCATTGTTGCCCCAAGTCCCCGTGGCCAGGGGAAGGCTAAGCCTTTCCCAGCCTTACACACACTCCGCCTATGGTTGTGCACAGGTGTAACAGCGTTGAAGATGTGCTGTCCCGATCTAGAAGCACTCTTTATCAACTGTTAGCCATTCTACTCTCTGCGGGAGTTTTCCTCGTTCATTCTCGCAAGTGTCTACATTCCTCCACAAGCATGTGTGAATGCAGCGCTGCAACCGCTGGCTGATCAGATCACAGACACAGAACAACAACACAAGAACAATAACACAAGACTCCGTTATAATCATCCTCTGTGACTTTAATAAAGCAAATCTCTCCCGTGAACTGCTAAAATACAGACAGCATGTTACATGTCCTACCAGAGACAGTAATATACTGGACCACTGTTACACCACAATAAAGGATGCATATCACTCTGTCCCACAGGCAGCTTTGGGGCTCTCTGATCTCTGTCTGGTTCATCTTATATCAACCTACAGGCAGAAACTGAAATCAGCTAAACCTGTAATAAGGACTGTAAAGAGATGGACTAATGAAGCAGAGCGGTATTTACAAGCCTGCTTCGACTGAACTGATTGGAGTTTTTTGAAGCTACTGCCAACAATCTGGATGAGCTCACAGAGACTGTAACTTCATACACCACTATCTGTACGGATATGTACATCCCTACCAGGACTCATTTAACTTACAACAATGACAGACAGCTCTGTCAGGCCAAAGAAGATGCTTACGAGAATGTGGACAGAGTCTTGTATAAACAGGCCAAAAACACACTGACAAAGGAGATCAGAGTGGCTAAGAGAAACTACTCCGAAAGCTGAGAAACCTGTTTTCAGCCAATGACTCTGCTTCAGTGTGGAAAGGACTGAAAGACATCACCAATTACAAGACCCCATCCCCCAGCACTGTGCTGACTCAACAACTAGCCGACAATTTTAATGAGTTCTATTGCAGGTTTGAATAACCCTGTCTCACACCCCACAGGCACCACCATCTCTCCGGACCTGAAGTGGAAGTTCTTGAAGTGAAAAGACTCCATTGTCAAAAAGGCCCAGCAGAGGCTGTACTTCCTTCGCCAGCTGAGGAAGTTCAACCTGCCACAGGAGCTGCTAACACAGTTCTACTTTGGAGTCACTGAATCCGTCCTCTGCACTTCTATAACTGTCTGGTTCAGCTCAGCTACCAAAACTGACCTCAGAAGACTACAGCGTATAGTCCGGACTGCTGAGCGAATCACTCATACAACCCTCCCCACTCTCCAAGAACTGAACTCATCCAGAGTGAATAAAAGAGCTTGCAAAATCATTCTGGACCCCTCACTCCCAGCCCACTTCCTCTTTGAACTGCTGCCGTCTGGTCAGCACTACAGAGTACTGAGCACCAGAACAGCCAGGCATAAGAACAGTTTCTTCCCTCAGGCAATACATCTCATGAACGGTTAACTTGCCAATAAACATGTAAAACTCAACACTATTTATACATTTATTTAACACACCGTACTTCTTATTCACATTTCCTTGCATTTGTACATAACACACCTGTACACTAGGGCTGTCAAAAAAAAATTAGAATTTTGAACATTCGTCGAATTTAAAATAAAAATCTACATTTGAATGCAAAAACGTTGCATTCAGACTTTAGGTGTGCGTTAAGGAGGCAGCCTTATCAGTGGCGCACGAGATGCGATGACGATGTAAGTGTCATTGCATTTTAATGTTTTTGTTAGCCTATCCAGTTGAAGCCACTAGATGCGCCGCTGCTGCATTGTTAATTACAAATATTGCGGGAAAAGAGAACATCAATGCGGAGAAGATCTTGTTTACGTCAAAACTGAAACCAGCCGTTCACACAGAACTTATATTTCGCGCATTTTCTAGAGGTGCCACAGGAGCTGCTAACACAGTTCTACTTTGGAGTCACTGAATCCGTCCTCGGCACTTCTATAACTGTCTGGTTCAGCTCAGCTACCAAAACTGACCTCAGAAGACTACAGCGTATAGTCCGGACTGCTGAGCGAATCACTCATACAACCCTCCCCACTCTCCAAGAACTGAACTCATCCAGAGTGAGTAAAAGAGCTTGCAAAATCATTCTGGACCCCTCACTCCCAGCCCACTTCCTCTTTGAACTGCTGCCGTCTGGTCAGCACTACAGAGTACTGAGCACCAGAACAGCCAGGCATAAGAACAGTTTCTTCCCTCAGGCAATACATCTCATGAACGGTTAACTTGCCAATAAACATGTAAAACTCAACACTATTTATACATTTATTTAACACACCGTACTTCTTATTCACATTTCCTTGCATTTGTACATAACACACCTGTACACTAGGGCTGTCAAAAAAAAATTAGAATTTTGAACATTCGTCGAATTTAAAATAAAAATCTACATTTGAATGCAAAAACGTTGCATTCAGACTTTAGGTGTGCGTTAAGGAGGCAGCCTTATCAGTGGCGCACGAGATGCGATGACGATGTAAGTGTCATTGCATTTTAATGTTTTTGTTAGCCTATCCAGTTGAAGCCACTAGATGCGCCGCTGCTGCATTGTTAATTACAAATATTGCGGGAAAAGAGAACATCAATGCGGAGAAGATCTTGTTTACGTCAAAACTGAAACCAGCCGTTCACACAGAACTTATATTTCGCGCATTTTCTAGAGGGACATCTATCACCGTTGCACTCGAGTCTCGCACAAAGAGCCACATGTTTAGAAAGCCATGTAAAATTAATGCAAGTTTAACTTTGAAAAACATATCTCAAGACTTTATGGCGGGGTTTTTCCCCCATCCCACTGCAACTCATGTTTTTAAATGAAAAATGTACTCTGTGTGATTGGTTTTCGGCCCTTTGTATTAAACTATGAATACATACATGATGCTGTTTTGTTTATAGTTGTTTAAGCAACTTAATTATAATTGGTTTATAAACATTATTTTAAACATTATGCTCTTTTTTTGACAGATAGTCATGTTATCTTATGCTTTGAATAAACGTGCATTAGTAATATTTTGCTCGATGCGCCCTCTTGTGGCCTCAGGAGAGAAGCCAAAAGCTTTTCTTAACCCAACTGAAATTATACATTTTAGATTCGAATATAATTCGAATAATTCGAATAATTCTTAACAATTAAGTACAAAATTTGAATGTAGTTTTTCAGCCATTTTGCCCTACTGTACACACAAATACCATCTATTGTCTATTTGTATATTGTGTTTTTCTTCAAACATTTGTATATTGCAATTTCCTATTTACTTTTCTATTTTTATTATCGGTCTTGTCACTGTCATTCTATTTGTGCTGTGGAAGCTTCTGTCACCATAAGAAATTCTTCGTATGTGTAAACATACCGGGCAATAAAGTTCTTTCTGATTCTGATTCATACTCATAACAACATCACAAATATTATTACATTACGTTTAGCAAAAGTTTGTGCAGATCTATGTCGGGATCTGGTTGGGAATAAGAGGTTCTGATGAAAAGCAAAGAATCTTTGGAGAAAACAGTCCATTAATGACTATCATGATTAGTCTCTTTTCAAAGTCTCTGTGTGTGTGCGTTGTTTGTGTGTGTGTGTGTGTACCTGTCTCCACTCTGAGTGATTAATCGTCTGCAGGTCTCCATCTGAACATCCAGGCCTCTTTTCATGCTGCACATCTCCATATATTCATGCAAATGCCTGTTCATATCCGACTTAGCAGTTGCCAACTCCAACTACACACAAACACAACACAAAATTTAAGTAACAAAAAGTCACCTTAAAAGGCATCCTTTAAAAGATCATGCGATATTATCAAGAAACCCCTCTATGTTGTTTGCCTTGCTTGATAAAATGCTGTTATGTGTTTGGCTAAAAACACCTTCATGTAGATGATTGGGCACAAGCAAAAACTTTTTACCTCAATTTGGTCAATGGTGTCTTGATATTCCTTTTCACGGGACTTGAAAAGGGACTCTGTGTCCTTTATTACTTTCTCTATGGACTCCTCCTGCTGTGTGAGACAGTGTGAATTAACAAAAAAAAATGTTTGAGAAGTCTTGAGGTTCTTTCTCTACATAATGGAAATATTTTGCAGAGAGTGAGAGAGAGACATCTAGATGAAATGTATCAAATTAGTTAAAATGGCAACTCAGTGCTTTTTTTTTCTCCTTCGTTTGCTTTTTATAGCAAAACTAATGAGCCAACAAAAACCACCAAACTGTAATAGGTCTAGCATGAGCGTTTTCATATTACGCTTGTATGACAGGGCATTTTATCCGTGTCGGCTCAAAACATTTGGATGAGAAAAAGTAACAGTACAAAAATAAAGCAAATCAAATCAAAAAAAATATATGATGGAATTTTTTAAAGGTACAGCAACACCAGAAGATAAAAGCTTTTTACTACAATACTGTAGTTGTTTTTCTTAAAGCAATTAAAAACTCTTTAAAAATGTATAAACTTGAGATTTGATGACTTGGTTTAAATAAACATTATGTGAATGTAAACTTCAATTTCATATTGGATGTTTAAATGACTATTTTTCCCAGGTGTAACTGGATCTTTATCATGCCAATTTCATTTCCAAAGTCCATCACTGGAGCTGAAATCAATTAAGACAAACGTACATCTCCTTGGTTCTCAACACTTAAGGTGCATCCTGGAAAATCTTCCCAGAGTAACAGAGTTTCCTCCGTCTCTTCCCACGCAAGACTGTCGCAGTCATCGTCAAACTCACACTCACGCCTGTGGCATAAGAACAAACACTAATTATCTTAAATTATTTTAAACAGTCTGTATTCAAATCCAATTAAGTGTGTGATCCTCCAAATAACAACACAAACCAGAATGTATCAGATCTATGATTGTAGTAGACCATTTTTTTTCATTAGAAGTACTATTTATTTAGTTGATGTGCATATCTTCTTGCTAATTGAGAAGTAATTTATTATGTTTGAGTAAAACGGATTAACAGGACTTTCTTAACTGAAATTTCTGACATTCAATGGTGCCACTTACAATTGGTTAAGCATCCTCTGCATCTCCTCATTGATCTCCTTATTCCCGCTCTCCTCACTTTCAGAGATGCTTACTGGTTCATCACTCTCGTTCCCCTTGAATGTCTGCGACGCTGGTTTACGAGGACGGTGGGTCAAGGTTGATGGAGGTGTGGCTACTTGCTAGAAAAAAGTAATGTGAATGAAAAATTAAAATTAAAAACAGAATATATAGTCTTCGGTGTCACATGATCCTTCAGAAATCATTCTAATATGCTGATTTATTTGAACTCAAACACATTTGTAACATTATAAATGTCTTTACTGTCACTTTTTATCAATTTAATGCATCCTTGCTGAATAATAAATAATTAATCAATTAAAAAATAAAACGCTTACTGACCCAAACCATTTGATAGTGATGTAAATAAAAATCTGGTATAAATTAAAATATTAAAAAAAGAAAACCTTAAGAGTATTCGAGAAAGGCGGGAAGTAAGGAATGGTAAAAACACACCGAAAATAAGGCGTACCTGTATCTAATGTATTTCATGTAACTGCAAATGCAAATAGTGATGATGAAAGACAAACCTGGAAGATTTGAATCATGTCTTCGCAATTTCTCTGTTGGGCTACATCACACAGACGAGCCGTGATGTCAATCCTGCGACAGATATCCATGTCCACTTTCATGGCCTTCTCCTGGATTTTACTGTCCAAATCAGAGTGATTCTAAAGGAGAGAGGATGTGAAAGCCAGAATGAGACAAACTGAAATGGAGTGGATAGATAAAGAGGATCAATTACTCTGCTGAGACATTTGTGGGACACCATTTGACTGGACTTTTTTTGTGCTTCCATTGAAATAAACAATATTGGCTAAATGAGGTATTTTTCAGGTCGGGTCACATGAACGTTGTCATTAACTCACATTGCTCATGAGGCCTTTGAACAGAACCAGCTCTGCTTTAAGCTGCTTAACCCTCAGAGTAAGTTCATCCTGACACACCTCGCTTTCCTGCAGGTCCTGAAACACACACACACACACACACACACACACACACACGTCATCAGATGCGGCAAGTGTCTTATTTTAATTCATTTAAATATTAAATTGATTTGATTTTACCTCTTCAAGCTCTGCAACCTTGTCCTGTAGATCCACCCGCACTGTGTATTCATCTTCCCATCTAGAATAATTAATAAAACCAGAATTGGCCAAACATCAAACTTTTTTTCTTTTACCTTAATCAGGGAAAATGCCATATCTATTTTGATGTGCATTCAATGAGTTTTACTATTGTATACCTTGGCTTTGATCATCCAAGAAAGTATTAAAAACAGACTGTAATGAATTCTACTGTGGCTTCCTTATAATTATGTCATAAATAAATAAATAGCATTATATTTTTATATTTATTATTCTTGAAAAATACTTTTAAAAGTGAAATGTGTAATTTCTGTGCCACTAGCATAACAAACAGAATTGACCTTTATTTGAATGCACATTCAATGGGCTGTACTGTTGTATATAGAATTAAATTAATTTAATAATAAAAAATTTACTTTGTAAAAAAAAAAAAAAAAAGAATTTGACTCAACTTAACTGAGTCTGTACAGCTTTATGAAAGCAAACATGAAACTCCACTTCCACACGTCACAGAAATACAACCACTAGCTAAGAGCGAGTGAATCTCAGCTAAAAATAGAATCTCTCATGTAACATGACCCTAGACTTTGGGCTGATAATACTCAGTCTTCTCATGTAGTAAATCATCTTCTTTTTTTTGCGCAGAAAGCGTTACGTAACATGTCACCAGACTGTACGCATAGGGGACAAACGCTACAGCCTGAGACAGGAAGTGCAGGACCGTTCACACACACGTTCCTTCCATTTTAGGCCATTACTGCAGTATCACTGCAGGTGTTAGAGCACCTTTTTAGATTTATGTTAGAGTAACGCTCAGATAACATCCATATAACCTTCTTCATCTTGACACACCAATGAATATACAGACAGCTGTAAACCAGGTGCCACTGCATCACATACACAACTAAAACAAAGACAAAATATAACAGAAAAGCATACAACCAAGTTTTTTTTTTCCAGAAATAAACCTGACTGTTGACATAAAAAGTGCTATTTTGGCTGGGATTCAGTGGCTTTGGCAGCTGGTAGTAGTCTGGGGAGGCAAGAGAGAGATTGTTGAATTATTCTCTATTGGCATCCTGGCTCAGTTCAGTACTGCATTGCAGATGCTGAGGCGCAGAGGGGAGGCGGCTGAAGTTGGAATGAAATATATGGAGAGATGAAGAGAGAGATTCATTGAGAGGAGGGGTTATATAGGGTATTAACATAACAACTTTGTGCTATTTTATTCAGTCATGTATTCTTCTGAAACCAAGCTGAAAGTATAATTGAATACTAATTAGAATTATTCATGGTAAAATATTACTGCATTACATTATTACCTATTAAATAATATGATATAGTTAGCCAAAAAAAATTATCATAACAATCAAAGTCAAAAAAAAGAAAAAGAAATGCAATTCAAGCTTACAATATTTAAAATTAGGGGGAAAAAGTATAATAAATAAACCTCAAAAATGAAATAACTGTCTCGCTTTAACTACTGAATGCAATTAAAACCACTACTATATTTACTATTACTACTAGTACTATTTTACTAGATTCAAATTTGTTTGTTATGGGGGCTTAGGGCAAAAATGCCGCTAAAAATAACAAAATTCTGTATTATAAAATACATTTTTCATTATATCAAAGTATCTAATCCAAGCATGACATTATATATTTAGAAATAATATGCCCCCATATAGGTAAAAAAGGCCCTGAAATTGAGACTGATATGAGCTGTATTTTTTTTATTCAAGAGGTACAAAGTGAATTTCTATTTAAAGGCTACTTCATGCCGCCTCAAAAATGTCAACTGAAAAAGGATTGAAATGCTGAGCGAGAACCAGCCCTAACAGACTTGTCTTGCTAAAGAACAAAAGCACTTCTTCAGCGCAAACACATTCATCATAAAAATTTGACAAAATGTTTAATGTATTTGCATTAAGTGCATCTACTGTACTAGATCTTTTATGAGGGCCATAGGCTTGAATAAGCAAGGCCCTGTTAGAGCTATCGCAAGAATGCTGAGTGATACACTATTATTAACCTGTAATCTCACCTCACAGAGGGAAAACCTGAGGATGTGTGCTTTAGTGGATGTTGCTTTGTTATTAAAGATTCTGCTAAAAACATAAGTGTTAATGTCAGGATTCACTGGTCTTTATTAACAGACTTTGATATAATGTAAGATTGATATTAATATTTTGTGTTATGGTAATGGCATGACAGTAATGAGGTTTTTCAGTTTTTCGAGAAAAAAAGAAAGAAAGAAACTGGAAAAACTTATACAATGATACAATATGTTAACTAACAGTTAATGATTGATATTAATATTTTGTGTTATGGTAATGGCATGACAGTAATGAGGTTTTTCAGTTTTTCGAGAAAAAAAGAAACTGGAAAAACTTATACAATGATACAATATGTTAACTAACAGTTAAATTAACTGATTGTGAATTAAATGCCTCTAAACATGTTTTAATGACATCTAACAAAGGTACTCTCAGATCATAATATAAAAAGATAAAATAATTTTTTTAAAAATCCCAAAATACAGAAATTGTGACATTTCAACACTCCTAAAAATGTGGGGGAAAAGGTCATTTAAAAATACACTTCAGTTTAAATAAATTATAAATCTATTATTTAATACTAGAATTATTGTTTAAACAAACAAACAAACAAACAAACAGTTATCTTTAAATTAGGGGAATTTCTTTACATCCAAGAAAATGTTCTCCTAATTAATAGATAGATAGACAGACAGATAGATATACAGATAGATAGATAGATAGATAGAAGCCTGACACGAACGGGCTATTACAGAAGCTGCGTATAGCGCGCAAAGTGGTGCGTAAAGGTGTGCGTAAAAGTTGCACTTTGAAGCTCTATACATCCGTTTACAAGAACATCACATCGCGCTCATACTGACCTCCGTTTGTATTCGTCTCTCTCCCTCTTTACCTTGGCCAGCACATTGTACAAGGCCCGAATCTCTGGGGTGATTGTGTCGATCTGGACACCCACTCCGTCTGGAGGCACCCATGGCAACACACCTGGCCCCGAGACCCGCGTCTCACGCCTGCTGCTGAACCTCTGATTATACGACCACACAGTGCCAGGATGAAATCTGGGTGGAGGGTTGCTGGTACAGCCGATACCAGTATTGACATACTTCCCGTTAATATTGCTGAATGTTTTTGGAGCAGGATCAATCGGGCTGATGGGGAAATTTGGAGTAAGATTAGAGTTAGAGTCCGTCAGATTGGATGGGTTCAGGTTTTCTACTGTTGTCCTGTTATTGGACTCGAGAGGGAGGATGATGTTATTGAGAGTCGGTGACGGTGACAGCAAGGCTCCGGACAGATATGCGGTGTCGTTCGCGTTCTGAATGGGTATCAAGTCGGGCCTGATAGGAATCAAACCAACGAAGCCGGTTTGCACTCCAACATCTCGCGTTAAAGGCTTCTTATTTTCCACACACTTCGCGCTCTCATCCAATGCCTGTTGCAGTTGCTTTTCCAATACTTTATTCCTGCGTTCCAGTTCATGTACTTTGGCTAAAAAGCAGCGAAAGCGCAAATTTAGAGTTTTGAGGACGCTGATGTTGGATCCCAGGTCGTTTCGCAGGGCCGCGGCGCCAGGAGGAGGTGGAGACACCCGGTGGAGATAGTTACCCAGGTGCAGATACGGTGTTCCCGGAGGGGGTAAAGCGCCTAGGTCCAACCCATCTTGCCCGATGCCACTCGTGTGTTCGCTTAAAAAAAGGCCCGCTGGATCGGTCCAGTGGCCCGACGACGCGGAGTCCGCGAAGCCCGTCACCTGGTTCTGCTGGAACGGATACACGTTTTCCCCCAACACAGGATTCATTCTGGAGTAGGAAAATCTGAAATGCTCAAAGTCCGGCATGAACACTGATTTAACTGCGTGTCTTTGAAGCCGATCCTCTGAAGTGAATAAACTGAAGGAACACTTGACCGATTCAGTGGGACCAAATGAATGAATCCGCTCACCCGACGACGCGGAGTCCGCGAAGCCCGTCACCTGGTTCTGCTGGAACGGATACACGTTTTCCCCCAACACAGGATTCATTCTGGAGTAGGAAAATCTGAAATGCTCAAAGTCCGGCATGAACACTGATTTAACTGCGTGTCTTTGAAGCCGATCCTCTGAAGTGAATAAACTGAAGGAACACTTGACCGATTCAGTGGGACCAAATGAATGAATCCGCTCAAACTCAAGCCTTTGATTATGACTGTGACAGACTATAATGTTACGCGTATTTGCATGCCATTTGCTATAACATTACCTTACCAGACGTGGTTTATTTTCTTAGAGAAGATTGAACGCGTCTTCGTAGGGGATCAGCCAAGCTCCAGAGCAGAGATAAACATGAGAGGAGCAACTGCGGCTCCTTCATACCGTGATTGGTTAGTAGAAGCGCCTCAATCTCGCACATCGCCACAGCTTGCTTATTTGAGCAGACTTCAACGTGTCTTGTTTAATTGATGCTGTGAAATAAGACATTTAACGCCAGGTATTGCGTTACGTTATATTTTATTGTGCAAAATTTAAGTTCAGCATTTTTATGGTGCGTTTGTGTTTCTGGGATTTACGGTAGTGAAGGTGTACCTTTACGTCACTGACTGTAATTGGCAACAGCAGCGTGATGCAAATCGCGAAATCTGAGCAGTAATACTATTATTTTATTTTTTGTACATCTAAATAAGAATACTAAAGGAATCGTACGTTTTTACAGTTAGTCAAAGCAACGTTTAATTTCGTTTTATTTAATTTTTACATGTATGAATATGACATTTAGATAATAAAATATACGGGTTTCTTCATCTGTAGACGCTTTCGAAACGCAGAACATTTAGAAATTTAGTAGTTTAATTGTTTTAAAACACAGTTACCCTTTTTGTCTCCTTTGTATAAGTCCATTAATGCTTGAGAGAAATTACTTGGAATGGATTTTCATAGTTTAAAACCGAAACTCTGTTTATGACAAGGCAAGGGTAAAGCTACAAACTCTCAGTTTAATCTATCTAAATCTTTATTATAATATAAAGCAAGACTTGTGTATAAGCCATGTGTTTCTATTGCAGTGAGAAAGTTCTATTTTTACAATATAGGCTACCAAAGCATATGTCTCACATCACGTTAATTATCTCTAGACAGTAAAGCTAGCCTATATTTATACAGTACCTTTCAAAACACTGTTTACAAAGTGCTTTACAGCTGAATGGAAGAACAAGCAGGACTCAGACAAATGCAAACAGAGGACTTCATTGTGTGACACTGCAACTCACCCTCATTAATATCTTCAACATGACATCACAATAATTAGTAAACAGAGCTTTATTTTTAAAAACATAAAATCAGAATAGACTGGTAAAAAAAAAAAGTCCGCTTTATTTTATTTTGGACTCTTTCGTTTGTACAGTCTCTGTGAAAATTAACCATTGAAAGAATATCATTCACAAAAAAGAAATCACATTACTAATTTAGCCAACCAAGTCAAATGGCCTTGGTGAGCTTTAAATATGAAACACATGTAATACATATTTTTTTCTATTTATTGGGGGCACAGTTTACAGGTGGATCGGCCCACTGGGAATTCTCTCAGTGCTCCAGATGGCCAATCTGCTACTGACTTCATGGAGCGACAGCTGGTTTCCTTACCTTCTTAACCTCCTCACACTCATCTTAGTGTAAAGAGAGCTCGGTCGGTAAATAACAGCAGTATTAACACAATAAAGTTACCGAAAGCCATATTTTTGCTCTTAGGACAAAACAAAAGAATGAAGTTATTGTCTTCAGTGTGCTCTGTGATAGAAAATAGATAGAGTGACTGTCCACAGTGACTCATCACAGCTAGTGCTACACATAATGACATGCTGTGGAAAGTGAGCTGAGATTATAAGAGGGGAGATGAAGGGATGATTACAGGCTCTTGCAAGTCCACTGGCAGCTCCGTGACAAGACACTTAAGGCACTGAGATGTGAAATACCAAGATAACCAAGTGTCAGATTATATTTAAGCAAACAATTAGAAGTTAAACATGTATAATCATTATAATGGAAAGTGAATAGCACTTGCCGAATGCGATCACAAGACAATAATGTCTGTTGGTTGACCAGAGTACGTTTTCAACTATATCCATACATGAAACATAAATTAATTTCAGTCACTACAGCATGATTCAGTGGATGTGATACATCTATTTACAACAATATTGTGAAATATTATTACAATTTAAAATAACTGTTTACTATTTTAATATATTTAAAATGTAATTTATTCCTGTGATGGTAAAGCTGAATTTTCAGCATTATTACTCCAGTCTTCAGTGTCACAT
>NW_015630021.1:755080-764946 GCF_001515625.1 Sinocyclocheilus rhinocerous
ACATAAGCAGTAGCATTTACAAATAACAGCGTATCTAAATGTATGAGACAACAACAAACAAAAAACAAAAAACTCTGCTTCTCATTCGGGCTCAAACTGATACGCGATATTAACAACACCTTTGTTTACAATACAACCGGAGCACATACCGCTGAGGAGAGGGGCGGTGCCCGATGCCACTCGTGTGTTCGCTTAAAAAAAGGCCCGCTGGATCGGTCCAGTGGCCCGACGACGCGGAGTCCGCGAAGCCCGTCACCTGATTCTGCTGGAACGGATACACGTTCTCCCCCAACACAGGATTCATTCTGGAGTAGGAAAATCTGAAATGCTCAAAGTCCGGCATGAACACTGATTTAACTGCGTGTCTTTGAAGCCGATCCTCTGAAGTGAATAAACTGAAGGAACACTTGTCCGATTCAGTGGGACCAAATGAATGAATCCGCTCAAACTCAAGCCTTTGATTATGACTGTGACAGACTATAATGTTACGCGTATTTGCATGCCATTTGCTATAACATTACCTTACCAGACGTGGTTTATTTTCTTAGAGAAGATTGAACGCGTCTTCGTAGGGGATCAGCCAAGCTCCAGAGCAGAGATAAACATGAGAGGAGCAACTGCGGCTCCTTCATACCGTGATTGGTTAGTAGAAGCGCCTCAATCTCGCACATCGCCACAGCTTGCTTATTTGAGCAGACTTCAACGTGTCTTGTTTAATTGATGCTGTGAAATAAGACATTTAACGCCAGGTATTGCGTTACGTTATATTTTATTGTGCAAAATTTAAGTTCTGCATGTTTATTGTGCGTTTGTGTTTCTGGGATTTACGGTAGTGAAGGTGTACCTTTACGTCACTGACTGTAATTGGCAACAGCAGCGTGATGCAAATCGCGAAATCTGAGCAGTAATACTATTATTTTATTTTTTGTACATCTAAATAAGAATACTAAAGGAATCGTACGTTTTTACAGTTAGTCAAAGCAACGTTTAATTTCGTTTTATTTAATTTTTACATGTATGAATATGACATTTAGATAATAAAATATACGGGTTTCTTCATCTGTAGACGCTTTCGAAACGCAGAACATTTAGAAATTTAGTAGTTTAATTGTTTTAAAACACAGTTACCCTTTTTGTCTCCTTTGTATAAGTCCATTAATGCTTGAGAGAAATTACTTGGAATGGATTTTCATAGTTTAAAACCGAAACTCTGTTTATGACAAGGCAAGGGTAAAGCTACAAACTCTCAGTTTAATCTATCTAAATCTTTATTATAATATAAAGCAAGACTTGTGTATAAGCCATGTGTTTCTATTGCAGTGAGAAAGTTCTATTTTTACAATATAGGCTACCAAAGCATATGTCTCACATCACGTTAATTATCTCTAGACAGTAAAGCTAGCCTATATTTATACAGTACCTTTCAAAACACTGTTTACAAAGTGCTTTACAGCTGAATGGAAGAACAAGCAGGACTCAGACAAATGCAAACAGAGGACTTCATTGTGTGACACTGCAACTCACCCTCATTAATATCTTCAACATGACATCACAATAATGAGTAAACAGAGCTTTATTTTTAAAAACATAAAATCAGAATAGACTGGTAAAAAAAAAAAGTCCGCTTTATTTTATTTTGGACTCTTTCGTTTGTACAGTCTCTGTGAAAATTAACCATTGAAAGAATATCATTCACAAAAAAAGAAATCACATTACTAATTTAGCCAACCAAGTCAAACGGCCTTGGTGAGCTTTAAATATGAAACACATGTAATACATATTTTTTTCTATTTATTGGGGGCACAGTTTACAGGTGGATCGGCCCACTGGGAATTCTCTCAGTGCTCCAGATGGCCAATCTGCTACTGACTTCATGGAGCGACAGCTGGTTTCCTTACCTTCTTAACCTCCTCACACTCATCTTAGTGTAAAGAGAGCTCGGTCGGTAAATAACAGCAGTATTAACACAATAAAGTTACCGAAAGCCATATTTTTGCTCTTAGGACAAAACAAAAGAATGAAGTTATTGTCTTCAGTGTGCTCTGTGATAGAAAATAGATAGAGTGACTGTCCACAGTGACTCATCACAGCTAGTGCTACACATAATGACATGCTGTGGAAAGTGAGCTGAGATTATAAGAGGGGAGATGAAGGGATGATTACAGGCTCTTGCAAGTCCACTGGCAGCTCCGTGACAAGACACTTAAGGCACTGAGATGTGAAATACCAAGATAACCAAGTGTCAGATTATATTTAAGCAAACAATTAGAAGTTAAACATGTATAATCATTATAATGGAAAGTGAATAGCACTTGCCGAATGCGATCACAAGACAATAATGTCTGTTGGTTGACCAGAGTACGTTTTCAACTATATCCATACATGAAACATAAATTAATTTCAGTCACTACAGCATGATTCAGTGGATGTGATACATCTATTTACAACAATATTGTGAAATATTATTACAATTTAAAATAACTGTTTACTATTTTAATATATTTAAAATGTAATTTATTCCTGTGATGGTAAAGCTGAATTTTCAGCATTATTACTCCAGTCTTCAGTGTCACATGATCCTTCAGAAATCATTCAAATATGCTGATTCGCTGCTCAATTATTATCACTGATAATTAGTGTTCAATTATTAATAATGGTTCTTATTATTATTATTAGTGCTGAAAACAGTTTTTGCTGCTTAATATTTTTGTGTGAATCATGATATATTTTTTTCAGGATTCTTTGATGAACAGAAAGTTCAATAAACAGCTTTTATTTGACATTGAACTCTTTTGTAGCATTGTAAATGTCTTTACTGTTTTTCTTTCTTTTATAAGAAAAAAATGCTTACTTACACCAGACAAAAATATTAAGCAGCACAGCTGTTTTCAACATTCATAATAAATGTTTCTGGAGCAACAAATCAGCATATTAGACTGATTTCTGAAGGATCATGTGACACTGAAAATTCAGCTTTGCCATCACTAGTGGATCTATCTGTCTGTCTATATAAAGGAGTGAAGTGCAGTCATAAACATTCCTCTGAAGAAAGTTTGTCCATTAAATTGTACTGATTCCATTTACACAGCATTGTTATAAGTGCCCATATACTCACTGAGGTCTGAGATAACTTTGCCCAAAGCCTCGGCAGTCCCCATGAGGCTAGAATGATGTTCTGCCTGGCATCTTGCTTATCTGCAAAGCTCAATGAGAAACGCACAGTCCAGCACACTTCCTCACTGAAGATCAACGTGTCTAATGCACGCAGCAAGCAAACGTTTTTAAAAACTATATGAAAGTACATAACTTTCCCTGTGAAGAGACAGAAATCATTTAATTCTAGTTAAAGTGATGCAGTTCAAAAGGTTGTCAGTACACCCAAACTTTTGCAGTTAATAATTATAACGCAATTCCCTTCAGTGTCACTAGACGGCAGTAAGAACTAATGATGCTGTCAGGCAGCCACACCTCCTATGTGTATGCCAGTGAAGGTGCATTCTAGCGGTTCATGCTGTCATGCAGTCTGTTTCCAAATGTAGGAACATATTTATATATAATATATAATTTTCAACAGTATGTGCTATTTAAAAGATTTACAATTAAGTCCACGGAGGCACTGAAGAAGCATCAGAACCATAAGGTGTATAGGGCAGCATCACTGCAGCATTGCACAAAGTGGATCTCTTACAAGTGATAGGGTGCTTCCAGCGGTTTGAATGAGAACTGCAATGCAGTATGACACTGTCGTGGACTTTACAGTGCAATGCCTTTTTAAATAATTCAGTGGCCATGCCATGATACCGGTTTTTTTTTTTTTTTTGCAAGTCAAGAGATACTTTTATTCAGCAAGGATGCATTAAATCAAAATGAAAGATATTTATAATGTTGCAAAAGAGTTCTATTTTTTTTACTTTCTATTCATCAAAGAATCATGTCATTCTTTAAGAACTTAAGAAATGTATCACGTTTTCCACAAATATAATAATAAAAATCAGTAAATCAGTATATTAGAGTGATTTCTGAAGGATCATGTGACTCTGAAGACTGGAGTAATTATGCTGAAAATTCAGCTTTTCACATAAATATATATATAAAGTACATATAATATTATTTATAAATAGTTATACGGTTTTCCTCACTTTTTCAGCTTATCAAATTTGACTTCCATATATTAAATTATTATATTATTATTAATAATGCTGTATTATTATTTCTAATTCTAAGATGACTTGAAATATTTCACACTATGTGCATGACACTTTTCTGACAACAGCATTCAAAAATGCCAGAATGAATGAAATAATGACCAACAGACAAAATGACGCTTTCAGAATCAGGCATTGTTCATTCAGCATGGAAGACACCAGACCCAATATCTGACATTAGTAAAGTACTCTACTATCTGGAACAGTCAAATCACAAAGCAACATGACAAAGGCAAAAAACACATGACACAATCCCTTCATCGTACACTAGACAATAGAATAATTTAGAACCGGCAACAAGCACTGTGTAGCACCAAACCATACACATCATTACTTTAATATATATTCATAAGCACCAAAATCCAGTCGCAAAGAACCCTGTTGCTGAGCTCACAGCAATACTAGAGTTAATTCATAGGTTACAAAAGAAAACACCAAATGCATTTAATGACCAGGTGTCAGAGCAATTCAAATGAATAACGTTACATGCGGAGTTAATGCTGTTCAACGGTCTGGATTATACGACCGATTTAATAGATCCAAGTAGTGTGTAACCATAAGCACCAAAAAATGTCAGCATTGAAATTTAAAGTTGTGGAATGGACCTGAAGTGAAGTGGTGGTCTTCAAGTGCAGGATTTGTGAATGAGTGAGTGCAAAGGCTGAGTAGGTGTAAAAATCTAGTTAAATAATCCCATTGAGCAGCTATTTTCTTGTAATTGCTGGTTTGTCAAATAAACATCTCAGATTTGGTGAGGTAAGATGATAACTGTTGCCCTTTTATGAACATTGAAATGAGAAAATAAGTTAGATAAGGGATCAGTTTCAAGTCTGATCTGGGACCTGTTCCACTTTTTTGTCTGTTAAAAGGCAAAAACTGAGACTAGCAGGAAATGATCCCATCTGAGAAGGATACTGACAGCAATTATCCAGTCTGAGACCACCTGGATTCACAAGTGAAAGAAAGAACCGTGAGATCCCCTGATATGCTCCCATACGGCATGTTTAAAATGAGCTGTAAAAAAAGACAATCCAAATAAACAAATTGAAAATATAAGAATATAAAAAAAACTAATCAAAAATACTCCATAACAAAAGTCATCTTCATTACTGAGCACATAAATTAAAAACTACACCTCCTTCATCTTCACACATCATCCCTTCTTACTGTCTGGCTGAGAGAGGGATGTGAAGATGGAAAAGAGGACGACAAGCACCAGATTAAGCGGAGCGTGGATCTATATTAGTGTCTATGGAGGGCCTTAAAACACTTTCAACCCTTGTGTCTGCCTCGACCTCCCTCTCTGTGAATTCTCTTGTTTTGCATGTTCATTTTTTCTTCCGCTCCTGTGAACATCTTGGGCAGTACCTGATGTAGAATGAAAACAAGGCAAATGTTGAAATATAGATGTATATTCACTAAAACCGATATTATTTTTTGCTATATTTAGTGAGTTACTTCAGACTAAATTTTCTATTTCGGCACTGATGTCTAAGCATTGACTTGCATCAGTTTCAAGGGCAAAAATCACATGACTACTAACCATTTCCCCCTGGGCTTGGTGGTCAGACCCACACAGGCAAAGTGGAACCACTCGATAGAACACTAAAGAAAGAGAAACACACACACTTACCACAAGCACAGCTCTGAAGATAAATATACAGGAATCTGCTGTAATATACTGCTGCAGTCTGGGAATGGAGTTTTCAGCATATGACTAGATACTTAACCTCCATTTTAACTTGTAATGGGTAAATAAATATAATCAAATAATAAAATTAATATCTATCTATATGTAAGCAATAATGTATGAGAGGCTGTGAACTTGTTGACTTCTGGTCACACTGCATGAAATGAGAAAGGAGACTCACGTCTGTATTGTCACAGCCAATCATCTCCCCGTATGAAACCTGGTGGCAGAGGCAATAGGTGGGCTCATTGGGGTCCACTGGCATGTCCAACACATCCGAGGGGTGCACGTTCCCAAAGTTCACAGTCGGGGTTGAAAACTCAGAGCTGGAAGAAAATTTGATTAGATTTTGGAATGTATTTATTTTATTTTGGGGCATTTTGCCTCTTTTATTGACAGAAACGGTTAGAAAGGCGAAAAGAAATGATGTAGCCCGGACTGTAGGGCAAACAGCTAACCATTTGGTTTTTCTAAAGATTAAAAATTTATTTCAAAACAACTTCTTAAATATTTATGTACATGCTTGGAGGCTCCAGTTCCCCTCTACTTTGAAATCTACTCAACATCACAAACGCATTGCATTTACAGCCTAAAGAAATCTCTACTAAAAGATGAAAAATAAAACAAAACTTAAGCTGCCTGTGGCACATGCACTATCGTATAAGATTAAAAAAAAATATTTTTGAAACAAGTCTCTTATGATCACCAAGGCTGCATTTATTTGATCAAAAACACAATAAAACAGTACTATTTTGAAATATCATTACAATTTAAAACAACTATTTTCTATTTTAATATATTTTAAAAATGTAATTTATTTCTGTGATAGGAAAGCTGAATTTTCAGCATCATTACTCCAGTCTTCAGTGTCACACGATCCTTCAGAAATAGTTCTAATATGCTGATTTGCTGCTCCAAACTGACCCCAAATGGTAGCATTTAATGTTATTTTTTTTAAAGTTTTATTTGGATTATTTAGTGATTTTATGCTGTTATTTGTTTCTTTTACCTGCCCTATTGGGGTCCTGGCCGTCAAACTCTTCTTCCCCATCTCCAATGTCGAGTTCTCGTGTGTCCAAGTTCTCCATGATATCTGTCATATCATTAGCCACCAGATGCAGGGTGCTGACTGTGGGTTCTTGCTGTCGCAGCATGGCTAACAATCGGCCTGTCGGCCAGGGCACTCCTTTAAGACACACAACACTTTGTTTAACATGAGAAATGAGGAAATGTTAAAACTGTTTGCTTTTGAGAAAAAGCCATAAATCCTTCAAACATTCATGGAATGGTATGAGATATGGTTGTTAGAATATTGTCTCTCTCCACAATAGAGAATGTCAAACAAACTTGTGTGTGTGAGCATGTGTGTGTGTGTGTGCTTTGACTTGTTTTTGGAGAAGCTGGAATGAGGATTAGAGTAACTCATTCAGAACTAACAGGAGAGTCTCTACTGACCATAAAAAGTTGAGAACTAAATTGGGGACAACAGATGGCAGTCTGCAACCTCCATCCTGTTCCTTTTTCCTTCTAACTGCTCACAAAAATGTTCGTGAAGCTTAAAGACATCACATGCAAAACCAAAAATCCCCCTTTTGTCCAGACACACTGCATGTTCCACAGCAACGCCACATGCACTATCGTATAAGATTAAAAAAAAATATTTTTGAAACAAGTCTCTTATGATCACCAAGGCTGCATTTATTTGATCAAAAACACAATAAAACAGTACTATTTTGAAATATCATTACAATTTAAAACAACTATTTTAATATATTTTAAAAATGTAATTTATTCCTGTGATAGGAAAGCTGAATTTTCAGCATCATTACTCCAGTCTTCAGTGTCACACGATCCTTCAGAAATAGTTCTAATATGCTGATTTGCAGCTCAAGAAACATTTCTTATTATTATCAATGTTGAAAAGAGTTCTGCTTAATATTTTCTGAAAACCACGCTATGTTTTTTTTTTAATAAATAGAAAGTTCAAAAGAACAACATTTATTTGAAATAGAAATATTTTGTAACGCCTTTACTGTCACTTTTGATCAACTTAATGCATTCTTATCTGAAAAAAGGATTTCTTTAAAAATCGAACCATTTGAACAGTATGTATATAGTATATGTATGAAGAATACAAAGCTGAAAAGTTGAATTACAAAGACAAACCAGCTTTTACTGCAATTCTGGTGCCACGAGCAGCACAAAAATGACACTTTACAAACAAAAAGAGAATTATAATAGAAAATATGTGTGATTCTCACCTTTGTGTGAGTTTGACCTTCTTCTGTCCGCTCTTTGAGCTGCAGTCATCGTCAGAGCTCTTCACCTTTGACTTAGTGCGAGTCACCTCCTTCTTCTTGGGTCCTCGATGGTCACCTTCAAACAACAATAAACGACCATCAGAGACTGTGTTGTATGTATAGAGATCCACATAAGAGATGTGCATGTGCCAAAACAGCACTAATAGTCATAGGAAGCTATCAAAAGCACAACACTCACTCTTGTTGCCCTTGCTGGAGGTAGAGTCATAATCGGTGCTTTCTATCTGTTTCTCCTTGAGGTCGGCCTCAAAGCGAGCCAGGTCTGTATCCAACCTTCGGATATGCTTGTCCACCTAAATGAAGTGTGATCCATTGTATTTAGTTATAAAGCAACTAAATGTACATTACAAATACATATTTTACAATATATTTAAGATATACTACTATTCATAGGCTTGAACCGCGAATATGTTTTTGATTGAAATCTCATTTGCTCACCAAGACTGCATCATTAAGAGCAAAATCATTAATATTATGAAATATTACTACAATTCAAAATTAGTGTTTTCAATAGCAATATATTTTAAAATTATTTTTTTTCCTGTGCTAACAAAGCTGAATTTTCAGCAGCAGTAATCCAGTCTTCAGTATCACATGATCTTTCAGAAATCATTCTAATATGCTGCTCAAGAAACTTTTCTTATTATTATCAATGTTCATAACAGTTGTGCTACTTAATATTTTAATACTATTTGATGAATGAAAGTATTAATTTCTTTTAAAAATTCTTTCTGACTCCACACTTTTAAACAGTAGGGTACCTTTACATTTAAATGTAATATACCAACAGAATTTGCAGTAGTTATAAAAGCTAATTTGTAAGAAGCAAATGCAAATTCACACTAACCATCTCATAGGTTTGCATCGCAAGCTGGACCTTGTCATCTCCAAACTCTTTACACTTTCCATAAGACTGCTGGATCTGTCTTAACAGTGAGAGCTTCTGTTCAGAGGACAACGTCCGAGCGTTGGCTGTGTATTCACGAGCCAGGGAATCAATCTGCCCTTTAAGATCTAGAGAAAGAAATAATGTAAACAACCAACCTCTCCAGGGGCCCGTTCTTCGTACGTCGCTAACTCAGTTAGCTGGATTTGATTGTTGACGATTTGGCATGATCTTGGATAGTTTGGTTCTTCGAAGCTCATCCCGGAGTTGCTGTCATAGCAACAGGTCCGTAAGCTTAAACCTGCTCGGGAGCAGGCTTATTTCATGTAAACAGGATTAGATGGCATCTTTTTAAGCAGAATTGATACTTAAAATCTGTCTGTTACCAACGCTACTTTATTACAAGAGTACCCTACTAATCCTGGGACAATAATTTAAAATAATAATCATTTAAAAATGTATTTAAAGATAATATAATAATGTTGTGTAGTCTTTAATACTATAGACACAGCCAGTTTTACTCTCTGAAAGATTTATTCTTGAGAAATTTATTACTTCATAATTGTATTCGAGTCTTACACACATGCTATACAGATAATGTAGAGTCATGCATTAATTTGAGTGGTGACATATATAATGGGAGTGGCTTGATGGAGCGCAGGAGATGCAGATAACATGATCTTGACCCTTAAGAAACTTTAAATAATGCTGTCACGTAACAAATCTGTTCAAAAATAAAATTAAATGAATTGCTAATTACATTG
>NW_015630021.1:765621-773989 GCF_001515625.1 Sinocyclocheilus rhinocerous
CTGTTTCCTTATAAAAGTCCCAAAATTTGTCAAGTTTTTCGTCAGGTGTCTTCTTTAATTATATGTCATTACGTTGCCGTCTTGCCGCCAGCTAATCGCTGCATTGCTGATCGTGGTTTCGAGTATCGATACATAGCCCCTTTTAAACCAACCCATGCACGCGCAATTATCTCAGATAACTCAATTAGTGATGGAAGTTCGGATCATTTTACCGACTCGGACCTTTGAGTCTCGTTCAGCAAAATGAACGAGAGCTGTGCGAAGTACCTTCATGCTTCAAACGCTTTACCATCATCCCCATCCCAAAGAAATCCTTAATGACTTAATGACTACAGGCCTGTGGCTGTAACGTCTGTGGTCATGAAGTCTTTTGAAAAACTGGTGCTGGCTGAAGGACACCTGAAGGACATCACTGGACCCTTGCTGGATCCTCTTCAGTTTGCCTACAGAGCAAACAGGTCTGTGGACGATGCAGTAAACATGGGACTGCATTATGTTCTGCAACATCTGGACAGACCAGGGACTTATGTGAGGGACACTCACATTGACTCCATTGTGAAAAAGGCCCAGCAGAGGTTGTATTTCCTTCGCCAGCTGAGGAAGTTCAACCTGTCACAGGAGCTGCTGAAACAGTTCTACTCCGCCATCATTGAATCCATCGTCTGCACTTCTATAACTGTCTGGTTCAGCTCAGCTACCAAATCTGACCTCAGAAGACTACAGAGGGTAGTCCGGACTGCTGAGCGAATCATTGGTACAACCCTCCCTTCTCTCCAAGAACTGTACTCATCCAGAGTGAGCAAAAGGGCTGGCAGAATCACTCTGGACCCCTCACATCCAGCACACTCCCTCTTTGAACTGTTGCCATCTGGTCGACGCTACAGAGCTCTGAGCACCAGAACGGCCAGACACAGGAACGGTTTCTTCCCTCAGGCCATCCATCTCATTAACACTTGACAATAACTGTGGCAATAACACACACTATTTATTCACTCATACACTTATTTATCTAACACACATACTCAGTCTACATTTCAATTTGCACATAATATTCCTGTACATACAACTGTCTATTGTTCTATACCTGTATATACAATTGTCGATTTGTATATTTTTTATTCCTTATTTTACTTGTTCTATTTTTTATTTATTTTTATTATCTGTGTTTTTTTGTTCTGTCACTGTCATTCTGTTACACTGTGGAAGCTTCTGTCACGAAAACAAATTCCTCGTATGTGTAAACATACCTGGCAATAAAGCTCATTCTGATTCTGATTCTGATTCTGAACGAATCAATCCCCGAGACGACTCGTTCTTCCCGAGTCACATTAAAGATTCATTCAAAATTAACGAATCGTTCAAGAACGACCCAACACTCAACTCAATCCAGCCATACTAATCATCAATCACAGGTGCATTCGAAGAACCGAATTAGCCAGATCCTGATTGGCGCGATGATATCATCTTAGATGGGACATTTCATCTCGGATGTAATAAGCGACGTACGAAGAATGGGCCCCGGGACAGCCATTTACTATCCCAAGCAATCAGACATAAAAAAATAAACACGTAAAAATGTTAAAATATGATCCTATATTACTGTATTGAGGCAGGTCTACTGTTTAGACTTACCCTCTGTCCTCTGGTCCAGATCTTGCATCAGCTGGAAGTTCCTCTGCAGTTCAAAGGGCAGATTCTCTATGCCTAAAGAGATAAGAGTGACATAAATCATCTATACTATTATCAAGGCCATAAACAGACTCATAAGGCTGTGCGCATTTGAAAACGAGCACTACAGTAAACAATTTCCATCTGTACGAGCGCAAGCTAGCTCGACTTTATTGAAACATTACGCTTTAATATCGCCAGGTAAGTTATTCATTTAAAATATGTAATTATTGTAAGTATTAATACTTAAGTATTAGTGTTACATTCTGTCACGTTTACCGGTACCGCACCCACCAAACAAAAATACAAAGCCATCGTTCACTTCATAACACTGTTTACATTTACAGTTAGCCCGTTAGCTTCAGAGCCCAATGGTCGTACTGACGTTTTTATTAGCGCTGTTTTGTGTCGTTCCGCGATCGTTTTATTGTAATTCGTGTGTGCATGTGAAACGTGCAGACATGCCGGACAATTTGAACGCGGAAGACGTTTGTTAATGGGGATGGATATCGAAACAAAGACAATAGCCTTACTGTCCAAATAGTGCTCTAGATACATTCCAGCCGCCATTTTGACAAACACAAACAAAGGTTCTTCCGGTTTGCCGGAAGTCCTGGGGTGGCTATGAGGGGGAGGGGTCATGAGTGGGGGGGTGTCCGTTGACCTCTTTCATGTCCTCCTTGTATACTTTGAAAGTGTTGAAACAGAATGATAAAGCTCGTCTCTGGATGTTCAGAGATATGTGCTTTGGCAAATAGCAAAATGAGTGTAGTTGTAAAAAATTGGGAACGAATTGTAGGATTTTTTATTTTTATTTTTTTTGTCTCACATTTGATGAATGGCTATATTCTTCTTTATTTTGTCATCTGAATATCAACATCTGTCAAATTTAGATTAAACAGTTTTGAGGTTAAGTAATGTAATTAATCTTTGGAAAATAGTGATCTATGACATTATATTATGTTGAAGGGAGGAATTTGTGGACACATGTTTTTATTTTAAAGTGAAAAGATAAAATTAGACCCTTGGGCTAAGATGCTCCACAGGCTTGGCACAGAAATATAATTATTTAATTTAATATTTATTGTAATTCATTATTCAGTAATTTAATTCAGACGTACATTTCAGACTTCTTCACGATTCATTAAAACCTACAGGCTAACTGAGTGAAATCTTTCAGAGTTCATTCATAGTGTTGCTATTTTGACATGGGGGATTCTGCTTTGTCTGCCATTGGTTATTCAAATATTCAATATATTATTTAGTGTTGGACTATAATGCACATCAAAAGTGTTACAAAATTTACTGGGCTTGGGACCATATTTTTTGTCACATAGGACCTCTCATCACAGAGCCCAAATCTAAATATTTCCCGCCAAATTTTTAAAAATCACCTGATTGTTTTAGTGTTCTTCAAGACCTTACCAGCATTATCTAAATAAACAAATGAGGTTTATTTAAATTTTATTTAACATAATTAACTTTGTCTGTTCTCTCTCTGAAGCCTCTACAGCTTTTCCTAGCATGTAGTCGGTACTTTTCACCAGGAGAGGGCAATAGACTTTATAATAGACTTTGAACTGTTTAGCAAGAGAACCTGCAGACTGAGCTCCAGGGAGTGTTGGTCAATAGCTAGTCTCTCTCTCAGGACAGTCATTATCCCAATAAACACATAACAGAAGTGGAGCTGACAGCCAGACAACAATACAGCAGTTAAGATTTGAGACTGTGTTGTGTAGTACGGAGAGGATACTCTCACTTAAAGGGGTCCTATTAGGCTCTTTTACAAAATCTTGATTTTGTTTTGGGGGTGTACTAGAACAGGCTCTCATACTAGGTTGTTCGAAAAACACATTATTTTTCACATATTTTACATTATTACAACACATCTCTCCCCAGTCAGGCATTAACGACTCGAATAGTTCCTGTATCAAATGAAGGTCCGCCTTCTGAAATACGAAATACACTCCAAGTTCGTCTGCCTTGGGTAAGCTAGCGTGTCTCCAACATAGTGTTAACACTCGATGCCTTCTCTAGTGCAGCTCAACCAGGTCTCGTCCCATTCGTCGATATTTGTGATATCACAAATCCCGGAAAATATGCGTTGTAATCCAAACGAGTCGTTCGTTGTAGTTTTTGAAAAGTGATTTCTGTTAAATAAAATATCTCCTTTTGAAGTGGACTTTGAGCGTTGTAACTTTGCAGATCTTTTTTATGCTCAAACAGCAACATTACAGACTAACTAAAGTTGAAAAAGTGAAAAAGCATAATAGGACCCTTTTAAGCGAGAGCTGGCACAATATGTCACCCCACAGGACTGCCAAAAAAACTATTATTGCTGCTTTCCCAATTGAGATGCATGTCTAAACAGGCTTCCTCCTAATTTTAAAATTGCTTGGCCTTGTATTCGCATATGTACTCAGGACTATGTAGTCTGTGAATAATCTGTGCTGCTGAATCATTTTCTAAAATAGATGTAGATTAACAATTAAGATCTAGCGAGATGATCACTTGCAAAGTACAATTCAAGATGTTATTTGCATGCTGATTTCTATTCTGTTCTTTTTTTGTGAAGCACTTTCCATTTTTAGAGCACTTTTTTTTTCGACATAAGCAGGCACAGAATAAATGTCGATTCAGATAAAGCAGCTTGCAAAGTCTCCTCTAGCTGTGACTGATGATTTTGCCTCACTAACACCCGTGTATCGTATGAAGCACTTTCTGTTTAGGGAGTGTTGTCACTGGTCTCCCTCAAGGAGAAATTACTGTGGCAATGCTAATAAGCATTTATGCTCCCTTGAGGAAATTAAGAAGAGAGAAGACAAGCACTCTCTCCTAGACAGAGTCGTAATCACAATGCCCATGGTGCTCATTAAGGGTAGCATGCCACTCAAATTATTTGAGTGACTTGATTTTCACCATTATTACCGCTTAAAACTACCAGGGGATGCAAAATATTGTTTATGAGAATATTGAATATAGTTTATGCTTTTTTTCCTCTTGATTTGGCAAAAGCAAATCCAAAATCAATCATCGAACTTAATTTTTTTTACAGTGTTTTCCAGTTCTTTAAATTATAATTTTTTTACTTTTATGCTCACAGATTCAATAATTTTTCTCACATTGTATATTATTGCTCACATTATATATGATATATCATATCACATATATCATATCATAGCATATCATATCATATCATATCAACCCTCTACATTGCGAGTAAATCACTCGCATATGCGACTAAACCTTCACTCTGGGCGACTAAATGATGTCTAATATTAGCCAATTGCTAATAAATTCTCAGATTTTACTCGCCAGTGTGTGAGTTGGAGACTAAGTATAAGTTTAGCTCAGATATATTTTCACTCGCCGAACACTCTCTGACTGAGCGCATCAGAGTTTAACTCTCCAGGCGATCTGTGCTGTTTTTCAGTTCATCTGAATGGATGTGCAACGCACCTGTATTTAACGTACCGTAAACTCTAGTGTGAAGGCGCACGTCTCGCCGTAGCTTTGTTCCACACACACGCAGCTAGAGAGGGAGAGAGAGAATTGACGCGCTACCTATAAACGATATATATATATATATATGTATATATATTTATCAGTCTGGCGAGTAAACTAAAAAAATTACTAGCCAATGGCGATTCAATTGCCAAGGTGTTCGTAGAGGGCTGCATATATATATGATATTATGCCCTTATACTGAAATCCATAAGTGGCTTGAGAAAAAAAAATACATATATGCAGACAGACAGACAGACAGACAGGAATCAAATTACATTGAACTTTCAGTCATTCAGCCAATCAGGTGTTTTAGGACACATGCAGATGGCTGTACGTGCATGGCGGAGGTTATATTTTCAGAAGATTAACCCTTGACATGAACGGACCCTTTCAAGCAAACCCATTTGCAGATAAAGTAAACTATAAAGCCCTTGCACAGGTACAAAGTGACAGGGCTGCGAGCTCTGAATGATTCACTTTCTCAGAGGGCCAAAGAAATGTTCAGAGTGAATAAAACCCTGCTGAATTACTTTGGTCTAACATGGAGTTATTGATCGCGGCCAAGGGCAGTATAGAGCCGGGCCGGAACCTGGCTCTCTGTCTGAATTAGAGCTCTGTTGGCACAGCACAGGTCTGATGTACTCACACTGTGCAAATGTAGAGGGAAGAACTCAGATTTGCAGCGGCTGTACTGCAGTTTGCTATGGGGACTGCTAAGAGCATTTTCCATCATCATCATGCCTTCTATAGCACATTGGGAGGTCAGTACATGTTCAGTGCTATTTATAGTTATGCAATTAGCGTGACAGTATGTGGTAAGTTATACCAGCATGTAATGTAGCCTAAAAGCATGCAGCAATAATGTTAAGTTTAATTATCAGCATGCTACCTTCAAATTATAGATGCTGCATATACAGTTATACTAAAATGATGTGTTATTATGTGCACAGACACAGACACACAATCAAAATATGCAAGAGAGTCATAGGAAGTCCCAGTCTCAAAGTGAATTTGATGTCAGTAGCTGCTTTGAAAATGAGAGATATGGTGGAGAAAGGGAGGGAGATAAAGAAAGAGAGAGTGAGAAAAGGATGACTCACTCTTTGAGAGAGCCTCCTGTATCTTCAGGCAAGCTGTTAGGTGCATAAATAAAAGATGATATGGTGTCCCATTGTTGGTTTTGTGATGTCAGGATGAGGCTTCTCCCTTCCTCTTCCTCTCTATTTATCTCCCTCAGTGTCAGGTATATGCCTCCTTTTTTAAGTTAGGGAAAGTTGAGGCATTGATATGTGTAGTCATTTATAGAGTGCAAAGTTTTGACACATTGGGTGTCTGAATTTCTAAAGCTGTTGGTATGATGATGTGCTATCATTGATGTTTTCATTGTGTCTGATGATGTCGGTTGAGTAAGTTGATCTGTGTTAACTTAACAAGGTCTGTTGCAAAACAATTTTAGTTGATGCTAAGTAATTTCATCTAAGTTTTGATGCATTCATCACAAGAAAAATTTAATGTATAGTAGGAGAGGGGATAAGACACACACACACACACACACACACACACACACCCACGTTTCCATGTTTTATGGAGACATTCCATAGATGTAATGGTTTTTATGCTGTACAAAAAAAAAAAAGCTGTTCTGTAATTTATAAGCTTGTTTCCTCATAGGGTCCACAAAATGTCCACACAAGTTCCAAATTGAATGGTATTACTATACTTGACTCGAGGG
Source organism: Sinocyclocheilus rhinocerous (assembly GCF_001515625.1). Taxonomy (NCBI): domain Eukaryota; kingdom Metazoa; phylum Chordata; class Actinopteri; order Cypriniformes; family Cyprinidae; genus Sinocyclocheilus; species Sinocyclocheilus rhinocerous. Next base: position 772,529 of record NW_015630021.1, read on the forward strand.
GACATTTGGTCCCCGTAAAGTAGGGAAGAACCTCTCTCTCTCGCTCTCTCTGTCTCACACACACACAAACAAGATTAAATTATTTTTTTCATGTTTTTAAAGAACTCTCTTATTAAGTATTAATTCATATCAATTATTAACAACAGTTCTGTCATGACAACTCTCGGAGGGATTGGCATGTTAATGTACATGACAATGTTAATGTATTTGGTCTTGGCGGAATAGATCTGCTACGCTGCTGCAGAGCAAGTACCACTTGCTACTGCCAATACATCCACAACATGCTGCTGTGAGCATGTAATAAATATTGCTGCTGCAAATATAACATACCTAAACTAACCCTCATATAGCATACATGAATCAACTCGTAGCACATCTCTACAGGTGGAGCTGGGGAAGGTGGAGGGTTTCTGAAGCAAGCTGCAACGGCAAGTACTAGTCATATATTTGAATGTTCAGCAGCAAGCTCATTGGCTACCGATACAGGAGAGAACCAATAAGCTGTGCCATGTGATGCTGTCATTAGGTCAGATTGAGTTAGACCTATTGGACTGCGGCATCTAGAGTTTCATGCTAGAACTCTGTATTTCTGTCATGACAACTCTCGGAGGGATTGGCATGGTAATGTACATGACAATGTTAATGTATTTGGTCTTGGCGGAATAGATCTGCTACGCTGCTGCTGCGGCAGAGCAAGTACCGAGACTTGATACTGCCAATACATCCACAACATGCTGCTGTGAGCATGTAAGAAATGTTGCTGCTACAAATATAACATGCATGAAATAACCCACCACAAAGCAGGAGACATAAAAGGGACAATACAAGCCAAAACAAGAACAAAACCCCCCCCAACAAGCAGATCTATCGCCAAGACTGCTGCTGCTCTGAAGAGCCATGTGAACCGCATGTATTACTATCTATGTGTGCTTGGGCTACCACGCCGACCAGCTTAACGCTAGTGGCCAATGACTATGTGAGCCTTGGCTACCACGCCGACCGGCTTAACACTAATGGCCTATGACTATGTGAGCCTTGGCTACCACGCCGATAGGCTTAACGCTAGTGGCCTATGACTATGTGAGCCTTGGCTACCACGCCGACCGGCTTAAAACTAGTGGCCTATGACTATGTGAGCCTGGGCTACCACGCCGACCGGCTTAACAATAGTGGCCTATGGCTATGTGAGCCTGGGCTACCACGCTGACCGAACAATAGTGGGCTATCACTATGTGAGCCTGGACTACCACGCCGACTGGCTTAACTCTAATTAGACGTGCACTATGTGTAATGTTTAATTAACAAAATGGATATAAGTTGCAATCCGATAGATAAGACCCCAGCACCCACCTGAGCAAATTTCATAATTTAGTCATTTGATAACGGCTGTTACTTTCTCAATTTCATCAGTCCCAGCGGCAGCGTAACAGCTTGTTAATTCATGTTCGTGCAATGATGAGA
>NW_015630021.1:774035-778277 GCF_001515625.1 Sinocyclocheilus rhinocerous
GCTGACCGGCTTAACAATAGTGGCCTATGGCTATGTGAGCCTGGGCTACCACGCTGACCGAACAATAGTGGGCTATCACTATGTGAGCCTGGACTACCACGCCGACTGGCTTAACTCCAAGTTAGCCGATGCATGCCATTTTACTCTCTAGTGCAGATAAAAGTTGTCAAAGTTAGTGCAAAAAACCCCTGGGTGGACTGACCTGAATGAACTGAAATAAAAGCCGAATATAAAATTCAGTTTTCTGAATTACACAGCACAGCGAGAGCACACGTCGCACGAGCACATTTCTCCGAACTACACTAACCATAATGCATTTCGCTCAGAACCATAGAAAGTGATCTTCAGTGTCTGTCTCCCGCAACACTGTCCTTGATATGACTGCGATAAGCGCGTGCTTCTGATGCTGCGTGCAGCTGAATGATGCTAAATGATGCTGAACACAGATGCTAAATGCTGCTGCTAATAAGCTTAATATTCGCTCCTGCATACAATGCAAACTGCTAACATGACACTTAGTTTAAACTTGATTATGGTTGCTCATTTTTGAATTCAATTAAGCAGACCACGCAATACACACAGTGATATGTGTATGTCTCCCTCATCTATCACACCTGATTCAACTCTTCAGCTCATTAGTGGAGACTGCAAGACCTGAAGTGGGTGTGTCAGATATAGGGAGACATACAAAACGTGCAGTGCTCGGGGTACTTCATGGAGAGGTTTGAGATGGGGTGAGTTAGACCTATCGGACTGCGGCATCTAGAGTTTCATGCCAGAATTCTTTACTTATTAATTTGACATATTTGTCTCCAAATCACTAAATGTAAAACACAAAGCTCACCCCACTCTCTCCCTATACAGACAATTTGTTTATGTGTTTAATAGTGTAAGTTTCTAAGGATATACAAAGGCATTCGACGTAAACCTAAAAGTTTATTTTAGAAATGAAAACTTATTGTATATTTGATGTGAAACAATATAACACCCAGTGAAAAGTGTTAGATGAAATGCTTGGAGACTATTGAAACAGATTTTCAAAGCGGAAAAGCAGTCAACCCCGGCATCTGTTTGGACAGCTCCCCTGTAATATTACCACACGCATGCATACTTCATCCTTTCTTTTCTCCTCCCATCCCGTTTCCTCATCGCTCTTGCTCTCTCTCTCTCGCTCTCTCTCTCTCATCCTCCTGAATACTAATTCAAGCTGCTCAGCCTCACGGTCCTTAATATGATTCAAAGCACACCTCCTTGGTTAGCCCTCTCCATTCCTCTTCAAAGGTTCTTCTTCTGTAAACGCTGGCTGAATGCAGTGACAGAATTTGTTTAAAAAAATAGAAAAGGAAGAAACCTTACTTGCTTGAGGCAGGGAGAGTGTGCATGTACGGACTGAACAGCATGTGTGTGTTTGTCTGGGTATATTCAAGGTTACGGATCTCCACGGACACACTGGACATGACAAGCAAACATGATGAGCCGGTTTTATATAGATGTACAAACCTCTTCAATTTGAGCGTGAGGGGTGAGAAAGCAAGTAGAGAGGGAGTCCGAGAGATCGGGAGAGATAAATAGATGTTTGTACATGCTTTGGAGAGTGCAAGCGCAACAGGAAAATAAGAGCGAGGGAGGGGCGGCAGAGTTGGGTGGGGAGACAGATGCACCGCATTGTCAAGTGATAATGGAGAGAACCAAAGAAAAGAGATGCCCCGTACGATTAGTCAAGATATTGATCCGGGAACTCCAGGGAATTGCGTGTAACTTCTGATCAACGCTCTTTCCTCTTGTTGTCATTGTCATTTCTCAATGTCATTGTCAGCTGTATGATACTACAACCAGTAGTATCGATTACAAAGGGATTTATGGGAACATAAGTGGCCGGTGAGCGGTTTCACACCGTTCTCTCCCATTTCACAGACACACTGACTTAGTGACTGACTAACTCCGATATCTCGGCTCACCAGAGAGTACTGAGGGGGTTGCAGCGAGGCAAAGAGGGAGGGAGGGTGGATGACGGCGAGAGTGTGTTGGAGGCGTGCACACACACTCGCTCTCGCATACAGCCTTACGGAGACAGGAGGGGAGAGTCAGAGACGCGGAGAAGAAGAAGAGGAGTGAGAGAGAGAGAGAAGGAGAGAATGTCTGCTGAGAGGGTGGCTGTCGTTCCCAGGGAATTGCGTGTAACTTCTGATCAACGCTCTTTCCTCTTGTTGTCATTGTCATTTCTCAATGTCATTGTCAGCTGTATGATACTACAACCAGTAGTATCGATTACAAAGGGGTTTATGGGAACATAAGTGGCCGGTGAGCGGTTTCACACCGTTCTCTCACATTTCACAGACACACTGACTTAGTGACTGACTAACTCTGATATCTCGGCTCACCAGAGAGTACTGAGGGGGTTGCAGCGAGGCAAAGAGGGAGGGAGGGTGGATGACGGCGAGAGTGTGTTGGAGGCGTGCACACACACTCGCTCTCGCATACAGCCTTACGGAGACAGGAGGGGAGAGTCAGAGACGCGGAGAAGAAGAAGAGGAGTGAGAGAGAGAGAGAAGGAGAGAATGTCTGCTGAGAGGGTGGCTGTCGTTCCTCGTTCACAAACCGGCCCTCGCTGAGACACCATGGGCTGTATCGGCTCCCGCACCATCAGTAAGACCCTCTCTGTTTTGATTGCCTTTCTTTTCCAGGTTGAAAGGAGACCAGCTAGGGGTAGAGGAGCGATAGGCGATGCTCACACGCATCCCCCCTCTCAGGGAAATGGTGTGTGTTTCTATGGAAACCTTTTGGTTAAAGGCCATTTGTCCTCCAGGCTTTGACAGTGATTCGGCATGCTGCTTTTGGGAAGCCGGGATGGAGGTGTCTTGAGAGCCATTAGTACGTCTGGAATTGATAGCCGCATGTGTCCGCGTGCATGCGGTAGATGCAGACAGACCGTTTGCCCAGTGGTAAAAAGATCCAAAGTGGAATTTTTGGAGCGTACGATTGCATTCAATGCACCTCCAGAACAGACGGTCTCAAAGACTCGCCGTATCTAACATTGTGCTAAGGTCACGTTAGGAGCTGTTTGTTTGAAAACAGCAGCAGTTCACAGGTTTGAGTGTGTACGTTCATTCATGCAGGTTAACCGAAGGAGGTGTTTTTCAGGATCAGAGGTGCAGGGTCCACGCGCTCACGTGCAAAAAGCGTTCAGGTGTGACGTGGAGCCGGCTGGATGCGCTTCACATGTAGGTCAAATTCTGCAAAGTCAACGGCACCGGTGGGCACATGTTCCTGCCAAACGGGTATGCGTTAACAAAACCGTTGATGACAAATTGCAGGCGTTGCACGATTAATATTCTGCTGTAACTGTGAGATGGCTGGCAGGCTAACTACCCTGGAGAGAAGACACAGAATTGTTCCTCTTAAACGTGTTTTACGATGCTGTACGCCCATTAAGACGAGAACGCAGCATCAAAACAAACCCAGGCAGCTGATGGAGTGATAAATAAATAAATTCTGCTGTATTTGACCTTTGATTGTCATTGAGCTGTGATGCCAAAGGAACAGAGAGTCTAGATGGAAGGTTTCTTTCACATAATAAAGCTATTGCACAAAGTGTCAGAGTAGGACATATTGGGTAATTAGGGATTAAATGTAGTTACTCAGCAGGATATAAATACTGGCTGTATTTATATCCTGCTGAGCAACTAAATTTAATTGCCTCTTATAGAAATACTTATTTTTTTGATTAAAATTTCATATGTATATTCAAGATGTGGCACTGAAATGGGCCGGGTATCTGAAATGCTCTGGAGAGGAGCGTGGATTGCATATTTAGTGTGTTTGGCTATAAATAGTGTCTACTTTACAGTGACCGAAAAGGAGAGGAGAGAGGATAAGATGCATGCTAAATAATATGGGTCAAGTGCCTGATACGGGCCTGTGGTTGTTCACCCCCTTATTTTGAGCGAAGCAAACACTTCTCATGTAAGCTGAGGAAATTTATGTGCTGTCGAGATGTTGCACTGATGTTCTTAATGGCTCAACCAAGGCCCTGTTATCGATTTTTTTGTTATTCTTGACTTCATGAGCTCACAAAGCAAATTGTTGCTACAGCCAGAAATAGAAACATTCTTAGGTCTACATTGATCATCACAAATCCTGTAGAGATTCAGTGTTAACGGTAAAATGCATTGCATTAGAATTTTTAAACTTTATATGTATATGTATGTATGTATGTGTGTGTGTGTCTGTGTGTGTGTGTGT
>NW_015630021.1:779701-830584 GCF_001515625.1 Sinocyclocheilus rhinocerous
TTTTTTTTTTTTTATATATATATTTCATATTCCAGAGCAGTTGAACAGTATTGTCACTGTAGCCGAATGATGAATGATCTGATCTTATGGTTCAATCCCAAGTAAGGGTCTCAGAGTGAATATAACTAGCAATAAGTTGAGAGAAGTATGTGTTGGCAAGCTTGAAAGAACAGTCACACAATGCTGTGCAATAAAAGACTTTTCTCTCGTTTGCTGAGTGCTTTATGATACATCACTTTTTCAAAGTCTCTTTGGGTAAAAGCATCTGTTAAATGAATAAATGTACATATAGATCTGTAAAACGGCGAATGTATTTGTTTGTCACAGGATTGTGGGTGAGAACTGTCATGTAGGTATGTTTGGGAGGGCATCCGGTAGATGGCTGAGCTTTTGGCACTAATGCCGATGTTTGGTATGTGTATGTGTTTGGATTTTTAATTAGAGTCACTTACACAGCTATTGCTCCTCTCACAAGATCACGTAATGAATCAACCACAGCCTTTAAAGGGCACAAATGAAATACCTGAATCTGGTGACAGATTGTAAAGGGCAACTGCAATTTACTAATCAAAATATTAAACTAGAAATACCCTCTTGCAGCTTTCAGTAAATGAGCATGAAATGACACCACAGGCTTTCCTCATTAAAGTTGTTATGTTATCTAAGCTGTCAAACATGTTCACTGGGAATATGTTTGATAATTATAGTCTTCAGTACTTCACCAATCGGCAGTGAGGGTCAATCTATTGCTGTAGACACAGCACTAAGCATATTTAACATATCATAAATTAACAGAGTATACATTTTAATATTTTGAACTGCAACTTTGTAAGCCCCCTCTGGCTATTTAACTTGCCGATGTTTGCACTGGGTTGCTCTTTGTACGTGTTTGTTCTGTTCTGAGCTATTGCGTTACCCAGGGATGCCTCTTTGTATTGATTTAATTTCAAGCTCTGAAAGAGGGACAGACAAGCTGACATGCAGATGGTCTCTCTCTACCTTTCTCTCTCACACACACACACTCAATCTCCTGCGCGTGTGTGATTGCATGATCCAGCTTGACACGGTCCAAGGTGACTGGCTCAGTATGATTGAGAGGTTTACTCCTCAAGGAGGAGGAGGCAGAAGGGGCAGAAGGAATCACAAAGAGAGAGAAGGGCTGCAAAGAATGAGTCAGACCAGTGAAGGGAAGGAGGGAGGGAGGGAGAGAAAGAGGATGATGGAGGCACAGGGAGTGACAGCCAGGAAGTTCTCAAATGTCTTCTGGTGAATTTGTACCTCTTATCACTTCTTATCCAGTGCTGTCCATAATGGGACCTGATCCTCAGGTTACTTTTAGGTTTTATTCTAAAAGTGCCCCCTGACTTTTCTTATTTTAAGCTGCTGCCATCCACTTTCACCTGTCTGTTCGCTCAAACTAAGTTTGAGACAGTAGAAGCAGTTGCTTCTTTTACAGATTTCCATTATTATTAGGTTGAAGGTCCCTTCATAAACCGATAATTTAGAGGTGAGTTTTAAGTCCCAAGTGAAGAAATGTTCAGCCTCACATATTTTGAACTGCAACTTTGTAAGCCCCCTCTGGCTATTTAACTTACATGTATGACACAAAAGACAATATTTAAAAATTATGTTGATTATGTCTTTTATGTATATATATATATATATATATTGCTTGTTTTTCTATATATTCCATATTTATTTGAAAATATATTAAGAGAAAGAGGATGATGGAGGCACAGGGAGTGACAGCCAGGAAGTTCTCAAATGTCTTCTGGTGAATTTGTACCTCTTATCACTTCTTATCCAGTGCTGTCCATAATGGGACCTGATCCTCAGGTTACTTTTAGGTTTTATTCTAAAAGTGCCCCCTGACTTTTCTTATTTTAAGCAGCTGCCATCCAGTTTCACCTGTCTGTTCGCTCAAACTAAGTTTGAGACAGTAGAAGCAGTTGCTTCTTTTACAGATTTCCATTATTATTAGGTTGAAGGTCCCTTCATAAACCGATAATTTAGAGGTGAGTTTTAAGTCCCAAGTGAAGAAATGTTCAGCCTCACAAGTCAAAACCATAATGAAATGCAATCAAATTTTCTCTTCCTTTCTCTCTCTCTAAATGCTTTACTTGTAAATGAAAGATGTTGCTTACGTTATATATATTCTTTTGAACTTTTGAAAAAAAAGTTTCATGTTTCCATAAAAATATAAAGCAGCACAACTGTTTTCAACATTGATAATAATAAGACATTTTCTTGAGCAGCAATTCAGCATATTAGAATGATTTCTGAAGGATCATGTGACACTAAAGACTGGAGTTATGATGCTGAAAATTCAGCCATCACAGGAATAAATTACTTTTTAAAATATATTAAAACAGAAAACGGTTTTAAATTGAAAGAATATTTCACAATATTTACTTTATATTTATACTGTTTTACTGAATTTGTTTATAAAATAAATGTGCCTTGGTGAGAATAAGAGACTATATTTATAAAATATATTAAAAAATCTTACTGAACCCAAACATTTAACGGGTATATAAATATATATCCCAGCTAATTTTGCATAGATTCTTGCTGATATTTATTTTGGGCATTTATTCGCTTAAATTCATTATGCAGCTTTGCATAGCACAGAAAATGAGATTTTGGTGTAACTTTATCAAACCAGATGTTGTCCTAGTTTGATAACTAGCTGACTCATCAACAGTAAGTTCTGCTGTTGTTCAGTTTAGTTTCTGGTCATGTGTTTCTATTTCTCATACTCCCCATCTTTTTTTACTGTCCCCTTTTTCACTCAAGTTCAGTCTTTTGCTCATATATTTTTTGCTGGGGTATTTTCACTGGGTCACACTTAATTTCTATTTCTCTGACTGCTATATGATCATGAAAGAGTGTGAGTGGTCCCTAAGACACATCTGTGACTAAGAGGATGTTTACACGACACCGTTTTCAACTAAAAATGGAAAACTTTTAGTACCTTTTGGCCGTTCATAAACCTAATCGGATAGCAATCTGATCGATTAAGTGTAAATGGTCTGTAACTCTGTGCTCTCTCTGACTCTTTTCTCTCTCTTTCTACATCTTTAAACTCAGTGTCATTTTAATCTCTTTACGCCTACCCGCTTTTGTCCTCCGTTTTTCTTTGTTATACTGCATAGCATAGCGTTCCTTCCTTCATTCAGTGTCTCAGTCTTTCTCTCATCCTCTTTGTCTCTGTCTTTCCTTTCCCTCCCCCTCTTCTCCGTGTGTTTTTGGCTCAGTACTGGAGGTGAGTCAGCCTCTTGGACTTCGCTCCTAATCAGAGTCACTGTGAGCGTCACCGTGTGTCAGAGTTCCGGCCTGCATTCTTTTATTTGTACCTTTTTCTTCCCTCTCTCCATCTTTACCTTTTGCTGTATAATAAAATCTCAAAGATGTTCCCAGACATGCTAGGCAGTGAGATCTGTCAAGCCAGATTGTACCATGGTCCAGTTGTTCCTCCATCTGGTTGTTGGCAATGCAGATCTTCTGCTGCTTCTCCCCGTGATACCATCAGGCTTACGCCGGGTGTCTAGGAATCTTCATCCTGTTCCTTGTCGTTCACTGTGCATTGAAGTTAGCTTTTATCCTCATCACATGCAGATTTGTTTATCCCGTTTGACTGCTTCTTTCTCCGTCTCTCTCGCTCTCTCTTTCTTTTCCCCTGAAGCTCCGGCCCTCATAATGCTCAGTGTCAGACTCAGTCATAAATGTAGATGGGCAGAGTAAACAGTGCAGTGGCCATGTGGCGCTTAGCGACCTTGGATGCGATGGCTCATCCTTCATGTCTCTTGGGATTTTCTCAATGTGTTTTCCTGCATGAGTGGAAGTGTTTTGTCCATAACAACATCAGGGGGCTACATCATGGTGGAAAAGACGGATAGAAAGTTATGGGTCCTGACAGCTGGGATGTGCAGCGATTCATCCATCCATCCATCTGTTTTCTGTCTGTCTTTAGTTCAATCTACACCGAAAAAAATGTTTCATTCATCCAATTAAAAAAAATGAGGGCAAGTTATTTATTTTTCATTGGCTCAAGTTAAAAAATATAGAGGTGAATCATTACCCTACATTTTTTTAATTGGATGAATGAAACATTTTTTTCAGTGTGTCATTCATTCTATCTGTCCGTCATTCTAGCTATCATTCTATTTTTCTGCCTATCTATGTGTCTGTGAATAGTTCAATCTATCATTCATTCCATCATTCTGTCTGTCTATCTAGCTATCTGTCTATCATTCTGTCTATCTCTTGTTCATTCTGTCTGTCTATAGTTCAATCTATTGTTCATTCTAGCTGTCCGTTCTATCTATCATCTATCTATCTATCTATCCTCTCATCTTGTCATTGTTACTGATCTTCTGGTCTGTTGGTTCTGACTGTCTCCTTTATAATTGATTATGAGTAGATTTGCTTTACCTTAACTCACTTTATCTGTCTTTCTCTGTTTACTTTTCACTCTTGTTCACTGGTCTCCTCCAGAGCTGCACCGCTCTGCATGGCTCTATCCATCTCTCCAGAGTGGGTTAGGTTGATTGAGGAAATGGCCCTAAGGCCCAAAGGCTCTGCTGTACTTACAGAGAGAGAGCCCAGCAATTAAAAGACACACGATCACACACACATGCACGGGGTGCAATTAATGCATTCTGAGATCCGAAAAAAAAAATCAGATGCAAATAGAACAAGGACTGGGACATTCTGTTTTAATGCGATTAACCCCATCACAAATATTGTGATTCTATTGCGTCAATGGTTTAGGACTGTTGTAAATAAGTTCATTGAATGAAGCCGATGCTCAACTCAATTTCACTGATATTGAGCTAAATTAAATAGAACTAAATTGAATAGAGAGAGATGGGGGAGTGAGAGAGAGCACATGCACTGCAGATAGACAGGGTCTCATTCACTAATAACTGCACATGTGCACAGTGAAGGTTCTCACACAGAATTTCTGCAAGATTTACAACATGATTTTGGCCACAATTTTGCTGTTTGAGACTTTTTGCTGTTTGAGAAATCATAAAAGATTTCTTTTGTCATATGGAAAAGTCATCAGACTTGGAACTTTTAGTGTGACATGCTCAGCATGCATGCATTTTAAAAATAGACTTTTATTTCTGAAATGTTGGAAACTGTTTACAGGAGTAATATTACATCACCGCTTCACTACAGTGAGAACACAAATCATGTAAACCTTTATTAGCCATTATTATGGCAGCAACAGCAACTAGTCAACTAAATACCTGCGTTAACTTGTTTCTGCAAATGGCTGCTAATTTTAAAAATGACATCCATCATTTAGAGAGATAAATTGCAAGAAATATCTATTGAATAGGGTATTTAAATAAATGTTAAACATGTGACTGACAATGTGAGAAGTGCATTTCCACAAAACTTGCTCCTCCACCATGAATAAATCAGCATCTAAATACACAGCCATGCAAATTTATTTTTACAGCCTTCCCCATGAGAGACAATTACCATTCCCAATAGGGCTTTTGTGATGAATTTTTGAAAGTCTGTTAGCATTTTAAGCAAGGTACATACTGGACAATTTTCAGGGATTTTACCATACAACCATCTTTCACGATTCCCAAAATTTGTGTCAGATGGCAACATCTCACAGTGTGAATGCAGCTTTACGCAAAGTCTCATTGGGGTCATATTGTACAATCTGACAAGAGGCAATTGTAGCAGGAAAAAAAAAACTGCACAGCAGGCACTAGGTTTTACTCTTGTTCTACAATGAATTGATGAATCTGGATTGTTGTAAATGAGGGGAGCAGTGACCGCAGTTAGCAATTAGCATACAAAACTAAACCATCTCCATATGCCGTAAGGGCTTCTACACAATCTCTCCTTTACAGCCATTTATCATTCTTTGCAAACATATCCTTACTCTCACTAGAGACGATAGCTTGAGCAGCAAGCGTGCCATTCTCAAAAACAGTCGGAACACAATAAACATCTTTTATACAAGCCTACAGTGCACATGATCACCTGCATGTTTGCATACTCTTGTCTATATGTTTGATACAGATGATTGTTTGATTGCTGGTTGGCCTTATGCACCGTGTTGAGTTTTGTCACTGAGCGCTGTGGCTCCATTTATAGCTTTGTCTCAAAAACAAAGTCATTATGCTATAATATTGTGTGTTTATGCGGTCTCTAACATTACAGGGCGATTGTTTTCAGGCACATCATTCAAAATGTTAGTGCAAACTGGGTTATGTGTCATTTCTAGTTTGTCATTTTGAATTCACTGAAAACACACACACCATCAACATAATCAAAATGATGCCAAAGTGCAAATATACAGGAAGCTAGAATACAAAATAAACATATTTATGAATCTAATGAATATGATTTTAATATTAAAGATGTCCGAATTCTTTTCTTCTATTGGCACATGCTTGTTTGAGGTTAATCTTAAATTCAGCATCTCTTGGAAGCCTCTTACAATGCAATACAATGCCTATTCATTTGCATAATTGCACCAAGCAGCATGATAACTAAATGTTTTTATCATTTTATAGGAATGATGCTGCCACACTCACACACACATCACATGCACGTTGTCTTTCCTTAGCATTTGTTGTCACGGTTGTTCATTTGTGTCAATCTGTTCAGCTGTGCACACCTTATAAACTTCAGTATTTAAGTTCATGCCTTTCACCCCTTTGTTGTCGGGTATTGTTTGTTACTATGCTTTGGTTGGATGCTGTTCTCTCTGCTTGAATCATATTGTGGATTTAATAAAGACTGTTTGGAATTATCTTCGTCGTCCTGCTTGTCTGATACAACCTTAGTATCATGACAGAATACCCAACCACTAAATTGATAGAAGCGGCGTAATTTTAATTTTTGTGAGAATACGTGTATTTTTTGTTTGTTTAGTTTTCCGTCACCAGTTAGACTGTTGTGCTGTTGTGCCTTGAGCAGGGGGACCGCTCCCTCGAGGAACATGTGTAAGAGTTCCTTAACCTCTCTTATTTAACATCATACCCGGATGACTGCCTCTTCACATTTCTTCGCATTGGCCTGAACAGAGCGTAGTTGTCCATGGAAGCACCTCGAGGGAGCTTCATGGGTTATGAGGAGTGGGTGCTGCTTTCTTGCAAATCTCCACTTACTGTCGGACCTATCGATGACAATACCCGCCGCACTAACAACCCAATGCCCAGCCAACATCACCCAGACTGCGGGGATCGGCAGCCCGTGCCCACCACAGGCAGTGAGAGTGACTCTGCCACAACGCACGAGCTAGCGCTAACAAGAGTGACAGAGCTGAACATCGCCACGGAGCCTGAGTACCACGTGCCTGACCATGTGTATGAGCCAGCATCTTCATCCGTCGCTGAGGGAGTGAATGTGGAATTTGTGGGGATGGAAGTGAGCCCCGCCCAACCTCCCACCACTAAGAGTGAGTGTTTGGCCATCGCACTGGAAAGCTGTTTTGATTTTGGAGAGATTGATTTTCTATCCCCTTTGCTTCAACCTGAATCAATCCGTTATGTCCCAACCTTCCTCGCTCACCACCTCTCCAGAATTCTGTTGAAATTGAATTTTGTGTTGGATTTTGTACTGCTCTCCAAGCTCTTCTCCAGTCCCCAGTTACTCCCGCCACTCAGTCATCACTACCTCCCATCAGTCCCTCATTGCCTCCTCTCAGTGGTGGGTCAACACCTCAGGCCTGCTGGGAGCCATCTCTTCCTGGATGTTGGAAGCCTGTGGATCCGCCTTCTGCCTCTGCACGCTCCACTACTCCTCGACCTGTCGCCCTGACTCCTGTGCTCCATCCTCCCTCAATGTCAGTGACCATCGGACTTTCGGCCTCGCCGGGCTCCCTCGGACCATTGGCTCTGCCTGGGTCGGACATCGCCGTGCCTCCGGTGCAGACTGTAGCTCCGCCCTTCCTCAGGCTCTGCCTCCGCCCTCGGTCGCTCCAGCTCAACCTCAGTCCTCTGGACCCCTGCTGCCATCTCGGGGGGTCGTCGCTGCGGCTCTGTCGCAGCCGCCTAGGTCCTCGGAGTCCTGTCGCTGCACTGGCTCTTTGGCTGCGTGGTGGGCTTCCTCCATGTCATCATTGTCTCCGGTCATCCCCATGGTTGCATCTGTCTCTACACCTCCATGGCTCCTCCCTCCTGCAACGCCGCCGTGGGGCGCTGTCTCGGCTGTGGCCTGGATCATCATCCACCTGCCTCTACTCAAGGTCATTCCCTGGCTGTCCCATCCATCTGCACCTCCTTAGACCTTTTTGTTTGTCCCTCTCCCGGATTCCCGTCCTGTTCCAGAGCCTCCTCCATCCATCTGCCGGCGTGAGGCCATGCCTTCCGGGAGGGGGTGTACTGTCAAACTCACTCACACACATCACATGCACTTTGTTTTCAGTTTGCACCATCTTCCCTTAGCATTTGTTGTCATGGTTGTTAATTTGTGTCATTCTGTTCAGCTGTGCACACCTTATTAACTTCAGTATTTAAGTTCATGCCTTTCACCCCTTAGTTGTCAGACATTGTTTGTTACTACGCTTTGGTTGGATGCTGTTTGGAATTATCTTCATCTTCGTCGTCCTGCTTGTTTGATACAACCTTATTATCGTGACAGATATAAAAGCGTGATGCAACAAATCTCCTTCCCCACAGAGTGCTGGCGCTTTTGGATAGATAATTAATCTAATTTTAGGTCTTTGTGTGAATGTCAGCAGAAATTGTAGCGAGAAGCTGTCAGTTTGACTTAGCATATTTGGTAAAGGTTGCATAAGCCACATGCCTATTTCCTTATCTCTCTCTCTCTGTCTGTCTCTCTCTTTTTCCCTGCAGCGGTGGATGCAGTTCCCGTTCGGAAAGATGGGGAGCAGGTAAGGAAAACTACAGCGCTTTGCATATTTAAGATTTGCTTTGTGCCAAACCTTTGTCCCATGTTGTGAGCTTAAGCTCTAAGGATCACATCTAAATTATGTCCTTTGCTGAAATAAAACTTTTGCGATGTCTGCATTTCTGTCCGAAGCTATTATACTTAACGAGTGCTGACATTTGTGCCTCATGACACTTTAATGAAGTCTTTAGCTAACACGAAGACCCCTTGCGTGCCACACGCACGTCTTGCCACCCCGTAGCGCTGAAAGTCAGAGAAAGCTTGATGGTATAATGTGTATTTGAAAAGCCTCTATATTAGATTCTCAGCAAGGCCACGGGAGCCAGACCCCAGAGCCCAGCCATTACCGTACAGTCTTGCCGTAAAACGGGGTTGTCTCCTGGGAATACATAGCCTCATCCGTCTTCCCTGTTTGCTGTCTGTGTTCACGTCCCACCCAAGGGCAACAGCTCCTGGCTTGTCGCTCTACTCAGCCACAGATGAATTTGGCTCAAAATCTACCATTTGGTTACTGGTAGCTGTCCAAACCAAACGGCATTGTTTAATATCTCAATGCAGAGTTAAGAAGCCGAGCCAGGAGGTGGTGTCATCTCACTGTAGCTGGAGCCAACTGAAATAGTGTCTGTGTTGTGCATGTATGCATTCGTGTTAGAGAGCTGCACTCGAAAAGGCACTTACTGGTTGCTAAATTAAGAATAATAAAAATAAAAGAATTTGTAATAGAAGCTTCAACTCCAGAATCAGGTGCTAGTTGCTAAGTAGCAAGGCTATTTTAGTTATCTTATTGCTAGCTCAATCACCCTCAAACTTAAACTTCACATAATAAATGATTATAGATTAATTCGGAAGGCCCTAGATGGGACTAGTTTGTTTTTACAGACTTTGTATGAGTGTTTGCTTTTATAAAACATGTTTTTATTCTCACACAACCAAATATAATCAGCAAATAACCTAGCTGACCTCTAATAAAACCTATTCTAACAGGAATATACAGGATTGTGGTTTATTATTTACAGTGCTCTTTATTAATTTTGACCTTCATTTGATAACTATACGAACTCAGAATTTAGACCTTTCTGTGTGAAACAATTGCAACAATAACAAGTATTGCTGGCAACTCATCTGGTTTAAAATTAAATCAAAAAAGAAAGTTCAACCATGGACGGATAAAAGTGCTCATTATATTAACAGTGTCTCTAAATTTTTTAATTTTAATTATGTCACATATCGTTAACAGTTTAAGTATTACTGGCATCTCATCTGATTTAACAACTGAATAAACTCAATAGGTAAAGTTTGATCACAGGCTGATAAAAGTGCTCATGATATTATCAGGGTCTCTTAATTATTTGCATAAATTTTTAATCATATCACATTTATTGCTTTATTTCTATTAGTTTTGTGACACTTGAATTGTGAAATAACAGCTTAAGAATTGCTAGCATCTAATCTAATTTAAAAATTGAAAGTTTGATCATAGACTGATAAAAGTGCTCATTATAGTATCAGTGTCTTTAAATGATTTACATACATTTTTAATTCTATCACATATGTGACCCTGGACCACAAAACCAGTCATAAGGGTACATTTTTCGAAATTCAGATTTATACACCAACTAAAAGCTGAATAAATAAGCTTTCCATTGATGTATGGTTTGTTAAGACAGGACAATATTTGGCTGAGATACAACTATTTGAAAATCTGGAATCTGAGGGTGCAAAAAAATCAAAATACTGAGAAAATCGCCTTTAAAGTTGTCCAAATGAAGTTCTTAGCAATGCATATTACTAATCAAAAATTAAGTTTTAATATATTTACAGTAGGAAATTTACAAAATATCTTCATGGAACATGATCTTTACTATATCCTAGTAGATATATCTTTATTATATCTTTTAGATATATCCTAATGATTTTTGGCATAAAACAAAAATCAATAATTTTTAAATTTGGCTATAAAAATAAATTTGGCTATTGCTACAAATATACCCCAGTGACTTAAGACTGGTTTTGTGGTCCAGGGTCACATATAGCTGTGTTTCTATGGGTTTCATTACACTCGAATCCAGAGCACATAACCTTGCATAACTAAATCACAGCCGTCCTCTGTTAATAATTGTAACTTAAAAGTTGTTTTGAAAACAAATCCCATTCAAAGTTTTACACAGCATAAAGTGTGTGGCTAAACATTAATTACTTCATCACTGGGTAGAAAAGAAAACTAATTCTATGTTTTTAATTTGCACCTATCTGTTTTTGCCCCCCACAGAAAAGTTGTAGGTGGCTGCCGTAATTGCAAGCCAGCCTCAAAAATGTATTTTTAGGAGCCAGCTCCACGTTTATGTAACAGAAGCAGCCATAAACTCTAAGATGGTGGGAAACGAATCGATCAACCCCCGAACGGTCCAACCGTGCCTGTTGTCTGTCCGGAGTTTCTAAGGGGCAGACATTTGCCCCACGCCAACGCCTTTCTGATACTGACCTCCATTTGATCTTTCATATTGATCTTTCTCTTAATGAACAATGAGCGGCTACTGCTGTTCGTACTGGCACCAGTGTTTGTCTCGCTGCGCTGGGTGCGGTGTAAATGCGATCGATCGCACGCTGTGAGTATGTTTGGGTTGGCTAGGATTACTTACTCCAGTGCTACTCATCAAAGTCGCCTCCATCTCCTCTTGCTGCTGTCCTCATCCAGTGTAGAGACTTCTAAGGCAGACATCAACACAGATGCACTATAGGTGGTACTTCATTCATGAATATTTTACACCATATTAGCGACTTATCTGTATAACACAACAAGGGTGCATACAAAGATATATGGTTTACACAACAGTTCATAACAGATGAACAGCGTCTCGCCTCCTTCTCCTGCTTTCTGTTTATCTGTTGTTCTTCCAGATCTAGTGTTCTGTACTTGGCTTGATGTTTTGCCTTCTGTTGTTTCCTGCTAACTGAAATCATGCCTTTTCTTCTCTTTCACTGTATCTTTCCCATCTATTCTTCAACTGTTATCTGCTTTGCTTCAAGCATGGACGTGCCGAATTTTCCTGGGAAGGAATCAATGTAAGTCTGGTATTGACCTTTTGCCCTTCATACTTTCTGCCTCTCTTGTTTTTTTTATTATTTTTTTTATTATATGATATTACTCTCTGGGGGTATCCAGCATTTTTATTTATTTTTTTAACAAATGCTCAAAAAACATGGACATATTATGTCAGGTACACTACTGTTTAAAAGTTTGGAATAATTATGATTTTATAATGTTTTTGAAGAAATCTCTTATGCTCACCAAGGCTGCATTTATTTCATCAAAAATACGGTAAAAACAGTACTATTGTCGAATATGATTTCTGAAGGATCATGTGACGCTGAAAAAATGGAGTAATGACTTCTGAAAATGTAGCTTTGCCATCACAGGGATAAATTACATAAAAAAAAATTAAACAATTACAATTATTTTAAATTGTAATAATATTTCACCATTTGATTTTTTTTTTTTTAAATGCTGACTTGGTGAGCATAGAGACTTCTTTCAAAAACATTAAAACACATAATCCAAACTTTTGACCGGTAGTGTTCGATGGTGGTGTTGTGAAGGTAAATGTCATAATAGTATGATGGTAGAAAAATAATTTTACTGGAGGAGATGTTAATATACTTAAATGTTTGTATGAACATAAATCACAAACTCACCTTAAATGTCTGCCATGACTCCACAGTGTTTAGTAACTGGCAGGTGTCTTTTGGGGCCACGTCATGTTATCTGAGATTTGGCCCATTTTTGCGACTTGTAGGTGGCACTGGATGTGTGAGATGATAACACCGTGTGGTTCACATAGAATTAGTGACATCTGCTCTCATCTTTAAATGAAAAAGAAAAAAGTTAATACAACAAAAGTTTATGATTCTAACCAGTGATATTTTAAGTTAACTTTTATTTTCACATTTTTGAATTTTTATTGTAATTTTAGTTTGTTTTAGTAATTTTATGTGCTTTTGTCATTTTTATTAGGTTTTGTTTTTAGAATATTTCTATTTAGCTTTAACTTATTTTTATTCTTTAACATTTTTAATTCATGTTTTTTTTTTTACTATTAAATTATTTATTAATATGCTGAATTAACTTTTATTTTCACATTTTTTAATTTTTATTGTAATTTTAGTTTAAGTTTTAGTAATTTTATGTGCTTTTGTCATTTTTATTAGGTTTTGTTTTTAGAATATTTCTATTTAGCTTTAACTTATTTTTATTCTTTAACATTTTAATTCAGTTGAGTTCAGTTCTAATTTACATTTACATATTTTAAGTAAAAATTTCTCATCTTATAATTATTTATTTATTTATTTATTTAATTTCAGCTCTTTCAATTTACGAAAAATTATTTTTAATAGCTTTAGTTTTAGCTAACAACAACAACACTCATTTTTACAGGTTTCCATCATCAAGTTTGAATGAATTCACAATGACCAGAAGTAAAAAAGCTAGTGTTAGGCTAAGGGAACTACACCACAGTCGCACAAAGCCAATGTCACCACCACTAAGCCTCTGACAAATCTTTCAATCTTCATTTTAAATTTCTTTGTTCCATGGAACACAAAAGGAACAAATTTGAATCATGTAGTTGTTCCCAAACAAAATTTCAGTCTGCTTGCCAGGCAAGTTTTTGAATCACTTCAGAAGATTCAGATGTTTATGGTTCTTTTTTTTTTTTTATCATTTTGATGCTTGACAGCTCCAATCCTCATTTACTTTCATTATGAGTGACTAAATTATGAAATAAATGATAACAGAATATCATTTTATTGTGCTTTTAGTTTAATTTGCTACCACAACAGTAAAAAGTTTACAGCTAGGCTAATGAACTATATTACTTGGCAGAAGGATTGTTTTTTTGTCAATTATGATTAATAAAGGTAATTATTCACTGATCCTTTGTGTCCTTTATCATTGCCGGTGTATAATGAAAGTGAGCCAGATGAGGCTGTGTGTTACAGTGATTTTCGTGGCTTATTACTTTAATTGATTTTTACTCCCACTTCCCTAACTTTTGCTGCTTTTCTCTTTCTTTCTCTTTCTTTCTTTCTTTCTTCCCTCCCTCCCTCTCTCTCTCTCTCTTTCTTTCTTTCTTTCGCCAGCTGTCCATGGAGGACACCACCTCCATTTTGCCCAATCTGAAGCGGAACTCCAACGCCTATGGGATTGGAGCTCTGGCTAAGTCCTCTCTGACAGGTGTGACAGCTCCAATCCTCATGTACTTTCATTATGAGTGACTCATAAATTATGAAATAAATGATAACAGAATATTCATTTTTAAACTATCGTTTTAATGTGCTTTTAGTTTAATTTGCTACCACAACAGTAAAAAGTTTACAGCTAGGCTAATGAACTATATTACTTGGCAGAAGGATTGTTTTTTTGTCAATTATGATTAATAAATGTAATTATTCACTGATCCTTTGTGTCCTTTATCATTGCCGGTGTATAATGAAAGTGAGCCAGATGAGGCTGTGTGTTACAGTGATTTTCGTGGCTTATTACTTTAATTGATTTTTACTCCCACTTCCCTAACTTTTGCTGCTTTTCTCTTTCTTTCTCTTTCTTTCTTTCTTTCTTCCCTCCCTCCCTCTCTCTCTCTCTCTTTCTTTCTTTCTTTCGCCAGCTGTCCATGGAGGACACCACCTCCATTTTGCCCAATCTGAAGCGGAACTCCAACGCCTATGGGATTGGAGCTCTGGCTAAGTCCTCTCTGACAGGTGTGTCAGGTGTGTGTCTGTCCCGGTAGCTGGTAACCGACCCCATGTTGGCTCCAGAGGAGGAGATGGCGATTGGAGCCAACATGGCTGCCCCTGTGGGTCCCCCTCCCTTTCCAGTTTCACCACCTGCCTCCTCCATTAATTAGTGCATGTCAATGGCCTCTTTAGCCATTGATGAAATCCCCAGTCAGACCCAACAAGAGTTCAAATGGCACGTATGGTCACCCTACGTAAGTGCACCATCCATCTCCACAAGCTTGCTGCTGGGAAACGTCGTCTTTCGGTGTGATGCCAGCTGTGTATTGTAGTGTGTTTTGTTGTTTTGTGAAGTAAACTGTTGGTCATTAGTGTGTTGTGGTGGTGTTGTTTTTTTATGGATACTGCTCATTGTCACAACAGGTTTCGGGAAACGTAGGTATCTGAATCTCTCTTGATTTCATGTCCTGTATCTTTTGTAATTCTCTTGTTTTTCCTAAATGCTTGAAAATGGGGTGAAGTGCTCAAGTGATACCATTAGATTGTTTCCCCCCTGGAACAAACGGGGGTGCTTTATCAAAGGATTTAAAGAGAGCAGTCACTTCATCAGATAGGGTTTTTATCATTGTCAGCAGCCTAGAGAAAAATCATGCAACTGTCAGCGAGGTTACCATCAGACTATCTTGTTTTTAGCTCTCGTTAACATTCAGAGCCTTACGTTTTAAACGAATGCGTCTCCCGTTCAAATGAGATGTTTGCATGCTAATGAGCCATTTTGTTTAAAGGAAATATGTTTAGACGTTTCCCTTTCGGCTCTAATTATTCATACATGCATAAAAGCTTATGAATCTCATGTAATTCATTACTCTTGTGAATAATGTATTTCTAAACATGGTCAACCAATCGCATCTCTCTCACCGCTTGTGCGGCGATTGATCAAATCAACAGACTGTAGCGCATTTATAATCACTCATTCAGTTGTTATCATCCACAGAGCCTTGCAGTAGTTTACTGTAGTGAGGTGATTAAACAAATGACACATATCCCATAATGCACTGCCTGGCTGCTTTCATTTCGCCCTTTCTGCAGCTCCATGTAGAGTCTGTAGAGGCGCTGACTTGTGTTTCTTTTTCTTTAGGGGTTACCAGATCAATGAAGGACAAAGTGACCAAGCCCACTGCCATGGCTCAGGGTCGTGTGGCCCACATGATTGAGTGGCAGAGCTGGGGTAAACCATCCGCAGGGCCAGAAGGGGGAGCGGGACGCTCCAATCTGAACCGCGAGAGGGAGAGACGGCTTGAAAATGACGCCTATAGTGACCTGAGTGATGGAGAAAAAGAGGCACGAATGGCAGCGGGTGAGATGATTGGAAAATGTATTATGGTAAAGTCACCAGACAGAAATGTCATCCCCCTTCTCACATTTAGTTGTGGTACAGGGTGGAAACATAATATATTAAGTTGAAATGTATGCCTATGATTTATAGCGTTAAAGGACATTTGAACATTTTCTAAATTAAACTGTACCATATTTTAACTTATCAGTATATTTGGGTTTTACTTGTAAGCTTATAAGATTAAACCTCACTTAATTTGGCATGTTTTGTTGCTCAATACAAATAAAAACATGGGGTCAGAAAAATGCAATTATATTATTATAAATATTATATTACTAAAACACACAATATATTTACTCCATATTCTCTTAAAGTCTCAATATCTCATGCAATTTTGCTTCTCTGGTCTTGGTTTAAGGGTGTTTATAAATAAATAAACACTGCAGTACATTAATAGCAAATTTTTATATCAGCACAAAAATGTGGGCTTTTTTATATTAAAATCCTAAAATTTCATAGGGACTAAAATGTGCAATAAATTACATTCAATTTTAATATTTCATTTAATTAATTTTTTTTTTTTTTACTAACACAACCTTTCTGAGAATTTATTGTTATTTCCAATTTTGTAATCTGTAAGATTTTTTCCTAATGTTTAAGAAAGTATTTTATGCTTACCAAGGCTGTATTTATGCAATTGAAAATGCAGTAAATTAGTAATATTGTAAAATATTATTATTATTTAAAATAACTGCTTTCTATTTTAATATATTTCAAAATGTAATTTATTCCTATAACGGCAAATTAGTGTCACACGATCCTTCGGAAATTATACTAACATGCTGATTTGGTACTAAAGAAACATTTCTTATTATCATAAGAAAACAGTTGTGCTGCTTAATATTTTTGTGGAAACCGTAATACATTTTTTGAAGAATAGAAAGATCAAAAGAGCAGCATTTATTTGTAATATAAATCTTTTGTAACATTTATAAATGTCTTAACTGTCACTTTTGATCAATTTAATGCATCCTTTCATTTCTAAACAAAAGTATGAATTTTTTTAAACAATATTAATAATAATAAAACCATACTGACCCCACATTTTTGAACAGTAGTATTTATATGCCAAAATAAGAATTTGGAAATGTTTAGCGGAGTGAACCACCCAGTGAGAATCTGTGAGTATATTTCGTCTTTAAAACATCAAAATAGTAAATTGACTTTTTGCAGGCATTATGCAGCAGTTTGCCATCTCTGAGGCCACACTCTTAACCTGGAACTATATGGATGGAGAGAGTCTCTGTGCCAACTCCAACCAGGGCAGCGTGGCTCACCTCAGTGAGGTTAACCAGGAGAGCATCACCAGCAGAGGTGAGGGTCACCAACAACCACCTCATGCCATAACAGAATGAAGACATTGTTGGAGAGATTTTAATAAAGGCAATATACAGTAATTTATGTTATGTTACATTAAAGTTTTTACATTTTGTTTGACTTCAGATGAATGGAACAATCTTTTGTTAATCCACAGCTCAGATATTACAAGCACACACTTCTTAAGCACATCCTTGCATGATCATTACACTGGCAGCTCAAAAGCTTGTGAATATTCATCCGCTCTTGCAGTAAGAAATGTTTGCATCTTTTGACAGGAGTCTCATAACCACACCTCTGCGTTTCACTGATGTGAGCACTTGGATATTTCTGCCGATTTGTTTTATATTGTTTACCTAGCCTTGACTGATGTGACTTCCAGTCCATTTGACAGGTCTAGAGCGCATTGCCACCACTTTATTTAGTGTGAGGAAATGTGTCAGAGATGCCACAGTGACAGCTGCAGGCCCAAAGGCGATGGGGGAGAATGGCAGAACAGCACTTTTCCTGAGGTTCAGCTATCAGAGCTTATACAAGCCCTGGGTTGAAGCCAGGTTGCAGCGTAACACCAAACAAAAAGCATCTCTTTGGCCTGATTATGTCAAAATAAGAGAACTGTAACAATGAAAAAAAAAATACATGATTGTAAACATTTTTAAAGGGATAGTCCAACCAAATGGAATATTCTGTCATTTACACACCCTAATGTCGTTCCACACTTGTATGATATTCTTTGTTTTGAGGAGCACACAAATGAGATATTTTCAAGAATGTTCGTAACCAAAGAGTTTAGGCTCCTGCTGACTTTCATTATATGGATAAAAAATACAATGGAAGTCAATAGGGGCCGACACAGTTTCATTTTGGGGTTTAAATCATCTCTTTAAAATGATTTGACTGTATGATTAGAACATAAGGAATTTTAAAATGTTAGAATTTAGTTTTAAAAAATTATTAAAAATTTAAAAGAATAGCAGAGTCCACACCACATCTAGAATGATAACGACACAGAGGAAGGCTATCAGTAGAATCACTTCCAGTTTTTTTTCCAGCTGATAAAAAAAAACATTGACAGTCAATCAGAATCCACCCTGCTTTATTAAAGAACTTGAGCATTTAAAGTGGCAGACAAAACTGCAAAGTGTAGAACGTTAGAAAGTTATCGTGTTTTTGTGTGGATGCTAATATGGCTATTGTTCTAGAAACTACTTTGGTTTCACCTGCATTTGAACCCTCACCTTATGACCTTCCGTCTGTCTCTCCTTCGTTTCCACGTCTCTGTCCTTCAGACCAGCCGTTGCATCACTCCTCGGCAGAAGTGTGGCCTCACACCTATGTCTCCCAAGGCCTTTACTGTCTCTCCTCCTCTGATGC
This sequence comes from Sinocyclocheilus rhinocerous, assembly GCF_001515625.1. NCBI lineage: Eukaryota > Metazoa > Chordata > Actinopteri > Cypriniformes > Cyprinidae > Sinocyclocheilus > Sinocyclocheilus rhinocerous. The sequence continues at coordinate 798,411 of NW_015630021.1, forward strand.
GTGGGAGCCAATCAGCAACGAGCCCTCGGTCGTAGCTTCTCCCGCTGCCAGCTCTTACATCATGGCGGGCGGGGCTTCGGGTGAGGGTTATGACGGCTCCACCCACTATTTGACACAGCAGCAGCTGACGTTGCAGCAGCAGAACCACCTACAGCAGTTCCAACAGTATCAGCAGTACCAGCAGCAGCAGCTCCTGCAGTATCAACAGGTCAGAAAACACAGTTTGACACGCTGCCATGTTTACATGCTCAGAGGAACACTACAGAGTTGTGTTTAGCTCTACTGCTTGACCTGTTTTAGCAATTGTAGTTTATTCCCTCATTAAAGATGTTCAGGACTCATTTTTGTATCTTCTGTACCCCATATTAAAATACTTTTTTGCTTCAAAGTTTGTTTTTCCCATCATACCTGCAAACATTCTTGATTCTTTTTCTCATGTTTTCTCTTGAAGTCTTTGGAACATCGACTGCACAGCGCCTCTCACTCCTTACAAGCCACGCCCAACAGCACTATTCACAGTTTGGGCCCACCCACCCACCCGAGACTGGCTGACTTGTGGGCGGCGGCTCAGGTGGAGCCCCATCAGGTGGAGATGCTGGGACACATGGGCGTGACCATGGCCGAAATGGGAATGGCGGAAGTGTATGGTGAGGAATCCGTTGCGGAGACCGAATGCATCCCAGAGCAGCAAGAGGAGGAGGAAGTCAAGGTGGCATTTTTTATATCCACATCCTTCACCACCAGTTAACCCAAAAATGAACATTTTCTGAAAATGTACTCACTCTCTGGCCATCCAAGATGTAGATGGGTAAAGATCAGAGCAGATTTGGAGAAATTACATCACTTGCTCACCAATGGATCCTCTGCAGTGAATGGGTGCCGTCAGAATGAGAGTCCAAACAGCTGATAAAAACATCACAATAATCCACACCACTCCAGTCCATCAATTAACATCTGGTGAAGCGGGAATCGCTCATCATATAATCTAATACATTTTTAAGTTCTCTATCTATAATATTGCTTTCTCCAGTGAAGAAGTCATCTTTTCTGAATCAGAAGAGAAATATGAACAGATTACACACTGTTTGCAAGTGAAAGCATTCCAAGACCATTCTAAACAACTATGCCAATGGATTTTGATGTCAGAGGACAACAGGGGATGGACTCTATTATGGATTGGTATTTTGGCCAGAATTGACCGTTTAAAAGTTAAAACAACTTGATGCATTTGCTTCTTACAAAAACACAGCTTTTCACGTCACAAGACGCTAATCGATGGACTGGAGTGGTGTGGATTACTTGTGGATTACTGTGGTGTTTTTATCAGCTGTTTGGACTCTCATTCTGACAGCACCCATTCACTGCAGAGGATCCACTGGTGAGCAAGTGATGTAATGCTACATTTCTCCAAATCTGTTCTGAGGAAGAAACAAACTCATCTACATCTTGGATGGCCTGAGGGTTTGCAAAATTCAGCAAATTAGGTGAACTATTCCTTTAATTTTTTTCTCTCTTTCTCAAGGAGGATGACATAACACTTACCCTGGAACCCGAGCTGACATCCATAACTCCTGCCCTGACCCCTCCATCTCTGAGAGAGGACTCCACCCCATCTGGGGGCATGAGCCCAGGGCAAGCACCAGCAGAGCCAGTGGTTGAGCACATGACCTACGAAGTCACATCCTGCGTCGTCCAATCACAAGAGAAGAAAGAAGAGGTGGGGGATGGGGCCGTTGTTGTTGTGGCAACCAACTGACCGTTTAAATCGAGGGGCATCCGAAAAAACGGAGCGAAAAAAACGAAACTGTGAAATAATCCATCAGTTAAGCTATTGTATACGCTCTTTTACCCCAGATGTGTATTCGTAAGGACTGTCACATCAGGAACAGATTTATTCGTTATCAAACGCCGAAAGAACAGAGCTCTGGCCGCCTATAGAGACTAAACGCGGGAGAGTGTCAAAGCCAGGATGATACAATTTATGTGCTGCTGCTGCTGTTTTATGGCAGGAGCACTGGAGTCCAAGGCCGCTTACGAATGAAAACGAAGAGTGCAATACTGAGAAATCAATACAACCAAAAGAAAGTGCATGCGGTTTTTTTTTTTTTGAATATTTAAATGACTGAATTAACAGTATCCACATAGTAATAATACATATTGATTTTGTAATAAAACTAAAAGCCAATGAAACAAATATGTATTTGTATGTATATATATAACATGTATGTACTGTATGTATGTTAGTATGAATGTATGGATGTATGTGTATTTAAAGGTATATTCTGAAAAAAACGTTACGACTTTGCCGTTTGCGTGAAGTGTTCCCTAGGTACCTCCAACACACGCACACACACTTACACAAACACTGATGCACACACAAGTACACACCCTGGAAAACATGTTTTTGCTCTTAATATATCCAAGCACAATACTGCCCAAATGGAAACAGTGCTGCCCTTTTCAACATCCTAACTGTATTGTTACTAAGACTTATGCACTACTATGGACATAAACGAATGTATTGCCTATCTTCTTAGCGACAGCCCGGTTCTGTCCTCAAGTTTTTTTGTTCTGTTCTGCGTCATTTTTCTCATCAATGTCTGTGTTTATCCGTTTGCGTACTGCCTGGCGGAGCTGCTCAATATTGATTTGCACTGAACAACAAAAGGAAAACTGAAGAGTCATCGTCGTCATTCTGGGACGTTCCATTAATATTTTCATGCAAAAAGAGGAGTAAACTTTGGATGCTTTTAATCCGTTGAGGCTGAGACTACAGGAAACCAAACTGTGAATCTTGAAGACCACTCATGGATCCATTCATTTCCATTTTTGATGAACTAACATGTAGGAGCCATTTATATCATGCATGCATGCATTTTCTATGTTATTTACGTTATAGCTTTCCCTGTAGCTGACATAATGCAAAGAGATAAACTCTCATTACCTCAGTAAAATCATGTGGTAATGGGCTAGTTGACATGTTCGGTCACAGTGTGTTTTTGTCACGACAGACCGTATGACTGTGGAAAGAAGTGAAAAGAAGGTGCTTTTCTGGTTAATGCGTGCAGGCTTTCCACTAATTATTTAATAAACTGTAATTTAAATACCCGCTGCAGAAAGAAGTGCCCTCGACTACTAGCGTGCACGCCAAACCTTTGTCGATACTTACATACGTTCCAAAAGAGAGAACAACAACAACAAAACATTTTGGATGTGGCAACATTAACACTAATTTAGACTTAGAAGGCATTTGGTTTAGCAATGATTTATATTCTTTGATGATTTTAAGAGTTTTGATTAATGCCGTTATGCAATGCTGAGGTAACATTTATTTTTCTATACTAATGAGGCCAGCGAGTTGTCATTCTTTGTGATATTTCGAACATCATAGGACTAGCGTCTAGAGTCATTTTCAAAGATCTAATGGTTGTTTTTGGAAATTCGAGAGCAGGCGAAATGAGAAAGATTGAAGTGGATGATGTCTCGTGTTCAACGAACAAAATTAGATTCTTTGGAAAGTACACTTTCAGTATCTTTAATGTCAGAGCTCTTTGTGAAATGTCCAAAAGATGGTGACATTAATAGCTCACAGCAATGATGTCATAATTCTGTCATACTCTGTGAAATATGATGCATTTAGTGCAGAATGGCAAAGCAACGCCTGAAATCAGAAATGGGTTTCTGATTATTGAGGAATAAAAATCAAGCTAGGTAGCAATCTTGCAGTTTCTTCAACTCCATTCAGTGTCATCCTGTAACCTCATTCAAATCATGTGCTGTAAATAAAATCCTTATTGCAAAGGTCTGTCTCATTTGTTAACGGCTATAGAGATTTATAAAAGACCAGTAAATTGTATAGATATATTAAGATACTCTCTCACTGAATCACTGCACTATTTTACACAATGATTAAAAAAAAAAAAAACATTTATCATTCCACATCTGACTAATCTAAGAAAGTATGAGCCATAAAAGCTTTTTTAATTCAAATTTATCACTGTTTATTGAATTGTTATTAATTCCTGGAAGATATGATCAAGATTGAATGCTTTTAGATATATAAATCTCCTTCTCATTATTCAAAACAATTCACAAAACCAACAGTAACGTTTCAAAACTTCGTTATGAATCAAACATTTTCTGTTGATATCTCATCACACCAAGAAGGAAAGAGATGAATGAATAAATTAATTAATAAATATGACAAAAACAAACAAACATGGAAGCCAATAAAGTTATTGCTCACAGACTGAACAGATATAAAAATCCCATTAAATTAACTGTAACATTTAAAAGACGACAGCAGATCACATGAACCATAGATTGTTCATAAACAGCAGAGTCCTCGGTTTAAAGACATGAGAGACACCTGAGAGAGAGTTTTCAGAAAAAAAGATGGATAGATGATGGCAGGACATGAAGAATTGCATTAAGAAAGGACAGTGTGCACATCCTGAATTTTAAATTGCTTAAAAATGTATAACTGGAAAAGATCACAAAAAAAATATGTTCCAGGTGAAAAGAAAGTTCAGATTCTGAAAAGGTCCACAATGTGCCACCTGCTGGCCACTACTTCACAATGCAGTGTAAATATTTGTTGGAAATCGATTTTTGACATTTTATAACATAAAAGGGTCCACGCCCTTTAATAAAGTGTTCATATGAAATGATTTAGGTGCATGAAGACAAGTGCTTTTTTGAGGTCTGAAATCATGTCTGCCGAATGTAAACCTGGTTCAACATTATCAGCAGCATTTATGTCACTAATGATAGTGTTCATGTTTTGGTGCTCCAATAAAATCATTTTTTATATAATCAGTTAATGTTTGAAGATTCCCCATCCATTTAAAAAAAAAATCCCACTGAAAAGAAGTGCAGCCACAGGGTCAGTGTTACATTACACTACTGAACGTCAAGGGAACACACTGAAAAATATATTTGAAGTGTTATTGGGGAGAAAAAAAAGAAATCGAGCACCTATTTGACCATAATCTCAATAATAAGTCTTATGATACATGATACATATTTCTACTGGGGCAGCTTATATTTATTTACAGTTTTTTTTAGAAGAAAATGAAAAAAGGAGGAAGAGGAAGAGGAAGAGCAAGTGGTAGTGGAAGAGAATAAATTTATTTACAGAAATTTTTAGTGGAAAGAGAAATAAACAGGTGAAGTCTAAGTAGAAAAAAATCTAGAGGAAAAAGAAGAGGACAAGAAAATTTACAGAAAATTCTAGAGGAAGAAGAAGAGCAGAACTCTCTCTTCTTACTTTTCTTCTTCTTTAAAAAATTCTGTAAATTTTCTTTTTTTCTTAAGTAGAAGAAAGAAGAAGAGGAAAAAAAGGAAAAGAAAATTATTTACAGAAATGTAAAAAGAGGGAGGGGGAGGAAGAGAATAAGGAAGAGAATAGAGGAAAAGGAAGCAGATGAGAGAGGAGGAGAACAAATGTGACTCAGGAAAAGAACAGACATTTTGAAACCTTTGAAATGAGCACATGAATAAAAAAAACAAAACATGAAATTGTTATATAAAAATAAATGTGAAAAAAGTACACTGATCACACCTCAAAAAGAAAAACAAACTTTACTTGTTCTAAAGGGGCTCCTCGTCCTCATTTTCTTCACCTTCCTTGTTCTCCGGGACGGGCTGCAGGGTGGAGAGAGGGATGGGGGGTGGAGGAGAAGAGGGCGGCAGGTTTGGGCTGCTATCGGGACTTCCTTTCTCACTGTCACTACTTCCTGTCCCGCTACTGCTTCCTGTTGTCGAGCTACTGTTGTTCCCTACAATCACTTCCCGCTTCACGCCCTCAATCCACACTTCCATCTCCTCCTTCACTGGGGCCGCTGGGCTGGGGGAATGAGCATGAGGGACCACGGGTACAGAGAGAGGCGAGGAAGGAGCTGTGGTGGAGCCGGGCGAGGATGGAGGGGAGGAGGCCGGAGGTGGCTTCGAAGCTTTACGAATTGTGTCACGGAAACTGGCCAAAGGGGGGCGCAAGCGCACGCCACTGCGCGTGGAGCCCTCAATGGCTTTTTGGAGCTGATGCAGAAGAAGAAAGAAGGGTTAAACAATCTAAAAAAGGAGAATTTACTAGCAGCAACAATGCATGGATGGATGGAGATGGGCTACCTCTTTCAGTGCCACAACTCCCACTAGTTTTCCAGTATTGGTTACATAGGCATGACTGAGGCCCAGTAGAGAGAACAAGGTATGAGTCTGGGGGAAAAAAAGGTGTTTTTACAGACCTTCAAAAAAATCATCAAGATATTCTAAATTATTTTAAATAACTATGCTTAAACAAAAAAGATTTGTTCATTTACACCAGTGTTTTCCAAACTGAAGTTTGTGAGTAAATGAAAAGCTAATAATTAATACATGTAACATTAAAATAAATAAATAACTGTACTATAAAAAAAACTAATCAAAATAAAACACTTACTAAAAAATGTTATTTTATATAATATTTTGAAATATTTTGTTTACCTGTGTGCCATGTGACTATTAACAGACATCAATGAACTGTGAACATGCAAAAGTGTTGAATTATTGAAATATTAACTTAAAGCTGCAGTCCGTAAGTTTTGCCTCTTTGTCGCCATCTCTGTTTGAAAACCTGGAATTGCAGCTGTGTGCGGAATTATCTAGCTAAATATTTTAGGTTAACGTGGTTTGGCTGACAAAAAGTTTATGAATTACTGATTTACACTTATAAATAGGAATGCATCATTAAAATTTTGACTGATACAATTAGCCGATAATGATTTAAATATATTATTTAATTAATAATTATTAATTATATGAAGGCAATTTAATGTTAATTGAATATATTATATATTAAAATCTACACTATTTTGTTAAATTAAAATGCTAAAACTGAAATTAATAGGTTTAAATCTACAAGTGAATTTAGGCATCACAACATAATGTACAGTATAAAAATTGATATTCTTTTTGAGATTTGCTAGATTACATTTAACAATGTAATCTAATCCCAATATTAGCGGATACTGATAAATTAAAAAAATCTAATATGGTATAGATATATCATGCATTCATCACTATTGCCTTCTCTAGAGCTGATTATAGGTGAATTGTACGCGTCTCATAATTGACACTTAAACTGAACTGAATCAACACTGAACTGACTTGAGCTGAATAATGACACTATTGTCTTCTGTAGTACTGCTTTACAGATGAAATTGACTGTTTCATAATTGATGCACTTTGCAACATTAATACTGTTATTTTCCAGTTTATTACTGTGAAGCTGTACAATCTTTATTGTATAAAGCACTACATAAATAAACATAACTTGACATGGCATGGCATGTCTCTCACCTTATGTAGTGACGTTCTCTCCACCAGCTGGAAGGGGGAGGGGTCTATTCTGATCTGATCGATTTCCAGAGGTTTGTCCATCTCTGTCTCCTCCCAGGCTTTGATCTATGTGACCCAATCAAAACCAGGTAAGGCTTTGACTCTAATATGCCTTTTTTATTTTAGCAACTCTTCTGCATTTATAAACTACACAGGAATTAAAACAACTAACAATATCCAGAATCTACATTAATACAATTTCCATGCTTTAAAGGGTTATTTCACCCAAAAATGAAAATTAGCCCATAAATTACTCACCCTCAAGTCATCCTAGGTGTATATGACTTTCTTCTTTCAGACGAATCCAGTCGGAGTTATATTAAAAATTGTCTTTGATCTTTCAAGCTGTTTCATGGCACTCAGCGTGCATCAGTCCAAAAGAAGTGAAATAAAATGTGCCCATCCATAAAGAAAAAAGTGTCTCACACGACTCCGGGGGATGAACAAAGGCCTTCTGTAGCGAATCAATGGGCTTATATCGAAATCCTCCGACATTCTTCTCCTCGTTTTGTACTTCTAATTAGTGACCGGTGTTTTGTTTTGATCTCTCCGCTGCGTTTACACGTTCGTCACTTCTGAGCGGCGCGTGCGCAAAGCTGACCTCATACGTCATTCCCCCGGAACTGCTTCTGTTTACAGCAGTGAGCGCAAGCTAGATTAAATTGATTATTACATTTTAAATATGGTTATTTTTCTTACAAAAACGAATCGATTCGCTACAGGAGGCCTTTGTTCACCCCCCGGAGCCGTGTGAGACACTTTTTTTTAATGGATGGGTGCATTTTAATTAAGTGCTTTTGGACTGATGCATGCAACACCCGCTGAGTGCCATGAAACAGCTTGAAAGATCAAAGACAATTTTTAATATAACTCCGACTGGATTCGTCTGAAAGAAGAAAGTCATATACACCTAGGATGACTTGAGGGTGAGTAATTTGTGGGCTAATTTTCATTTTTGGGTGAACTAACCCTTTAATGTCTAATTGGAATTTTATTTTTTATAGTATTGGTAATACCTGTTCTGGTGTCATTGTGTCAGTTAAAGGTGGAGGATAAGGCTCCTAGGGTGAAAAATGGCAAGGAAATTCAATTATACATGACATGGTGCATTTGTACCAAGCATTCAAACTCATTAACATTTTAGAGTATTTTCATATTGACACATTCTACGGAAGACCGTTCACTTTCCTTTAACCGCACATGTTCTTGAAAAACACTGATGAATATTAATGCAGACCATTAGCAATATATTCGCACTTCTCATTTTATCGACCTTACATTAAAATTTCATACATGCTGAGAGTAATTCATTTAGTGCACTCAAATTCACTTGATGGAACAGACACACACAGGTTTTCACAAGGGACTTATAGACACAAACAATGTACCTGTGGCTGACCTTCTGTGTGTCGTTCTGAAGAGGATGAAAAGTAGTTACGTAAAATTCTCCCGAAAGACTGGGAAGGACCCTTATCTAGGCAAGAAGAGAAGGATAGAGAGAAGGAGAAAAACGAAAAAGTCGGAGGGCAGATTAGAGGATGAGTATCACTTATGACGCCTCAAGATGCTTGTTCAAAAGAAGTGCTTGCCCGAGGTTTATTAAGGTTTTTAAAGAGGATGGCTTGGTTATGTTTGCTGGTGAGTTTCTCACCGGGAGATGTGTGATTGGTGGATGGTTCTGAAGGTTTGGATGGAGGCACAGGACCGTTTCTTTCCTCTTTATCTGGTATCGTCTAAACATTCACAGAGAACAAATACAAATAGTAATTTTGAATCTTCATGAAAAATTAAGTCTCGATATATAAACTCGATATTATGTTTTCATTATTATTTATTACATTTTATATTTTATGAGCACAGCAGCTTCAGAAAAGGCATTCAAGATAGATAGATAGATAGATAGATAGATACCTTATCATCTTCATTCTCCTCTTCCTCCTCATCAACAAAGGCAAAAGATTCCCAGCTGATTTTGGCACAAGGCACTTGACCTTGTGAGCTCTGTCCTTGTGTTAGGATCCGCCTCTCTGCTGACAGCCACCAATCACAGAGGGCGAGAAGCTCAGACCTCTCAATACTGCCCAATAGAATCATAGATTCTGTTGAAGGTGAAGTGAGTTCAGAAGCCAGTTACATATAAGTATTAAAATGTTTTCTGACACTAAGGCTCTGTTCCAAAATCTATACTGTCGAGATAGGCCTTATACAGGATGTGACTGATTTGAAATTCTACAAAGAAGCAACTTTATGTTGCTAAGCTATCAATATGAGGTTGATAGCTTGCTAGGTTTTTAAACAGTGCTTTAGATTGTTTGAGTGAAACAATATAAAAGTACATACAGTAGCTCACCTTGGTAGACTGCATGCAGCTAGAAAAATGTCATAATGAGAAGTTTAATTAGATGCAGGGAATTGTCTAGACAGCCTGTGTGACATTACCTTTTGAGTCGACCAGCGGGAAGGTTTTTAAAGAGGTCGAGTCCAGCAAATGCAGTCCTTCTCTGTATGTAGAGTGGGAAGATAAAAACTTGACTTTCCTCACCATGATGTCCTCCACGAAGATGTTATACTGGCTGCAAGAAAACAGAGAATCTGAAGTAAGGCCACAAGCTTAAGGCTGGTTGAAACCGTTTAAAAGCTTAATAACTCTAGACTGGTGGTCTCAGGTCTGTTCTGACAAGGAAAATTCAATTCTTAATCCAAAAAATAAAATGCACGGACCATATAAAAGTGCATAGTTAGAACAGCAAAATATATAGGCTTTAAAAGGAAGCAGAAAATGATCAAATGTGCCAAAAGAAATAGGAACCAAACTTATTGGCTGCTTTAATAATATGTCATAACATAATGACACATACCATATTAGGCCCAGTAATAATCATTAGCAAACCTAAAAAAAGTGAACATATATTTTTCATATTTTACAAGTGTTATTTTAGTATCACTGAGATACTATTATAGTTTTTGTTAATATTTTGAATTGGATTTTATTTTTATATTTCCTGCGTGCATGCTAATTTTAGTTTTGTTGTATGTTTTTGTCATTTTTTAAATTATTTTTTTGTTGTTTTTAAATATGTCTATATAGTTTTTATACATTTTTTATTTCAGTTTTAGTTTTTTAGTACATCGAGATAAATTAAAAGACCTTGGAAATTAGCTGAAATGAAATAAGTTGAAGTTTTTTATATTTTATTTTAAGTAAAAATTTAAGTAATACCATTTTTATGTTTTTAGTTTTAATTAACTATAATAACCCTGTAACTGTATATTATAAAGTTATATTGATGTCTAAATTCACTTTTGGCATTTAAAGTGATATTTTTCTTTTAATTTATTTATACAAAATAGTAAAGAATTTAAATATCAGCCCTTTAAATATCAGTTTATTGGTATTGGACAACATTTTTATATTGATTCCCAGTTACATATTCCTATTCAATCTGAATTTCATGCCTTTCATGTCACATTATTAATTTAACATGTTGCTTACATAGTTCATTGCTAATATTCATTACACAGTTCATTGCAATATTAGAGTTTCAGTGTTTGATTTTTAAGTCCCTCATTTTATCGCTTAAAACTCAACTTTGACGTTTAAATGTTTTTTCCCATGAACAAAATTTCTTCATGCCTTAAAATGGCTTATATATAACTCTACACCCTTACCTCATTTAGTATACACAGACCAATGAATATGCAAATCAGTCCCCGCCTCCACTCAATTATACCTGCTCCACTTTCACTCGGTTTACTGAAGTAGCAGTAACGCTAGTAGTAACGCTACACAATGACAAGTGGCAATATTGGATTAATGTTTGAACCAGAAACTGATTCAGACGAAGAAGAGGAAGAGTGAATTCAGGGTTGTCTACAAGTCCATGTATCAGAATGGTAATGCATTTTATGTATTGCTCTATTGCTCTCTGCAATGTCAGACATATAACAGTAACTGATATCATTAGCTTTTGGCTTCGCTACATGATCAAACAGCTAATTTTGCTAATGTTACACAAACCATGGTTCTTCTGTTCACCATCTCAGACAGTTAATAATATGAAAAGCTCCACCCGCAAGTTCATGGGATTGGTTACATGTTTTGTGACCATAGGAAATGGGCTGTTTCAAACCACATTTTGGTCTTTGGTACACTGCATTTTTAAGGAGAAAATGCTCAGCAATGATGTTGACTGAAGAATATCCACATGGTTTGTCTTTAAGCAGATTGAAAAAACCCTGGAAGACATGTAAAGAATGTTAAAAACTTGGCACGGGGTCTTTAAGGACATTTTCGATTGCTTCTGTACAATTTTGGTAATGTGTTTGGTCACCACTTGATGTCCAATGTCAACTCTTGAACCACTACTTCACACCACAAAAGGGTAGATTAAGACGCAGAGTGCATCCTTGATAAAGAGGTAATGAATAGCCCAAATCTAATGTGTGTAGAGAGGCTCAGTGTTAGCTGGAAGGGTGCCAAAGCTTCATGTTGCCACCGCTCGTTGACAAGTGTACTTACTAATAGCTCCCGCTGCTAATGAATCACAAGGATTTTGAGGTGCTGTCAGCATGCAAGGGTGCGGGAACCGGGCTGCGCTGTGAGCCAAGCAGTTTTGTCACATACGTGGAGCCACGGCGATGGCGTTTGCAATGTCTGCACACCTTATGTGGCCGAAGCCCAGCTCGGGGAGATAGGGCAGCTTCTTGACCTGGATGATGGAGTCGTACAGCGATGGCTGCAGACCCTGCGCTACCATGTTGGCCAGGATGACGGCGACCATCATGGGAAGGATGTGAGAGATCTGACCGGTCAGCTCGAAGCAGATCACCGCCGTGGAAACAGTATGAGTGACGGCCCCTGTCAGCGCCGCCGCACCTTAAGAGAAAGGGATAGACCAATAGAGTAACAGGACAGAAGGATGGAGTGCTATAAGACAGAGTCATGACAGGAGTGACATAATGAACGGAGAGAGTATGGACACATGCAGCGGAAGATCAGAGATTAAGAGAAGAAAGGATAGGAACAGGAAGTGACATCATAAGCACAGTATGAGCACACATTAGGTAAGAGTGGTGGATCGGAAGAGGAGGAAAGGATGACTGACCAATGACAGCGTACCCTCCAGGGATGATGCGGTACAGTATTCCATCAAACAGGATACCGTGAGGAAAGAGAGTAGCCATGATCTCACCCACTAAACGACCGAATGCGGCACCTGTGAGGTATTGCAGTGGATATACAAATGTTTTTCATAAAGTCAAATAAATCCTATGTACCTGGCTAATTTCTATAAGTTTAATAAGTGAATTTACATTTTTATAATGAGATCCAAAAGTCTTGAGACCACAAGTGAAAGTTATTGTAAAATAAAATAAATTTTATGCGCCTGGCTAATTTCTGTAAATCTAATAAGTGAATTTACATATTTAGAGTGAGATCCAAAAGTCTGAGACTACTAGTGAAAATTATTACTTTTTTGCAATTACAATAAATTAAAAAATTATTTCATTACAGTTTATAAGCATATTAATGTGAGTGAAAATCTACCAAAAAGTACTTATTTGATTAGTGTCCTAAAATTGTGCAGAATCATACATTTTTACATTTATATTATTTTTTTTGTCACAACGCTCATTCCTTTGAAAACATTTTTTGTTCAAAATCTTCAATCAATAATTATTTTCCCCCCAGTTTCTTTTGGATCCCACTGTATGTTAAAGAGATCTTTAAATAAATCAGAAAACATCTGTAAATGGCAGCCACTAATAAATGAATAAAACCGGTGACCTACCCAATACAAAGACAGGCATGAAAGCTCCAGACGGGATGGGCATCGTGGTGGAAACTGCAGACATCCAGAACTGTGCGATGAATAATAATGTTTTCACACGATTGCCTTAATTCTAAAATCTCAAAGACCGCTGTCAGCACAACATGTACGAGCCTAACTCAAGAGAAAAATCACTGCTTCAAGCAGCTTCAAACATGACAGATGGAAAAAGATAATAACTGTGGAACCGTCCCGATTAAAAGCAGGTTTTATTGAAGCCATCTAGACAAATATGACTTGATAACTAAAGCCAATGTCAGTGCATTGTACTTTCTTAGTGTTTTAATGTGAAAATTACTTAATTGATGGAGGACAATGTGAACAAGAGATTGGAATGGACCAACCTTCATGATAAAGAAGAGAATAAGAATGACAAAGATGCTGACATCAGGGTGAAACCACACAGCAGAGCGACCGAGACCAGGAGGGAGGGAGGAACCCCATATTTTAGTCCAAGTGAAGTTATCAAACAGAGAGTTGATGCACTCCCTGGGCATCAGCTGCGGAATAATACAGTCAAATTCACATTTCAGACCCAATTCAACCAAACATCATTCCAAGACTGTTTGAATGAAAGACAGACCATAAACATTAAAGCAGTGGTTCTCAACCTTTGTGACTCCAATTCCCACCATTCTCTGCAAAAATAGCTGCTGTAATGACAACGTTTAGTTTTTTTTTAACTTTTAATCAGTGGACACTTTGTACATTAAATTTCAAGATTGCAAAAGCTGAATGTTCTTCAGGGTTCCCATTTGCTCCAGATTTACTGGATAAGTGTTTTAAAAAATATTTTTACTCACAATTTATACCAGATAAAATATTAGAACTTGGCTTAACTAGAAAAATGTGTATTCTTTATAAAAATTACCAAGGAATTTTAAGATTTGATTAAATTCCATGACTTTTCTTCAGGTTTAGAAATCATACTTTTCAAATAAGACTTCCTCACATATTCACAAACATAGTTTTCCATACATACAGATACCGTATATAGTCTTCCATTCATTGTTTTCCAAGATCATGAGAATTCGGAGAGAAAAATTAATATCTCAATATATACTGAGAAATTAAAAAATATAATAATTGAGAAATATCTCAATTTCTAGTAGTTTTAGCTTATTTTCATGCTTGTTTTGACTTATTTGAAAGCATTTTGGGGTTTGCTGAGGTCCCTAGTAGCACCTGGACCCTTGGTTGAGAACCGCTGCATTAGTGGATGATCCTTGAAAGCTGATATCATTTTTTGTTATAAAAATGAACAAAACTGTAGTATTAATTGTTAACAAATATTTCTAATCTGACCTCTCCAGCCATGAACTGCCCAAAGCCTGGAGGGAATGTCAGTGTCGTAATGACTAAGGTCACAACAGCAGGGAAAATCAGCCGGCTGAGAAAGAAAATGTGACACATATTTTGTACATTTTTTTCTGCATACTAATTTTAAAGATCACAGCAAAATAACTCTCAAGCGAGTACTACATACTCCTATAATAATGCTAAAGATAATATTAAAGCTCATGTTGTCTGTTGTCATTAGCTGTGTTAATTTCTCTTACTGTTTTGTAAGGAATCGTGTGAGAATGTTAGGTCTTCTCATGAACAGGACAACTTGGCGGTTCAGGTAAACGAAGAAAGCTCCCAGGAACCCACAAGAAATGCTGTGGGGGGAAAAAACAAAGAACAAATCTCATTATTCCAGTGATCCAAATACAAAAATTACATTCATGTTTTCACTGTGGCCCTCTCAGTTTTAGAATAAGAAGACAAGAAGATTGCTGTGCTCTCTGCTGAATTGTTTCTGATCAATGTGAGCACAATTATTATGGAACATAATAGAGTATAATAGAATAACTTCATCAAAATGTGTTCGTGAAACATGACGTTCCAACAAATCAAATATAATGCCAACATCTGGTCACTTTGGTTAAGTTAAAGTGCTGTGTGCTCAGGTCTGCGAGTGTGTCAAGGGTTACAGTATGGCACACACACAGCTTCAGGATTGTGCCCTCACCACGAACGGCACGCTCTCGCCCCCGCGCTCTCACCCAATAATGGCGAACGCCGGGAGCTCCTGCAGGTCGAAAGGAAAATCCATGCGGAAGTTGGTTCGGAAGAGAGCAGTGATGGTGACTGAAACAACAGATATGGAAGAGAAAAGTCAGCTGACATCTCAAGGCTTCCAAGACCTTCACTCAGGAATATGATTTAGTATCTCACCTGCATCCTTATTAAACACAGACAGCACTCTGAAAATAAAAGCACTGAATGTGGCAGCAAAGTAACCCCTCCAGTAGTTTCTCACAGCAAAATAGGTTGATGTAACTTCAATGCTGAACAAAACACCTGGATAAACAAAAGAAACATTTAGAAGGGGGTTCTGTCATGTACAGCAGGGATTTTCATACTTTCTGAAGCCAAGGACCACAAATATGATGACAGAATATGAAGACTTGAAGTATACTTGTAAGCTGTGAAATATTTTAACAATTTAAATGAACTGTTTTATATTTTAATATACTTTGGAATGTGGAATAAAATTATTAATTTCTATCCAAAAAATAAAAATCTGACCCCAAAATTTGGAATTGTAGTGTATATATTATTATTATTATTATTATTTAGTTTTTTACTTTTTATACAATTGTTTATTCTTGTTTTAAGTAAACCTGGCTACATTTTGTCAGATTTATACCTAAAACAAAATTGACAATGACTTTACAGGCAAACAATCATAAATAATGATTAAGATTCAGAATAAAAAAATATCTGAAATAGAAATCTTTTTATAAAAATGTAAACTTTTTTTTACTGTTGATTTGAATACAATTTTAATGCATTCTTCCAGGAAAAAAAAAACCTAACCCCAAACTTTTGAACGGTACTGTACATCTTACTTTTTTTTTTTACACCAATTGTTTAACCTTGCTACATTTTTGTCAGATTTATAACTAAAACAATGTTTGACAATACCATTTATCAAGAATAATCTGAAATGACAAGGAAAATGCCATTTTTGCACACACGTTACCTCCAAGAGGGGTTCCAAAACAGCATCCAACCCCCACAGCACAGCCCACTGTGAGGATGTCTGTATAACAATATGGGCTCTACTGACACAGAGACAAAAAGAGTGAAGCAGACACAGTTGAGGGTACAGGTGGGGAAAGATGGGAAATACTTTTTGGTAATAAAAATGCCCTGGATGATATATCAGTGCTGTCCTCAAAAATAATGTATAATAAAAAAAAGCTGTCCTGTCCCTGGATGATAAACGAGCATTCAGCATTTTATGAATGGAGATGCATTGCAGGATCTACATGCACTTCTGCTTACCTGATAGACTCCAGAGAAGAAAGACATAAACTTGCTGAGCACAGCTGCACAGATACTGGCTATGTGAACAAAGGGACCCTAATGCATAAAAATAGCACAGTTTAAAGGTAAGCATCAGATGGGGCTAAGGCCAGTTTACTTTTACTTTTAGTCATTTAGCAGACGCTTTTATCCAAAGCGACTTACAAATAAGAAAAAGTAATTAAAACTAAAAGCTAAATTAGTTTAGGTGACTCTACTGGCACTCGTACCCACCAAATCACAGTGCATTTTGTATAATATAAAATTATTGTTACATGATACATGTTATATGAGAGTGCAAAATCAAATGTGTCTCACCTCTTTGCCAACCGGCATACCGCTGCCCAGACCAGCAGTGAGTCCCACCACCTTTGCAATAAATGCCTTGAGTGTCAAATACTCCTTCAGCACAACACCTCTGAGTATGGTTTTCAGCTCTGGAATACCAGAGCCTGAGGGAAAATAAGAGTCAGAAGAGGAAAGAAAAAAGACAAAACAATCACATGGCTTGGAAAAAAGAAGGAATGAATCATGAAAAATCAATGTGAAAAGTCTGTAGACAGATAAATGTGATAATGGATAAGGATAGTTTACACTACACAGACAAGACAGCTGAAACCGATTATACTGTAATCTGAGTCATTGCTTTTCATGTAGCCTATAATATACTGGGCTTTTCATGAAAGTTTGGTTTTGGCTTTTAAATTACATTTGTTGCGTTTAAGCCCTCAGTTTTGTTTTGACCCCCTTTTTCTCTATATAGTCAAATAGTAAGAATGTAGACTTTAATTTTGGAATTTTGGAAAACATTGTTATCAGTGGAGAAATGTACAAATAAAGTATAGAAAAAAAGGGAACTGAAGAAACTGATTAACTAACCCTAACCTCCTGACAACCCAAATATTTATAAAGTTTCAGTTTTATAAAATGAAAGTAAACCTGCACAAGTACCACAGGTTGGGAATAAATGGTCTGAATGGTGTTGTTAAAATGACTGCAGCGTATTAACCAGCAGGTGGCATTGTTGAGTAGTAAACAGTGTTACAGTAGTTGAAGAAAACATTTATGTGGCTGGTATATTAACTGAAAGTGGCACAGAATACAGAATGTGTACTTTTAAGTGACAGACACAGAGTATGTAGACATCAGATTAAAAAACTGAGGTTATATAGACAGGGAAGGTCCCAAAATTACACCAAGCACCTAATATCAGTAAAGAACCGAGTATGAATTTCAAACACAGCCATTGTGAGTTGTGCCAAATAATATAAAGTATAGAAGTAAAAAAAATCTAAACAGTGAAGTTACACACCAATGGCCTGAGGAGCAACCAGGTGGCAGAACAGGGAGGCAAACAGGATGAGCACCATGGGATAGAAGACCCAGATCAGGTACTGCAGTGGGATATTTCCCCTCAACTCCCCATAAAACCACTTATATGCTGAGAGACACGGAGAAGGACAGAAGTGATGGAGCACACGAGGTAGAGAAAGGGGAAGACAGCAAATAAGGCAAAAGTTTTAGAAATGAAAATTGGGAAAAACATGGAAAGGTGGTAAAAGAATATGAGAAATAACAGTTGCCAAAATAAAACAGGGGTTTTCAATCTCATTGAAAATCTCCTTCTGAGGTACCCTTTAAATTGTAAAATTATACAATCTAATTTAAATCAAAAACTGCTCATGCAACATCTTTGTTTGGATAGTGATTGAGTGGTTCTGCAACTGTTTCATGCATTCTGATTCATATAAAAGGCACAGTCAGGGAAACCGTGATAAACCGTGAATCTGCCACAATCCTAAAAAAAGATTGTGATACAGATTTTTGGTCAAACCACCCAGCACTAATGTAAAAAATATTGTGTTCTAATTTTTTTGCTAGGTAAATTAGAATATATTTTGCTAAATATATTAAAATATTTTTTGCAAGTGTTAGAACTACTCCTGTTTGAAAACCTCTGAAACTGTACTGCACATAAGGAATTCTGGGTAGCGTAGTACCTTGCAGACTCTTGGCACTAGCATAATCCATGGTCCAGCTAACTAATGCCATGGTAATACCCAACAACACCAAAAAGATCCAGTCTTCTCCCAATTTAGAGATGAGGAACTTCTGTACTCGAGCCACACAGTCTGGGAAAACATTGCAATCCCTATCAGATTTCAAACCTCACACATAGTTTGTATCGGCTTTTGCAAGGCTTATTATTATTGACCTCTGCACTTGGAGTAGGATCGGCGTTTCTTGAACGAGGATGTGTGGCCCTGCTCCTCCTCCTGTCTGTCATGAATGCTGCCTATGTCCAGCTCCAGATGGTGGCGACTTCGGCTGTGACTGCGCCCATGGTGACTGTGATGGTGGTGATGTCCATGTTTTTTCCTCTGTCTCTCCATCAGAAGGCGAGAGGCCTCTCTCCGCTGGGACCCACCAGGGTGCTCCCTGTACTCTCCATATAGCTGATCACAGAAGAAAATCACAGGTTTTGTTACCCAAGAGATCAGTAGATAAATAGCTGACACATTTGTCTGAAGCAACTGAAAGTCCATTATAGTGGTATCTCATAAACTGCACCTTGCAAGGTTTGAGCCTACAAGCTTACAAGCTTCTTATTATTAGACATTTTGTTTGAAGTCATTATATTTCAAATATATAATAAATATATATTAATATATATATGTGTGCATTTGATTTTATTATTCATTAACATTCAAGAAGTCTTTGTTTTCTTTTGTCAGTAGTTCTTCAGATGAATAATGTTAAAATACAAGGCATCTTAGTAAATTTGTTTGACCGAATATTCAAAAAAAGTGCTTTTGATATCACTTTTAATATTCTTCACTGGTGTGATCACATAATAAATTGTCATAGACACTTCTTCGAAAAAAAAGTAAAACATCGCCCTCATTTTCAAAAACAACATGACACACCCGAGAGGTGACAGAGGAGAGGGAGTCCAAAAATAGAGGAAAATCTTCTCGACATGCTTTGAGTAAGACCACCAGCGGAAGAGCAGTAGTCTACATTTAGATTTATAACTGTCCGGATAAGACCCAGACATCTGGAAAATACATTCCTAGTGTCTTCATTCCCACTACTTTCTCTAACACAAACACACACACACACACACACACACACACACATGTAGTTTGACCTCAAACAAAAAGCTTTTCTTACTTAAATCTATTAAATGAGACTGATATATGACAATTTAAACCTGCAAATCTCATGAAATACTCTACAAACAATTTGTCACAATTCCTAATGACAGGGACAGTAAATGGGATCGGGACATGATGTAGGCCGAGCCTGTGTGTCTGCGAGCGTAACCCTAGTGCCATGACTCTGACTAATTTATTTACAAGCATTTAACCTACGGTTAAGAGTATGAAACAAGAAATGTTGCGGCTGGTACACAGCCACAAATGTGATGTCTCGTACATAGTAATTTTAATGCAACAGAACAGTTTATTTGCTGACAGCAGCAAATCCACGTCTTTCCACATGCTAAATATTATACTGCTGATAAATGAATCTCATTTTAGAAATGTAATGAAGTTAACAATGAAAATTACTGTAGATGCAGGAGATGCAAAGTGCTCAAAACTTGACTAACTTGAGACTAACATGATCAAATATGTTTTTTTAAAAATTCGATAAAGGAGATTTTCGTGCTTGATAAGCCTAAATAAACTGAAAATGTAAAGTTTTCTGGCCCAAATTTTAGCAGTTCTAATGAGCCACTATTATTGTATTATTTTGTAAATGTTATGTGGGCAACACATAACACATAAAATTAAATGTAAAAGAAAATTAAACAAATAAATTAACCTCATCAATTTGTTTTGCATCAAACTGTCAAAAGTGTCAGGGAAAAAAATCGATTTCAAATAAATGCTGGTCTTTTTTATTCATCAAAGAATCCCCGTATCGTGGTTTCCTCAAAAATATTAAGCAGCAGAGCTGTTTTCAACATTGACAATAAAACTATGAGAAATGTTTCTTGAATACAAAATATTGAGTACACCATATTTAAACAGAAAAAATATATTAAAATAATATATATTAAAAAACACAATATTACAATATTACTGTATATGTGATTAAATAAATGCAGTACTTACCACAAACTTTTGAATCGTAGTATAAATTATTATTGTATACACAGCTATAAATTAATTCTTGCTTTAAAATTGTATCTTGCTTTAAAACCATTTTTCTGTGGTTTAGGCCTAATATTTTTCAGAGAACATTAAATGTGTGTCTATATGTGTTACTATTTCCAGTTTTATTGAATTTCTCACTTTCACCTTTGGAATGGGCCCATGTAGATGATAGGTTTATCATGTATCTCTCTTCCTCATAACACATCTCACTTTCATTCCATGCGTCTATCCAGTTACTTTCACCCGTTCCCACAGTACATGTAATCTCTCGCTTTCTCCATATTTCACCCCCTCCTCTCTTCTCATCTCATCCCAGTCTGCTTCTACACCTACGGTCTTCTACACCCCCCGCAGACCCCCTCTGTCAGCCATAGATTGGAACTACCCCCTTTCTACCCAGGGCCTGTAATACTAGCCGCTAGGCTAATAATAGCTTCGTGTGACCCAATGTTCACAGCCACACTTCCCCACACACCTCTGTGTGGATCTTTCTGTCTTCCAATTTGTTCATCCGTCTTTCAAGGACTCCCAAGGAAAGTTGGAAACCTATAATCAGGCTACACTGTCATGCTAACTAGACAGCTAACAACAAATGTGGCACTGAGGCAATATGTGCAGTTTACACATGCAAGTACGTTGAGCACAACCAAGGTGTTGTCATTTTAATGAAAAAATACTAAGAAAACAATTATAAATAAGTAATTCCAATCAGAAAATGCTAATGTGCTCAAACTAAAGTGCGTTGGAAAGAGTTTTGATGGTATGCTGCTGTGCTTTAGGTCATGCTGATGGCAGTATGGGAAGGCTATCGAGGCAATTGTCATGGTGTTGTCATGTGATGTTATGTAAAGTCATATGTAATTCTGTTGAAGGTCTTCTAAAATAGATGTTCTTCCCATGCTGGGATGACCACACTTGTCAACATATCCCAATATGCTTGGCCTTTCTGTCAAGGCGCTTTTGTTCGGTAACTTTGCTAAATGTACACTTCGTATTAAGTAGAAGTAAAAAAAAATTATAATAAAATAAATAAATAAATAAAATGAATGACCTCATATGTGAATGGCACAGAGTTGTTAGTGTTAACTAAAACTACAACTATTAAAAATTATTTTTGGTAATTGAAATGAAGCTGAGATCAAATAAAATCTGACTAAATATTAGATGAAAAACTTAAAAATGAGAAATGCTGCAATGGAACTAACTGAAATAAAAAAGTTTAAGGTGAAGTACTAAAATTACTAAACTAAAACCGAACTAAATCGAATAAAAAACTATAAAGCGCATAATGAAATTACTAAAACTTAAACTAAAATGAAAAACTGAAAATATAAAAATAAATGCTAATTCAAAATATTAATAAATACTTACTACTAAAAAAAACACTGTATATGAGACAAATCTGAGATTCAGGTTGACAACATAAGTGAATTATCAAAAAATGCAACCCCTAATATCACAAAAACTCTAAAATAACTAAATCACCGGAAAGTAAAACAGCTAAAGCTAAAAGCCCTGTTTGCAATAAATATTGCTAATAAACATCTTGAGGTCGCCAATTTGTCATGTTGGTTGCTAGTAGCTATTTCTATTATCCAACTACATGACTGATAAAACTCTACAATCCCATTTGTTATTGCTGCATGGAATATCTGCTCATTTGCATAAAGCTGAACTCCTAGAAATCAAGAGATCAAACAAAAATGAATGACTTTTAGTTGTTTTGTTGCTGTAAATCACTGTAAGAGTGAAGTATTCTGTAGGTGACCCATAACCCAAAATACTGTATGCTTATTGATTGAACATTTACACACGTTTTCTATTGCTTATTCAATCAGTCTTACATGCTGTTCAATAAATCACAGTGACATGACTCACAAAAGATGACCTCAACTGATTGCATAAGAAAGCAATACTTCATTTTTTTTTATATTACACTAACCAAGATGTATGACCACCATTTCAAATGCTCAAACGCTCAACCTCATTCATCTCCCCTTCAGTCAAACCAGCAATCACAGCAGACAATCAGTCACACCAGATGCTCTGGAGCTCAAGGGACCACACTGACGGTCTCCCATGACAGGCTGAGATTAAGGAAGACATTTATAATCTATGATTGAGTTTCCACTAACACTACCATTCAAAAGTTTGGGGTCAGCACGTTTTTTTTTAAAGAAATTATTAGCAAGGATGCATTTCATTGATTAAAAGAGATAGTAAAGCCATTCGTAATGTTTCAAAAGATTTCTATTTCAAATAAATTCTGAAAAATATTCAATAAATCTTGAAACAATCTATAGGGTTTCCACAAAAATATCAAGCAGCACAACTGTTTTCAACATTGATAATAATAAGAAATGTTTTTTCAACATCTAATCAGTATATTTCAATGACTTTTGAAGGATCAATTGACACTGAAGACTGGAAGAATGAATGAAGAATGATGCTGAAAATTCAGCTTTGCATCACAGGAATAAATTACATTTTAAAATACATTAAACTAGAAAACAGTTCTTTGAAACTGTAATATAATTTCACAATAAATTTCACTGTATTTTTGATCAAATAAATGCAGCCTTGGTGAGCATAAGACACTTCCGTCAAAAACCATAAAAAAAAAAAAATCTTACAGACCGCAAAATTTTGAGAAGTAGTGTATGGAATTTGGGTGACAATGTATATTTGGGTGATTCTTCAGTTAGTCTTTTGATTTTAATTCTTAGAAAATGATACGTCTTCTATGTGTACTATATGTTTAATTTTTTTTTAGCAAGTATCCTGAAAAACGGATAGGTTTTATCCACTTTTTTTTTGTTAAAGTTGTTAGAAAAAGTGCAAAATACACTTTCTGTGATTTGCAGAACATTTAAAAGTCAAGCTCAAAGCAGAAATGAAGAAAAAGTGATTAAAAAGACTTTATATATATTTATAAAATTATTATAATCTATAATTTAAAACTAGAATGATTATGAAAGAACACATTTATTTTTTGCATAGTCATTTCTAATAGAAGAATCACTCATTTTTAATTCACTTCCTTTTTAAAGTCATAGTACGGACTGGGCTTTTTGTCTTAAAAAAATTGCACTGCAAACTTATCCAAATAAACAAAACTAGTTGTACAGACCTCTTCAGGAGCCTATACATAAAGGAGAGATGGAGTAAAAGGGAGAGAAAAAGACAGGAGGAAAATGACTAACTCCTGTTGAACTTTCCCGCGAGTTCTGCAGCTCAGCCCTCAACACAGTGACTCAGTCCGTACAGCTAGAAATATATACGTCATGCAAAGATTGTGCAACATCTTTGAGAGCATACGATTTCAAACAACAAAAGAACAGCAATTCACATTAGTCTAAAGAGTAACCAGAAAGAGCAGAAGAAAGGGCGAGGGAGATAGAGAGAGAGCAGGAGAGAGACAGTGACTGACCACGGTCTGCTGGTATCTCAGAGCCTTCCTTTGCGATGCATCTGCGGCCATTGAAACACTGTCACTGACCCAAAAATAAACCGCCTGTCTGTCTTAGCATTCCCACCCTGGGGTGGCACGGACTGAGGGAGAGAGGGCACATGCAAGTTCTCTCTCTCGATCTCTCTTTCCTGGCTTTGCACACATCCATCTCTCTATCTCTCACACTTTCTCATGTGGTGCAACACAGCAGTCCAGTTGCCTGACTAAGCCCCATGTGTGTCTGTTTATGTGGACGTGCCTGTGCTTGGGACACATACATGCGTTTATGCATGTGTGTGAGAGGTTGTGAGTTACAAAGAGAGTGTAGATGCCAAACTAAACCCATCTGGCCCTTAATTAGCGGGGCTGGTTTGTTTAATAGTGGCCAATCCTGTCGCCCCTGGCAACAAACTAAGACTCTGATCACCTGTTCATTTGGAAAGGGGCACAGTGAGGGTTTGAGCAGGCGAGGGAACTCCCCGTCCTCCATGAAACATGATGAGGGCAGCACAGGGAGGACCAAATCGGCCAGAGCCATCTCTGATACAGCCTTTTCATCAGTAATGATCAACAGAATGTTAAACAATACACTTAATGACACACGGAGACAGCTTTAGCATTAAATAAACACATTTTGGATAAGAGTGGAAAAAAATAGGACGAGAAGACTGTAATATTTATAGACTTCAAACTATGTCTTCAATTGTGTGATTAGTATGTAACATTTCTTGAAAGATTACAAATTCATATTGTGCGCAATAGTTTTGAAGATATTTTTAAAATATGCTCATAGTATACAATATTCAGCTCTCAAGTATTTATGATATTTTCAAGCACATCCAAGATGTAGACGAGATTGTTTCTTCATCGGAACAAATTTAACATTACATCACTTGCTCACCAAGGGGTCCTCTGCAGTGAATGGGTGCCGTCAGAATGAGACTCCAAACAGCTGATAAAATCATCACAGTAATCCACAAGTAATCCACACCACTCCAGTCTATCAATTACTGTCTTGTGAAGTGAAAAGCTGTGTGATTGTAAGAAACAAATCCAAGGCACTTTAACTTTAAACCATTGCTTCTGTCCAAAATATCCATAACTCCTCCAGTGAAAAAGTCCATCCCCTGTTGTCCTCTCACATCAAAATCCACCAACATATTTGTTTAGAACTGTTTTTGCTTGTAAATGGTGCTTGATCTGTGCATATTTCTCTCCTGATTCATACAAGATGACTTTTTCATTGGATAAAGCAATATTATGGATATAGGACTCGTAATTTAGTTAAATACTTCTTAATGATGGATTTGATTTGTACAAAAAAGGCAGCTTTTCACTTCACAAGACATTATTTCATGGACTGGAGTCGTGTGGATTGTTGTGATGTTTTTATCAGCTGTCTGGACTCTCATTCTGCACGACACCCATGCACTCCTCTTGCATTATTGACTAACTATTTTCCTGTTTGACACTGTAAAGCTGCTTTGACACAACATGTATTGTATAAAGCACTATATAAATAAAGGTGACTTGACTTGACTGCCGAGTGTACCATTGGGGAGCAAATAATGCAATGCTAAATTTCTCCAAATCTGTTCTGATGAAGAAACAAACTCATCTACATTTTGGATGGCCTGAAGGTGAGTAAATTGTAATACAATTTTCTCATTTTAAGATTTATTCACATACAGGTAGAATCTCATGTAAACATTTAATTGAACCTTTCATGACAAACATTTATGTTATCATATTAACATATGACAACTAAGCCAGTCTCATATCATCAACTGTCTGTGGTATAGTGATGCATGGCAGAAACTCATGTGAAGGCGGAGCTTAAAGAAACAGCTATAGGATATGGGTGTGGCAACAAAAATGCAGGTAGATGCCATACATCAAGACAAAGAGCACTTGTAGAAACGAAGAGATGGGACCAAGAAGATAATACTTTGAGAATAAATTACAGCAAAAACACCAGTTTTCAAACAGGGAATAGAAAAAACAGCCTCTGACAAAAGGTGATTACCAGGTTTTGAAAATTAGAAATAGTTCCATCATTCTTCACACACAGAGAAGATGACATGTAAGTTCATTACTATGCTAACAATATACATTTATATGCACATATTATTTTATATTATTATATTATACTGCTATATATATATATATATATATATATATAATAAACATGAAAGTATATAAGTAAACACACACACACACATACATATATATATATATGAAAAATTTAAATACACGTTCACTGGCTAAACTGTAGTTAAATCAAGATTTGATAAATTAAGAAGTTGATATTTACATTATACTGAGCTCACACTGGCTTTTGTGTGTGGTGTGTTTTTAATGTGAAGACAGAAATGCAGAGAAACAGGTTGAGTGACAGTCTGGTAGTCTCATCCACAAACTCAAGATGCCAAAGTCAAACAGAAAGAATGTGCTGACAAAGGATGATCAGTAGTGGGAGTGTTCAAGGCGTGATGTTGTCACAATGTTTTTTGTACTGTACATACATTGATGTTCTGGATAATCTTGATAAATTCAAATAATTTTTTAAAAATCCATTGATCACAAATGTCAATGTTGTGACTACGAGTATAGATCATATGTTCTTTTCATGCCAGTATTTTATATAGAGGCAAAAGCTTCATCATTGTCATGATGATTTTATAACAAATATTTAGCTTCGATAAAATAGGACGGGACTCCACAATTGCTTACATATTTCACTGCTGAATAAAAATCTATCAAAACTAGTTTTATAATTGATACTTAAAAGCACTGTGAAACGTACAAATCATTTACTGACAATACATACACACTAACAAAGTATAACAAATATTCTCTGCAAAACACATGCAGCAAACTACATGGGTAATCAATGTCAAATATTTAAAGTCTGGTTTTATGTCTTTCAAAGAGCTGACAAACTGTAAAACTGTGCACTGCATGATTATGTCAGAGATGTTATCCTTACACTCATAAAACACATAAGCTGATGCATGTGAATAGCACTGCACTTGAATGACTGGATATCAGTTTACATGTAGTGGTTTGAAGTTGGTTGGTAAGTTAATGGTGGTAATATATATATATATATATATATTTCTTTTACAGTATGTCTAATTCAACTAACGCAACATATTTATGTGTACCAGGCACTCTTTGTGGTAAGTAATGTGTTATGTTCAATTTACCGTTCAAAAGTTTGGAGTCAATGAGTTTTTTTTATTTTTTATATTTTTAATAATAAGAAATTGATTTTTTTTATTTACAAAGGACGCATTACATTGAACACAAGTGAAAGTAAATACACTTATAATGTTGCCAAAGGTTTCTATTTAAAATAAACGCAAATTTTACATTCATTAAAGAATCCTGAAAAAATTATTTCTACCAAAATATTAAGCAGCACAACTGTTTTTAACATTGATAATGAAAAATATGTTTCTTTAGCGCCAGATCAGCATATTAGAATTATATTTGAAGCATCATGTACAATATTGCCAGTTATGCACTGCATGTGCACACTCAATTCTCTCAATCTGTTACCAAAACTTGACAGCACATGATACAAATAATTCAGCTTTCTAATCTTATTTTTTTTGCAGAGGTGCTTTTTTTTGAAGTCGAACTGATTGTCATTCCGGTGCTGTTTCTCCTGGCTTTTCTGGTCACGCTGATCATTTTGTTTGTGCTCAAATGCTCCCATAAGCCATCACATCTTTATGGACACCACAGAAATGAAAAAGACGACACACAACACCATCATAACACACACAGGCACCGTAACAGCAACAGACGGCACCTGCAAGGCATTGACGGTAGCTACGGCATCTGACTTTGTTACACACTAAATACTCAAGTTGCTTGTTGTTTGTTGTGTTTATTTAAAGGTCTTCTGGTTCATGCATGATAGAAATGTTTATTTATAATCCTTCCTGACCATGCTTGATTGCTATGTTTATTTAAAGGGTTTCCCTTTATGAATGATCGCAATGTTTATTAATAGATTATCTTGTTCATTAATTATCAAAGTGTTTGTTGAAGGTCATTCTCACAGGTTATACTGAAAGAACATACATAGGATTCTTTTAACATTTTTTTTATCTCTTAATCTTTTGATTTACTTTGCAACAACAGCTCCAGCAGAGCTGAACCCAATGGAACATGAGATTATCCCCATGACAGCCCAACCTCACCATGACATGCCGAATTCAAGCCCTGCAGTACCTCAGCCAACCACCGAGAGGCATCCGGGCCTCTTTCAGCTGGTCTCTCCACTTCCTCTCACCTTCTCAGTAAAACAAGACAACACCATCACCTTGCACAGAGCTGTCATTGACAGACAGCCAGTCGTTTTACGAGTGCTTAAAGGTAAGGTTAGATAAGTGTTATTTTATAATTTTTTATTATTAATATTATTTTGATTTGATTTTAATAATATTAATATGTTATACAATTTATGTATTATACTGTTATATTTAATATTTTGAATTAGATTTTATTTAGATATTTTCAGTTTTAATTTTAATGTTACTTTTTAACCTTTTTTTTAACGTTTTTTTATATTTCTATTTAGCTTTATTTTATTTCAGTTTTAGTAATTTTAGTACTTCTCTCATTGCAGTTAGTTGCCAAAGCAACATTTCTCATTTTTAAGTTTCATCTAATATTTACATTTCACGATTTAAGCTTTATTAACGAATTTTCAATTAACAAAACTTTTTAATAGATTTAGATTTAGTTAACAATAACAACACTGGGTTGGACACATAATCTGACAGACAATAATAAAACAATCCCTGCTCTGTTATGTTTTACTGAAAACACTGTTTGATTATAGAATTGTGGTGTGGGTATTAAGCTGTAGGCAAAATCATTTCTATCAATCTGCAGATATTCTGTCTGATCTTTCCGTCTTTCTTACCTAATGTAGTCAAGTTGATCTTGTATAAACTGAGAATAAAACATTTTACAGAGTATTTTATTATGGATCAGTGGTAGAATTCTGCCTCACCTGTTCTTAAAGCTCAGGGTTTGCAACCAGGAGGTTGCAGGTTTGATTCTCGAAAGGATGAGCTACAAAACCTCACCATTTGTGGCCAGCAAGTTAGATGATAACTAGAACGATAGAATGATAGATAGACAGACAGACAGACAGACAGACAGACTGACTGATCTTACTTTCTTCTACTTTTCCCCCCATACAGAATCAGCCAGTGCCAGAGAGTGCCAGTCTTTTCTGGGGTTTGCCCACTTTTTTTCAGAGTTGGGACCGCATCCATCGCTGCCCAGACTGCTGGGGGTGGTGACTGTGCAGACACCCTTGATGATTGCGGTGGAGGAGCTGGAACATCGAGACCTGCTGAGCTTCCTGTGGAGGTGCAGACAGGTACATGAGTAATACTTCATTTTCAGTCTTGCAAGGGACAGTAATGAAACTCAGGTTCCATTCCTGTGCTGACATATTTCCTTATGAAAGCGGATGTTGTGTCCAGGACATATGAAAAGGGTTTATCCTGTTTTTAGTTTACATCACATCAATTTGCTACTTTGCTAATAAAAGGCAAGTGGGTGAGGAATATTCTCAACCTAGCAATTCATTTTTTTGGACAAAAATGTGAGAAATGTTTCTTGAGCATAAAGGATCATACACTGAAGACTGGAGTATTGATGCTGAAAATTCAGCTTTGCCATCACAGGAATAAACGTGAACTATAAATCTCAAAACTCCAATTCTTCTAGAAAAATATGACACGAGTAGCAATTACTGAAAAATATTGACTCGCAACTCTCACATTGATCAGTTACTGCTGAGGTCACCTGAGAATGGACGACACACAGGTTGTCATTCCTGATGATCTGTAATGTAATGTAATGATTTGTAATGGTTTGATTAAAAGTTAAACTACTAGTTTAAACCTCACCTTTGTTTTGACTGACTGTAAATCTCTTTCACAGGACCACACAGGTCAGGATGCACCGTGTGACATGACTGAAAGACGAATCTTTACCATGGGCACTCAGATTGGATCTGCACTGGTTAGATAACAAATCAGCTTGCTAAATATATACAATCATATTGACAAGTCAGTTCTATCACAAAAGCTTGGCAATAAACGTATATTTATGAATAGAGAGTTTTTATAAGCCACACCATGCATGCACATACTGGCAACTTCATAAATCACCAAGCCTTTTACTTTGTTTGACTCTGGCATGCATTAATCATGGCCAGTCATGAGCACTTAACTGAAGCATTTATGATTTATAATGTACAATAAATACTTTGTCACACCCAAGATCACATTCTCTTTCTTACACAACCTGTTCTGAAATCACAGGAGTATCTGCATAGTAAGAACTACATCCATGGCAATGTCAAAGCTCGAAGCGTCCTGGTTGGTCGGGACCTGTCGGTCAAGCTGTGGGGTTTGGGTCCGGCATATCGCAGAAAAACGAGTGCAGGCTCTATAGAATATGTGGGAGATATGGAAATGAGAAAGTGGCAAGCTCCAGAAGCATTAGCACGGCAACCTCTCCAGCAAAGCAGCGACATGTGAGTTTAATGTAATGACTATTTATATTTTCAGTCAATGTTTTTGTAACCGTTGATCTTCACAATGTATTTATTACCGTTTAATCCTCCATAGATGGTCCTTTGGCATTTTGCTCTATGAGATGGTGACATTAGGTGAGTGTGTCTGTCATCCAGTATTATAAAACTCTCCAGTACAGCTACAGCTGCAAGGTTGTAGTAGGGCTTCATTTGAATGGAAAAATGATAATAATCAAATTATGAAGTTGTTTAAAGCTCTTTATCTCATTGTTTGGAATCTCAGGAGAGCCCCCCTTTCCCAACATCATAGCCAGCGAACTTCTGCAGCATTTACAGAGAGTGAACACAATAAAGAGACCACCCAACTGCTCTAATACACTGTACGTTACTTTACTCACACACATACAGCAAACATGTTTATCTAAAAAAAGCATGCATATATATATATATATATATATATGTTCTAAACTGTAAAACTATTAGTCAACAATGAGTCTATTCTGACCATGTTTTTTTTCTCTAGATACTCTATTATCAAATCCTGCTGTCAGTGGAAACCAATGGATCGAGTCTCATTGGCTGAGCTGATCAGAAAGCTCCAATCAAAAGAGAGAAGCACCAATGATCAGGCAGTGCTGCGAGTGTCTGAGCCGTTCGACATGGAGAAATACATGCGGGAAGCGGGCTATGGAGAATCACTCAACTATGCTGTGCTCTAATGTTCCCTTTATGTGTCAGTCAAGACTCATCAAAAGAGCTTCACACTAGCTATGAATAAATGAACAGTCAAGCTTTGAGATGAGGACTTTAAAATGATTACAGAAAGCCACTGGTTTCAGACAGTGGCATCACTATGGAATTTAAAGAAGAAAACTATTATCTCATCAGGCATGTGCTATCATTCAGGACTTTAGATTAACCCTTGTGCGCTCCTCATTTGGGAGTCACACTCATGGTCTTCGCAGTCAAAAGTGACCGGACACCTGAAATGTAACTTTTTTTCTTCTTCAGTAAAATCAATCTAATATATTTTTGTTCAATAATATTTTTTCTTTTTTCTTTTGTATTTTGAGAGAATTTTATGGTACTAATTAATATTTATGCAATAATTATTATCAATTTTTCCCATTGAAAATAGTACAACATTTTTTTTCTTCTAATTTTTTTAAAATTATTTTTCAATTAATGCAGTATTTCAGATTAAAATAGAGACTAGGCCTTTAAAATCCAATTTTTGAAGGCAGAATAGCACCTCCTGATGATAGCAAAAAAAGAGAAAAACCTGTAATTTCATGGTGTAACCACTAGATTCCTGTATAGGACTCTATAGAGAGGCTTGTGAATTCCCTAGTTGTTTTTATACATAATTGTTTACTTTTATTAGGTTGTGGATTTAAATGTATATTAAGGCATTCTCAAAG
>NW_015630021.1:830972-836212 GCF_001515625.1 Sinocyclocheilus rhinocerous
TCTAAACAAATATGTGGGTGGATTTTGATGTGAGAGGTAAATAGGGGATGGACTTTTTCACTGGAGGAAGCATTGTTATGGACATGTATTTTAGTTAAAAACGTCTTAATGCTGGATTAGTTTCAGCTTTTGTCTTCTCCAGATGTTAACTGATGGACTGGAGTGTTGTGGATTATTGTGATGTTTTTATCAGCTGTTTGGACTCTCATTCTGACGGCACCCATTCACTGCAGAGCATCCATTGCTGAGACACTGATGCAGTGCTACATTTCTACAAATCTGATGAAGAAACAAACTCATCCTAATCTTAAACACATTTTAATTTCAGCTCAACTATTCCTTTAAAGTGAGAGATTAAAGACGCTGTAGTGTTTGAAAGCATGTCAGGTGCGTCTGATGAATCCATGATTAGTCTCTGATCTACAGAATGCAAATATAAGTGTGTGTGAGACAGCAGACGTGACGATGGAGACAGCAAATCAAATCAAAGCGAAGGTCCTACCTCCTCGATCTCCTTTGTGGGGCGTGACGGGGAAAACGCAGAAATTAAAAAGGCTGGAAATGTTTCGTGCTTAAAAGAATCAATAACTGTCATGAATTCCTGCAGCTGTCAGGTGATTCGAGGTAAACACAGTAGAGATATGAATGAACCGAAGGGAGGGAAGGCAAACAAACGTGCTGGATATTTCCCATCAGCCCCAGCGCTCTCTCAGTGTTTCCTCATGAGTCTGAGGTGTTCTGTACCTCTCTGATCTCGTCTTTGGCCTGCTGCAGTTTGTCGGGTTTGTTGGCGTGCTGTAGTTTGGCTTCGGCTTCTCTCTTGCGCTGCAGCATCACCTGAGCATCCTGGCATTTGGCCCATGTTTTCATCCGCTGGTCAAACACACCCTGCAGCACAGACACGTGACAAAACCAGCGCATCATGAAGCCCTGCACTCATGCATGGGGTTATAGGAAGCCAGAATAGCCATTGCTCTAACACCAGCCTGACATGGCCAAAATATCATGACTGAATCTCATATCACACTATGAGTGACTTTACATCACATTAACATACTGTATGTCATAATAGTTATTTATGATGCACATGCAATGAAAAATAGTTTAACCCTGTGCACTCCTCATTTGGGAGTCGCACTCATGGTCTTCGCGGTCAAAAGTGACCGGACACCTGAAATGTAACTTTTTTTTTTCTTCAGTAAAATCAATCTAATATATTTTTGTTCAATAATATTTTTTCTTTTTTCTTTTGTATTTTGAGAGAATTTTATGGTACTAATTAATATTTATGCAATAATTATAATCAATTTTTCCCATTGAAAATAGTACAACATTTTTTTTCTTCTAATTTTTTTAAAATTATTTTTCAATTAATGCAGTATTTCAGATTAAAATAGAGACTAGGCCTTTAAAATCCAATTTTTGAAGGCAGAATAGCACCTCCTGGTGAGAGCAAAAAAAGAGAAAAACCTGTAATTTCATGGTGTAACCACTAGATTCCTGTATAGGACTCTATAGAGAGGCTTGTGAATTCCCTAGTTGTTTTTATACATAATTGTTTACTTTTATTAGGTTGTGGTTTAGAGTTTCACCCCTTCATTGCTGTGCAATTTTTTTCTGCATTGTGGGGGATTTGTAGATTGTACACAGAAACATTTTCTGTATTTTCACGAGTGTGACTATTTTTTTTTACGACCACTTAGCTTTTTCGAATCTTGCCCTCAATTTTTTTTGTGTTCACATACCAAGTGTCATAAAAGTCACCAGGTTTCGTACCATTCTGGTGAAGCTACGATTTTTAAAAATTCAAAATGTAAAATTCTCCGGTCAAAAGTGACCGAAGACCGCGGATAAAGGCTAAAAGCTCAATTGTAACACAAATGAGAAAGAGGGGATGTTACGTAAAATATGTAACAGCGAAAGATTATCGTACACATATATGCAGGAAAATGTAGCGAAGACCAAAGCTACAATGTAAACATGTATAAAACACACACAAACAAACCGTGTCTAGCAATAGTACAGGTAGTGTGATTTAATTTATCATTATATTTATTTAGGTTGGAAAATAACATATTATGTTCATTGGTACTCCTCTAATTCAAATAAGACTTCAAATTATATTACTGGCATATTTATTGGTAACTAGAGAGTTTATTAACGTATAACAACGTACGTATTTAAAATATACTATTTATTAATGTAAACTCACTTTTTTCAGTTTAGTCATCACTAGTGCAGTTGTAAATAATGGTCACCTAACCAAAATTATGCCTACGTTTAAATATTTGTTTTTTCACTTACATCTTTAAGTCTGCGGTTGGTCCGTGAGGAAAACTGCCGTAGGTTTTACAATAATCCTTAAATAATCTGAATTTCATCTGTATTTAGTCTAAATATGAAAGTTTCTCTTCACCTGTTGTTAACCAGAAGCACGCTTGATGACGCATAAGTGTGATGCTAAAATCTGATTGGCTTCAAAGGTCACTGTTAACTATGATTGGTTATTTACGCGATAGGACGCAAACAGAGGCAAATGACGTTGCGTTATTTGAATTTCAGTCCAGTGATTAAAAATACTTTTCTGTAAAAATAAATAAATTAAATAAAAGAAAAAAAACTCATTGTTATCTGAAAGACCTATAAATATTCATTAATTAACAAATTCACATTATTTATATGTACACTGAGTAAAAACAGTTATCTTTATGACTTTATGAATATATTTTTGTGATAACTAGGTTACTCCAAAATACCACAAGTTATTGTATACTTTTGAATCTGATGTATCCTATTAACATTTAGGAAACAGGAGAAATAAAATGATTTAGACTATTTATTCTCAAAATAATACAATTGTACACAGTGCCACTCATGATTTTGTTACACATTCAGGATAGGACGCAAACAGAGGCAAATGACGTTGCGTTATTTGAATTTCAGTCCAGTGATTAAAAATACTTTTCTGTAAAAATAAATAAATTAAATAAAAGAAAAAAAACTAATTGTTATCTGAAAGACCTATAAATATTCATTAATTAATTAACAAATTCACATTATTTATATGTACACTGAGTAAAAACAGTTATATTTATGACTTTATGAATATATTTTTGTGATAACTAGGTTACTCCAAAATACCACAAGTTATTGTATACTTTTGAATCTGATGTATCCTATTAACATTTAGGAAACAGGAGAAATAAAATGATTTAGACTATTTATTCTCAAAATAATACAATTGTACACAGTGCCACTCATGATTTTGTTACACATTCAGGAAAAACCACCATAAAATATACAAATGTCAAAACATCAACACTTCTGTTTAGCAGACACTCTCCTTTTGAACTGCAATTACATCAATTACACCATTCAACACACATTAACTTAGTTATTTACAGGGTGATGCTCTTCTAACTGTACAGTAAGCAAGTAACTATGAGTTGTGTACATTATGCACAGTAAAGGTACAGTATGTGAAAGGTATAAACAGTTAATAAGATGGTTGTGTTTGTTAGTGTTAGAAGAGGGCTGGCTCATTGTGACGCTGCTCTTGACCACTGGGATACAAACCACAGTGCACTACTGCAAGAGGAATGTTGTCTTTCTTGGTCTTTTTTGGAGTTTCTCTCCGTGCAACATATAAATGATCACAAGACATCAGAATGGGAAAAAGCAGTTGTTCAGATTACACCTGGCCTATAAATGTGCTTATTAATAAATACTTTCACATTCAATATCTAGACAAAAATAGCAATACCTAAGCAATGGCAGCATAAAGCGTCAATTGCCTTACGTGATAGGAATTATTGGTAGATTCTCTAATTTAAGTAAAAAATAAATGTATAAACAAATAAATACTATATGTGTTCTCTATGAAAGGGATTCAAACTAAGTGTCGGAAACGGCAGAACAACATTTATTATAAACACATTTATTCAAATCAAGTGAGACTTCTCTCACTACTCTGTCAAACCTCAAAGTGAGTCAGTGCAGCACACACGTGACGCTGGAATACTAAATCACCAAGCACAGGAAATTCAGTAGCGGGATTAATGCTCATAATCTTGATCACGTCATTTGCTAAAAATCTTTATCTTGGATATCTGAAATGTGAACTTGTCTAGTTATGGAGACCGTATACATTATATACAGTACAATTCATCGAACACTGGTTGGTCATTTTTGGTGATTTTAGTTTCTTTAGATGTATTATTTTTGGCAGTAAACTATTCTTGGCATAAGCTTTACTAGCTAAGCACTTTCTGTAATCTAAATATTTTTTATGAATCTTCTAATTAAATATATGTTTTAAGTGTTTTTGATAAATGGTAGTAGTGATCTGAAGTAATGAAAACGTATATATCTCTATGCACACTATATTTTATACAAAATGAACATCCTCAAGATTATGAAGATCGCCAACTATCACTCAAGGGAAAAACACTTTGGTTTTTCTAAAAGCAAAAAATTGAGTTTTTTTTTTAGAAAATTCCCTTTTTCTGTTTGATCTGACATAGGAAACAATGTCCTGTTTGATAATTCACATTAAAACTGCACTAAAATGCACAAACAGGAGTAAATGAGCAATAAATAGATAAAATCTTTAAAACATGAATCAATATTGCACCAAACCATCAGTTGTCAAACTACACAATAAAATAAAGCTCATGGACTATGAGCTCTCGTATCCTTTCAAAATATAACTAGGTGATCTGTGACTTTCCCCTGTGGTTACCTTCTTAATCTGTTTACCCTAAATAATCTTTTTCCAGTAAATAAATCTCTAGTATTTTATTTCTATCTTCAGTGTCATGGCTTTAATCATATTAAGCTATATATAGTTACACCGTTTCTTAGATGGTGGAATTAGATTTCTCCTCTTTACTAGAATCCACCAGTGGCTGGGTAACTGAGCTAGGTTTTTTAGCATCTGCCGCAGCTTTCTCAGATGAGCTTGCACCCTGTTCCAAGGAAGATTTGGAAGCTTCCACCAATGGGACCTTTTCTTTGACCGGAGAGGCTGGAAGTGCGACTCTGCCGGGCTCCTCCACGGAGGTGGCAGTCGGAGGCGGAGCCCCGCCAAAACCACGGGCGATGTCATCAAAAGTTCGCCCTTTAGTCTCCGGAACTTTGAAGTATGTAAAGACGAAGAAGATGATGAGGAAGATCATGAATATAATGAAGACATATGGCCCACACAGCTCCTATAATTCACAAACAATAAGAAAAAAGTT
>NW_015630021.1:836264-840315 GCF_001515625.1 Sinocyclocheilus rhinocerous
TGTGTGTGTGTGTGTACAAGTGTGTGTCCGCGCGTGTGAGTTGGTGTGTTGATTTTGCACTCTAGATGTTTTAGAGTTTCACCCCTTCATTGCTGTGCAATTTTTTTCTGCATTGTGGGGGATTTGTAGATTGTACACAGAAACATTTTCTGTATTTTCACGAGTGTGACTATTTTTTTTTACGACCACTTAGCTTTTTCGAATCTTGCCCTCAATTTTTTTTGTGTTCACATACCAAGTGTCATAAAAGTCACCAGGTTTCGTACCATTCTGGTGAAGCTACGATTTTTAAAAATTCAAAATGTAAAATTCTCCGGTCAAAAGTGACCGAAGACCGCGGATAAAGGCTAAAAGCTCAATTGTAACACAAATGAGAAAGAGGGGATGTTACGTAAAATATGTAACAGCGAAAGATTATCGTACACATATATGCAGGAAAATGTAGCGAAGACCAAAGCTACAATGTAAACATGTATAAAACACACACAAACAAACCGTGTCTAGCAATAGTACAGGTAGTGTGATTTAATTTATCATTATATTTATTTAGGTTGGAAAATAACATATTATGTTCATTGGTACTCCTCTAATTCAAATAAGACTTCAAATTATATTACTGGCATATTTATTGGTAACTAGAGAGTTTATTAACGTATAACAACGTACGTATTTAAAATATACTATTTATTAATGTAAACTCACTTTTTTCAGTTTAGTCATCACTAGTGCAGTTGTAAATAATGGTCACCTAACCAAAATTATGCCTACGTTTAAATATTTGTTTTTTCACTTACATCTTTAAGTCTGCGGTTGGTCCGTGAGGAAAACTGCCGTAGGTTTTACAATAATCCTTAAATAATCTGAATTTCATCTGTATTTAGTCTAAATATGAAAGTTTCTCTTCACCTGTTGTTAACCAGAAGCACGCTTGATGACGCATAAGTGTGATGCTAAAATCTGATTGGCTTCAAAGGTCACTGTTAACTATGATTGGTTATTTACGCGATAGGACGCAAACAGAGGCAAATGACGTTGCGTTATTTGAATTTCAGTCCAGTGATTAAAAATACTTTTCTGTAAAAATAAATAAATTAAATAAAAGAAAAAAAACTAATTGTTATCTGAAAGACCTATAAATATTCATTAATTAATTAACAAATTCACATTATTTATTTATATGTACAGTAAAAACAGTTATCTTTATGACTTTATGAATATATTTTTGTGATAACTAGGTTACTCCAAAATACCACAAGTTATTGTATACTTTTGAATCTGATGTATCCTATTAACATTTAGGAAACAGGAGAAATAAAATGATTTAGACTATTTATTCTCAAAATAATACAATTGTACACAGTGCCACTCATGATTTTGTTACACATTCAGGAAAAACCACCATAAAATATACAAATGTCAAAACATCAACACTTCTGTTTAGCAGACACTCTCCTTTTGAACTGCAATTACATCAATTACACCATTCAACACACATTAACTTAGTTATTTACAGGGTGATGCTCTTCTAACTGTACAGTAAGCAAGTAACTATGAGTTGTGTACATTATGCACAGTAAAGGTACAGTATGTGAAAGGTATAAACAGTTAATAAGATGGTTGTGTTTGTTAGTGTTAGAAGAGGGCTGGCTCATTGTGACGCTGCTCTTGACCACTGGGATACAAACCACAGTGCACTACTGCAAGAGGAATGTTGTCTTTCTTGGTCTTTTTTGGAGTTTCTCTCCGTGCAACATATAAATGATCACAAGACATCAGAATGGGAAAAAGCAGTTGTTCAGATTACACCTGGCCTATAAATGTGCTTATTAATAAATACTTTCACATTCAATATCTAGACAAAAATAGCAATACCTAAGCAATGGCAGCATAAAGCGTCAATTGCCTTACGTGATAGGAATTATTGGTAGATTCTCTAATTTAAGTAAAAAATAAATGTATAAACAAATAAATACTATATGTGTTCTCTATGAAAGGGATTCAAACTAAGTGTCGGAAACGGCAGAACAACATTTATTATAAACACATTTATTCAAATCAAGTGAGACTTCTCTCACTACTCTGTCAAACCTCAAAGTGAGTCAGTGCAGCACACACGTGACGCTGGAATACTAAATCACCAAGCACAGGAAATTCAGTAGCGGGATTAATGCTCATAATCTTGATCACGTCATTTGCTAAAAATCTTTATCTTGGATATCTGAAATGTGAACTTGTCTAGTTATGGAGACCGTATACATTATATACAGTACAATTCATCGAACACTGGTTGGTCATTTTTGGTGATTTTAGTTTCTTTAGATGTATTATTTTTGGCAGTAAACTATTCTTGGCATAAGCTTTACTAGCTAAGCACTTTCTGTAATCTAAATATTTTTTATGAATCTTCTAATTAAATATATGTTTTAAGTGTTTTTGATAAATGGTAGTAGTGATCTGAAGTAATGAAAACGTATATATCTCTATGCACACTATATTTTATACAAAATGAACATCCTCAAGATTATGAAGATCGCCAACTATCACTCAAGGGAAAAACACTTTGGTTTTTCTAAAAGCAAAAAATTGAGTTTTTTTTTTAGAAAATTCCCTTTTTCTGTTTGATCTGACATAGGAAACAATGTCCTGTTTGATAATTCACATTAAAACTGCACTAAAATGCACAAACAGGAGTAAATGAGCAATAAATAGATAAAATCTTTAAAACATGAATCAATATTGCACCAAACCATCAGTTGTCAAACTACACAATAAAATAAAGCTCATGGACTATGAGCTCTCGTATCCTTTCAAAATATAACTAGGTGATCTGTGACTTTCCCCTGTGGTTACCTTCTTAATCTGTTTACCCTAAATAATCTTTTTCCAGTAAATAAATCTCTAGTATTATATTTCTATCTTCAGTAGTACGTCATGTCTTTAATCATATTAAGCTATAGAGTTACACCATTTCTTAGATGGTGGAATTAGATTTCTCCTCTTTACTAGAATCCACCAGTGGCTGGGTAACTGAGCTAGGTTTTTTAGCATCTGCCGCAGCTTTCTCAGATGAGCTTGCACCCTGTTCCAAGGAAGATTTGGAAGCTTCCACCAATGGGACCTTTTCTTTGACCGGAGAGGCTGGAAGTGCGACTCTGCCGGGCTCCTCCACGGAGGTGGCAGTCGGAGGCGGAGCCCCGCCAAAACCACGGGCGATGTCATCAAAAGTTCGCCCTTTAGTCTCCGGAACTTTGAAGTATGTAAAGACGAAGAAGATGATGAGGAAGATCATGAATATAATGAAGACATATGGCCCACACAGCTCCTATAATTCACAAACAATAAGAAAAAAGTTCATTCTGACATAGTGCACACATTTTATCACAAAATATGATCACAATAACGTGCTAGTCATGAGATAAAAATGTATTATATTAGGAAAATTATTTTAAAACTCATTTAAAGTTTCAAATTCAAGTTCATAGGTGAGTGATTTAAAAAAGTTTATAAATGTTTAATTGAAAAGCTTGTTCTCCAAACAGAATATTGAAAGATTTACTTTAAAAACAATACAGTAGTTTTAAGTGGTTAAAGTAATGGCAATTGATTTAATAAATTAATCTAAATTAAACTCCTACCTCCAATTCTCTAATTTAGGGAAATGGATTCCCACAAGGAGAGGAATACAATAATTTATAATAAAATAAGATCACAATAACCAGCTAGTCATGAGATAAAAAATTATTATAATAGAATAATTATAAAAAAAAAATTGTTAATGGGTTAGATTAAAATTATTTTAAATTCAAGTTTAAAGGCGAGTTATAAAAAAAAAAAAAAATATATATATATATATATTTAATTGAAAAGCTGGCTCTCCATATAGAATATTAATAATTTTACTTTAAAAGACAACACAGTAGATTTAAAGGGGTCTTATGATGTTGCTAAAAAGAACATGATGTTGTGTATTTGGTGTAATGCAATGTGTTTACGCGGTTTAAGGTAAAAAAAAAACAAACATTATTTTCCACATACTGTACATTATTGTTGC
>NW_015630021.1:840333-846979 GCF_001515625.1 Sinocyclocheilus rhinocerous
TTGGGTTGAACTGTTCTGGAACAGTGTTGTAAATACAACTTAACCACTGATTTCTCGTTGTGTCCTCTTTTGGAAGGCCAAACAAAGTAGTTTGGCTTTCGCAACGAAACACACAGCATCTCCACGACGGCGGCGGCAACAATACTACAGTGAGAATAAAAGTTACGCCGTAGACATTTGGGCAGTGTTATGCAAATTGTCCCACACAGTGATGTAGATATGTGGGGGCGTGTTTTAACGAGGCGTTTTAGGAAGGCGTGGCTAAGCGTTCACTTTTATGAAGAATATCTCTTTGGGTTTGAGACTTTAATCTTTGCGACTTTACGGATCTTCTGTATGCACGAACAGCTTCTATCACTCCAGAGACAAAGGAAAACATGAAATCGCATCATATGACCCCTTTAAGTGGTTAAAGTAACGGCAATTGATTAAAAAAGTTAATCTAAATTAAGCTCATACCTCCAGTTTAGGGAAACTGACTCCAACAAGAAAGTTGGCTGTCCAGTTGGAGCATCCTGCAACGGCCATGGCAGCAGGACGTGGCCCCTGGGAGAACAGTTCAGCCACTATGAACCAGGGAATGGGTCCAGGGCCCATCTCAAACATGGCCACAAAGGCAAAAACTGCAGCAATGCTGAGGTAGCGAACAGCCTCAATGTCCTTCTGCTCAGGGACAAATGTAAGAAAATACAGTTATTACACTAGCATTCCCATGATGGTCAGATATTTACAGTGACTGTTTTGAATCTTCAGCAAAATGAAAACAAACAGCAGGACCCACCAATAAGAGAGCAATGGTCATGACCAAGGCGCTGATGGCCATTCCACCCAAACCAATAAGGTGCAAAGTTCTTCGTCCTGCCCTCTCCACCAAAAAGAGCTTATAGAAAAGGATAAAATGGAAGTATTATGTCAAACTCATCCCATATTTCTCATATAGTTCAATGATTAAATACTTACAGATACTACAGTAAAGACAGTGTTGACTGCTCCAGCTCCAATGGTGGCATAAATGGGCTGAGTCACTCCAGCTGACTTAAAAATACCAGTTGAGTAATAAAAAACCTTTGAGAAAGGAAAGTCACACAAAGGAAAGTCAAATTGGTTAACTAAAGAATGTAAAATGATAGTAAAACAAGAACACTATTGTATATTAAACATTTGACAGTCCAAACAAACAGTGCGTTATAAATTTAGATGTTCAGCACATTACAGTTTGGGACACTGCAGAGTGCTTTGGTCGCACAGCCAGTGCAGTAAGACATTCAAATATTTAATGCATACATATAGTATGCATATTATAAACAATACACATACTGTGACGAGCGTCCCGAAGCTTCATCAGCGTCGCCCTGGAAACAAGCGAGGAGCACCTGGCCATCATCATCACAGGCTGATCGGTCACAGCTGCACCTCATCAGGCGGCGGCTACATAAACCTACCGGACCCTTCCTTTTGGCCTCCACGGGGCACCCGCCACGTTCGAGCGGATGATGGACATCCTGTTGCGGCCTACGCCCCATCAGGCCTACACCGCGGCCTATCTGGACGACGTCGTGATCCACTCCGAGGCATGGGAAGACCACCTGGACCGGTTACGGAGGGTGCTCACCCATCACCCCAATAAATCCACCCTCCGGGGTATTGATTGAGATTACTTGTCGTGTGATTCTTCACCCCGTTACAATACTGTTTTACATATATTTCAAAATACTAGGGTAGTATGCAATTACGAGCATAGTGCATGATGGGTAATGTATGTCACTCACAGCGTTGATGCCAGAGAGCTGCTGAGACAGCTGCAGCATGACAGCGATGAGCAGAGGCTGGCGGTAAGCAGCGGTGCGGAAGAGCTCTGGGATGGTCACCTTCTTCTCCATGGCCATCTTCGCACTCTCCTCCTTCATCTCCTGCATGTCCTTCCCCACATCCTCGTAACCACGGAGACGCACCAGCGCTGAGGGACAAAATAATGGAGGTTTGGTGACTTGCCGTAGAAATCTAATAAAAAGACAACTAAATTTTGGCGTGGGTAAAATTTTTGAATGTTTATTAAAGAAGTCTCGTGCTCACCAAGGCTGCATTTCTTTAACCAAAAACACAGTACAGCAGTAAATATATATATATATATATATATACTGTATATAATTTAAAATAACA
This sequence comes from Sinocyclocheilus rhinocerous, assembly GCF_001515625.1. NCBI lineage: Eukaryota > Metazoa > Chordata > Actinopteri > Cypriniformes > Cyprinidae > Sinocyclocheilus > Sinocyclocheilus rhinocerous. The sequence continues at coordinate 842,494 of NW_015630021.1, forward strand.
GTTTTCTATTTGAATATATTTTAAAATGTAATTTATTCCGGTGATGGAAAAGCTGCATTTTCCGGTCTTCAGTGTCACTTGATCCTTCAGAAATCATTCTAATATGCTAATCTGGTGCTCAAGAAACAGTTCTTATTATTATCAATGTTGAAAACATAAGTTGTGCTGCTTAATAGTTTTAGGAAAACCATGATACATTTTTTCAGAATTCTTTGATGAAAAACAGCATGCATTTGAAAGAGAAATCTTAACATTAATCTTAACATTATTGTCATTAATTACAATAATATTAATGTCTTTACTGTTTAAAATGTATTATTGTGCTGCTTAATAGTTTTAGGAAAACCATGATAAATTATTTCAGAATTCTTTGATGAAAAACAGCATGCATTTGAAAGAGAAATCTTAACATTAATCTTAACATTATTGTCATTAATTACAATAATATTAATGTCTTTACTGTTTAAAATGTATTATTTATTTTAACTTGATTGTACGTGTATATTATTCTAGGATAAAAGGCAACTATTGAATCTTCAACATGAAAGATGCCAAAACCTGCTGTTGGTCTTTTGTCAAGACTAGGGACTCTTAAAGACTCAAGCTTTTGCTTCCTCTATGAGGAACAGCAAACCACAATATCAAAGTAGGGATGGTTTTTCCACCTAAATTTCCAGTTTCAGAAAACACTTATTACCAGGCCAGTTTAGCAAGTCTGACAAGGGGTCAGGTTCAGAGATGACAAAACTACTGCTAAAACATGGTAATGTCTGTTCTTCTGATTTACATGAATTCTGAATTCAGAACACTGAATGAGTTATTCTCTAATAGTCTGCTTCTTAGATGTTATTGGTAAACACATTACTTTTGAAGATGAATATCTCAGAAAATGGAATGAGGTAATAATGTTTATACCAAATAAAAACATTTTGCAACATTTAAAAAAAATGCACAGTTTTTATATTAAAGGGGTCATATGATGCGATTTCAATTTTTCCTTTCTCTTTGAAGTGTTACAAGCTCTTGGAGCATAAAGAAGATCTGTAAAGTTGCAAAGACTAAAGTCTCAAATCCAAAGAGATATTCTTTATAAAAGTTAAGTCAACCACGCCTACCTAAAACGGCTCGTTCTAACACGCCCTCACATGTCTAAGTCACGATGTGGGAAGACTTGCATAACGCCGCCCAAATGTTCACGCAAAGAAAGAAGACGTAACTTTTATTCTTCTTATTATTATCAATGTTGAAAACATAAGTTGTGCTGCTTAATAGTTTTAGGAAAACCATGATACATTTTTTCAGAATTCTTTGATGAAAAACAGCATGCATTTGAAAGAGAAATCTTAACATTAATCTTAACATTATTGTCATTAATTACAATAATATTAATGTCTTTACTGTTTAAAATGTATTATTGTGCTGCTTAATAGTTTTAGGAAAACCATGATAAATTATTTCAGAATTCTTTGATGAAAAACAGCATGCATTTGAAAGAGAAATCTTAACATTAATCTTAACATTATTGTCATTAATTACAATAATATTAATGTCTTTACTGTTTAAAATGTATTATTTATTTTAACTTGATTGTACGTGTATATTATTCTAGGATAAAAGGCAACTATTGAATCTTCAACATGAAAGATGCCAAAACCTGCTGTTGGTCTTTTGTCAAGACTAGGGACTCTTAAAGACTCAAGCTTTTGCTTCCTCTATGAGGAACAGCAAACCACAATATCAAAGTAGGGATGGTTTTTCCACCTAAATTTCCAGTTTCAGAAAACACTTATTACCAGGCCAGTTTAGCAAGTCTGACAAGGGGTCAGGTTCAGAGATGACAAAACTACTGCTAAAACATGGTAATGTCTGTTCTTCTGATTTACATGAATTCTGAATTCAGAACACTGAATGAGTTATTCTCTAATAGTCTGCTTCTTAGATGTTATTGGTAAACACATTACTTTTGAAGATGAATATCTCAGAAAATGGAATGAGGTAATAATGTTTATACCAAATAAAAACATTTTGCAACATTTAAAAAAAATGCACAGTTTTTATATTAAAGGGGTCATATGATGCGATTTCAATTTTTCCTTTCTCTTTGAAGTGTTACAAGCTCTTGGAGCATAAAGAAGATCTGTAAAGTTGCAAAGACTAAAGTCTCAAATCCAAAGAGATATTCTTTATAAAAGTTAAGTCAACCACGCCTACCTAAAACGGCTCGTTCTAACACGCCCCACATGTCTACGTCACTCGCAGGCGGCTATGGTAAGGGGCGTGACATTTCCCGACCAGGCGCCGAGTGGTGCCAATCACAACACACACTGGCCTTGCTAACCAATCACAGCACATTTCGTATTTCAGAAGGCGGGCCTTCATTTGATACAGGAACTATTCGAGCCATTCATGCCAGACTGGGGAGAGAGGTGTTGTAATAATGTAAAATATGTGAAAAATAATGTGTTTTTCGAACAACCTAGTATGAGAGCCTGTTCTAGTACACCCCCAAAACAAAATCAAGACTTTGTAAAAGAGCATAATAGGACCCCTTTAAAGTATTATTTCAAACATCACAGATTTCTTATGAAGTTCAATGATAAAATACTTACAGATACTACAGTAAAGACAGTATTGACGACTCCAGCTCCAATGGTGGCATAAATGGGCTGATTCACTCCAGCTGACTCAAAAATACCAGTTGAGTAATAAAAAACCTTTGAGAAACACAAAGAAAAGTCCAAATGATTAACTAAAGAATGTAAAGTGATAGTAAAACAAGAGCACTAGTGTATATTAAACATTTGACAGTCTGACCAAATAATGAGCTATAAAGTGGAAGTTAAAAATCATGGCTGATATCAGAAATCATTTGTCACATTCAAAATGTAAGGTCAAGTCCGGCACATTGCATTTCAGGATACTGCATTTTGGAACATAATGAAAGTTTCGCATTCCAAGTATAGTAAGTCATCCAAATATTTACTGCATATATAAAGTATGCATATTATAAACAATATACATACTGTTTCACATTCAAAATAGTAGGTAGTATGCCGTAACAAGCACAGTGCATGATGGGTAATGTATGTCACTCACAGCGTTGATGCCAGAGAGCTGCTGAGACAGCTGCAGCATGACAGCGATGAGCAGAGGCTGGCGGTAAGCAGCGGTGCGGAAGAGCTCTGGGATGGTCACCTTCTTCTCCATGGCCATCTTCGCACTCTCCTCCTTCATCTCCTGCATGTCCTTCCCCACATCCTCGTAACCACGGAGACGCACCAGCGCTGAGGGACAAAATAATGGAGGTTTGGTGACTTGCCGTAGAAATCTAATAAAAAGACAACTAAATTTTGGCGTGGGTAAAATTTTTGAATGTTTATTAAAGAAGTCTCGTGCTCACCAAGGCTGCATTTCTTTAACCAAAAACACAGTACAGCAGTAAATATATATATATATATATATATACTGTATATAATTTAAAATAACAGTTTTCTATTTGAATATATTTTAAAATGTAATTTATTCCGGTGATGGAAAAGCTGCATTTTCCGGTCTTCAGTGTCACTTGATCCTTCAGAAATCATTCTAATATGCTAATCTGGTGCTCAAGAAACAGTTCTTATTATTATCAATGTTGAAAACATAAGTTGTGCTGCTTAATAGTTTTAGGAAAACCATGATACATTTTTTCAGAATTCTTTGATGAAAAACAGCATGCATTTGAAAGAGAAATCTTAACATTAATCTTAACATTATTGTCATTAATTACAATAATATTAATGTCTTTACTGTTTAAAATGTATTATTTATTTTAACTTGATTGTACGTGTATATTATTCTAGGATAAAAGGCAACTATTGAATCTTCAACATGAAAGATGCCAAAACCTGCTGTTGGTCTTTTGTCAAGACTAGGGACTCTTAAAGACTCAAGCTTTTGCTTCCTCTATGAGGAACAGCAAACCACAATATCAAAGTAGGGATGGTTTTTCCACCTAAATTTCCAGTTTCAGAAAACACTTATTACCAGGCCAGTTTAGCAAGTCTGACAAGGGGTCAGGTTCAGAGATGACAAAACTACTGCTAAAACATGGTAATGTCTGTTCTTCTGATTTACATGAATTCTGAATTCAGAACACTGAATGAGTTATTCTCTAATAGTCTGCTTCTTAGATGTTATTGGTAAACACATTACTTTTGAAGATGAATATCTCAGAAAATGGAATGAGGTAATAATGTTTATACCAAATAAAAACATTTTGCAACATTTAAAAAAAATGCACAGTTTTTATATTAAAGGGGTCATATGATGCGATTTCAATTTTTCCTTTCTCTTTGAAGTGTTACAAGCTCTTGGAGCATAAAGAAGATCTGTAAAGTTGCAAAGACTAAAGTCTCAAATCCAAAGAGATATTCTTTATAAAAGTTAAGTCAACCACGCCTACCTAAAACGGCTCGTTCTAACACGCCCCACATGTCTACGTCAC
>NW_015630021.1:849347-853803 GCF_001515625.1 Sinocyclocheilus rhinocerous
ATTTCATTTTTTCCTTTCTCTTTGGAGTGTTACAAGCTCTTGGTGCATAAAGAAGATCTGTAAAGTTGCAAAGACTAAAGTCTCAAATCCAAAGAGATATTCTTTATAAAAGTTAAGAGTCAGCCACGCCTACCTAAAACGGCTCGTTCTAACACGCCCCCACATGTCTACGTCACGATGTGGGAAGATTTGCATAATGCCGCCCAAATGTTCACGCAAAGAAAGGCGGCGTAACTTTTATTCTTGCTGTAGTTTTGTTGTTGCCGCCGCCGCCGCCGCCGCCATCTCGTGAAGGCGCTGTGTGTTTCCTTGTGAAAGTGAAACTACTTTGTTTGGCCTTCCAAAAGAGGACGATATCCGCTTCGTCATGCCTAGAGCTGATCCGTGCTGGTCGCTGAGTGGATCGCCAGATTGGCTTTCACCGTGGACGAAGCGGAGTCCAGCCCGGGGGTCGTCACATGTGGTTGCCGCAAGCCCCCGCCCGCGCCGTTCTCAAGCTCACCGGCCTCCTCTCACTCAGCCCGCTGGCTGTTCCTCACTCTAGCCGCCGGCCTCCGCTCACTCTAGGCCACCGCCGTGTGTGATGCTGTTTCGTTGTAAAAGCGGAACTACTTTGTTTGGCCTTCCAAAAGAGGACACGACTAGAAATCAGTGGTTAAGTTGTATTTACAACACTGTTCCAGAACAGGCCAATCACAATGCACTGGATAGCTGGCCAATCACAGCACACCTCGCTTTTCAGACCGATGAGCTTTGTAAAAATCAACGCGTTTCAGAAAGGCGGGGCATAGACGAGAAACAATAATGTACAGTATGTGGAAAATAATGTGTTTTTTTAACCTTAAACAGCATAAACACATTTGATTACACCAAATACACAAAATAATGTTCGTTTTAGCAACATCATATGACCCCTTTAACAAAACCTGTCATATTATGCATGTAGCTTAAATGATATCACAACTTCATCTGGCTTGTACAATACAGTGTGACAGTGTACAATTTCTCCAACACCTAGCGTCACCAAACAGAATGGCAAAAACTGATTGTTCAGGAAACAGGTTTCCTGAATACTCGCCAGCTGCCACTGATAGTCCTACTCAAAGCCAGGTTTGCGGTGTTGGGTTGGTCAAGATGCTCAAACCGAACAAAATTTTGAAGGTGGAGTTTTTTAAAAGCATTTTAAAGCATAGCTGTGCTAGCTGGCATATATTACACATTTATGTAAAATTAATCATTAAGCTCCAGTAAATGAAAAGCTGTATATGTTATTTAATAAAGGGCTCCTGTTTAAGCAGATGTTTTAGCTCATTTTGTCATCAGCACACTCAATTACATAGCCTAATCAGTGTTAAGTGAAACATAAGGTTAAGTGCATTTGGCACAATTTCATTGCCACACAGAAGAACGTTATTCACCAAATAAAAAATTGTTTAGGTTCACGCTGCTGCGTGAGTGAGTGGTGGCAAATTTGGTATTTTTTTCTTTTCTGACCAACGTAATCTCTTGATATTTACTCCCTCTTTTGTAAAGCCATCATGGATTTTTTCATTTTCTATTGAAACAAAAGGCAATGCAAAAAATTTATTTGCTGTAGTTTGCTTTCATCACTATGAACATTCTTTCAGCCTAAGCTGTTCAGTGAAGTATGGCTGCTGTTCAGTGGAGATAAAGCTCATTTGTGAACTCTTTCTTACCTTTGCGGGCCTGTTCTTCCTCATTGAGGTTAATGAGCAGGTATCGAGGGCTCTCTGGACAGAACGGAAGCAGTAAACATTGCAGGATGGCAGGTAGCACGGTTAGAGCTAGAAGTACAGGCCAGAGCTTATCTGAACCCAGCAGATACTCCAAACCAAAAACCTAGATGGAAAAGGACACGACTTATAAGAAACTTGAACATTTACAAATATCAAATTAAAACCGATTAGGTTATGATGGGATAAATTAGGCTAGCAGACTTAAAAATGGATCGGCAGATTCAATTAGAAGCTTCATGTAACAGAAGTGCATCAAAACTAATTAGAGGGGATATTTCCCCAAGGCTTTGTTGTGGCACAAACATATAATGAGGCCACAAGGCTCTTGAAATGATTTACACATTTTTTATAAACCATCTGGTCATATCCAAAATTAAAAACTACTGTAAGGGCAACGAACTACATTGCTGCGACATAGAATGCTTTACCTGTGCGATTAAGATGCCAATCACGACACCAAGCTGGTGCAGGGTCCCAAAGGCCCCGCGGAGGGGAGTCGGCGACACTTCCCCAACATACATTGGAGTGAGACCAGTGAAGAGGCCACAGAACAACCCAATAATTAGCCGACCGGCAATGACCATCTCAAAGGAGGAGCAGAGAGTGCACAGTCCCATGAGACCCCCGCCAATCAGAGCCAAGATATTCACAAGGATCATAGATTTACGTCTGCAGAAAGAAAAACAGACAGACGGGGATGGAGTTCAATTGAATTAGAAACACTAATTCAGCAGTAGAGGAAATGAGAAAAATGACTGCAAGAAAGAGAAGAACACAATGTTAAGACTTACACCCTTTTTTTAGTCATAATTTTCCTATTTGGATGAAAATGTCACAACATTTAGTCAATACTCATCATGTTCATTTTATTGTATTTTGCTCTGACTAAAATGATATATACTACTTTCAGTTGACAATAACGTGCAAAATGACAGAATAAAACTTGTCAAACTGTAATAGACCCAAACATTTAAACACAAAAAAATCAATTAATAATCATTTAATAATTTAAAATGATAAAGGATTTATCAACATAATCAAAATGTAATGTTGTAAATTTTATAATTCTTGATGATTTTTCTTCTAGATTATTGCTGACGAAATCAAAAACCAGCCAAAACCAGGGAGAGTGGCAGAGAAGGCCACAGAAAAAGAACAATGGCCACTGAGCACACATGAATGCGTGCTTTGAATGTGGCTGTTCTGACAGTGTGGACAGTGTTCAAGCAGACAGGAAGACAGAGAGGTCAACTCTTCATCTCTGAGTGCCCTCATTACAGTAAACTGCTTTTATTATTAATGAAGCATTTACTGTCCAGTAAAAGCACCATTGTGAGTAAATCTGACATAAGCTGATGTATTATCTAGCTCTGGTTTCCCAACACAACAACACAAATGAAAAATGACTACACTAAAATTCTCTGTACATCTTTCTTATATTTTTTCCACTTTACTGATGCATAAAATAAAAGACGGGGAATGATGGAGTAGGCCTGGGCGATAAAACGGTATCGATATTTATCGACGGTACACCTTCTTTGATAACGATATAATAAATGTTCGATATAGCACACGATATTGGCACGTGCTATGAGTGACGCAGACAGCACACACAAACACGAACACATGCTGAATTGAGTGCTGTGCCTGCCTGTGATGAGGAGATTGTGAATAAAAAAAATTATATTAGTCGAATTTAAAATAAACATTTGCATTTGAATGTTAGGTGTGCATCAGGGAGCGTCATCAGTGGCGCGCGAGATGCGGTGATAATGATGTAAGTGACGTTGTTGCATTTTACTGTTTTGTTAGTCTAGCCCACGAGATGCGCCGCTGCAGTGTTATGCATTCAAAATATTAGAGAAATATAGAAGCTCAGTGCGGAGAAGATCTTGATTAGTTGAAAACCGAAACCAAGCCATTCACACAGATGCATATTCAGCGCACTTTTTAGATGGACAAATATGACTGCTGCACTCGCGTCTCACACAACAGAAGTTTTCCTTTCTCTTTGGAGTGTTACAAGCTGAGATAAGATCCCTGAAGTTGCAAAGACTAAAGTCTCAAAACCAAAGAGATATTCTTTATCAAAGTTAAGACTCTGCCACACCCCCCTAAAACTGCTCGTTCTAACGCGCCCCCACATATCTAGGTCACTATGTGGTAGTATTTGCATAATGCACCCAAATGTGCACGCAAAGAAAGAAGGCATGGTTTCAGTAACCGCAGTTAGTGTTGAAGCAGCCATGTCAGGGAGACGTAAATTAAGCACTGTATGTTTTCATAGCATTCAGTTGGCACGTTTGTTTTAAGGACATTGGGCAGAATGTGGAATAGTGTGTTTTTGTCAATAAAATAAAAAAAGAAAATTGTTTGTTTTTAATCCGATTAATCGGAAGAAGGAAGAAGAAGAAAGAAAGAAAAAAATCTACCAACTAATCGATCATCAAAATAATCGTTAGTTGCAGCCCTAATGCAATTTACGAAATTATATATGATTTATATCAGTTAATTTAGACCTAATGCACGTTTTTTATAGACTTATTTCCTTGCGTTGACGATTTAAATGTGCTGCATTATTTTGCTCATTGCGCCCTCCTGTGGCCTCGGGAGACAAACCAAAAGATTCCTTGAGACCTATTTAATCTGCATATAAAACATTATAAATTAGATATTTGTTTAATTTTTATTGTGTGTTT
>NW_015630021.1:854204-857358 GCF_001515625.1 Sinocyclocheilus rhinocerous
TGCATGAGTCGTGACTGTCACGTTAGCCTGATGGCACCAAACTCCCTTTGTGATTTTAAAACGTAAGACAGTACCCAGATTTCAGTGTTTCCCCTGCCATTATATTAGGGGGGCGGTCCGCCCCCCTTGAAGGTCAAGTTAATTTTATTTAATTATATTTTCTCTATAGCGCCAGATCACAACAGAAGTCATTTAAAGTTACCTTTCCTATAGAACAGGTTTATACCTTGCTCTTTTATTAAGCACACTAAATAGCCTTATGTTATTTATCTTATTTACACGACAGCATGTCATTTCGGTCTCTATGTTATGGTCGCGCTCTCTGCATCACGCACAGCGGAGTTCCGCCCGATGCGCACACACACACACACACACAGTGAGCCCACTCCCACTAGTATTTGTAAATATTAAGCCGCAAAACGATTCATATTTAAATATGAATTCTGCGTGTCTCTGTGTTAATGAATGGCGCAGATGCGCGGTTTTGTGTAGTACTCGTACTGAAACGCTTGTGACGCTTCCGGTGATATTAACGTCTGCCGTCTCACTAATGAGGACATAAATACATGAACAACATCTCCAGAACTGCTTTGAGAGTCACTTCATGAGCATTTGACCGTTTCATTTGAGTAAAACTATCATCATGTCATACACATCATGTCATCACAGAAATGTAAAGGTATTCACGGCAACCCGTCAAAATAAAAGTTCGGTTTAACTTGAGGGCATTGGCAGAAATATATTATTATTGTTGAGTAGAATGTACGTAACAGGCTGCTACTACTAAAATTATTAAAACCTTATTTTTAAGGAATAAGCATACAATATTTTTTCAATGTTTTAATTGTAATATTAAATGACCTTTACTTTCCAAAAAAATAAAATTTGTTTAATTTTCATTACTTAAAAGATAGATTAAATTAATGTTTTATGCCTTAAAAAAAATGTAAATACACAACTTCTGAGCAAAAAATCATAAGGCTATTGTAAGAATAAATTAAATTTGTTTTATGCTTTCAAATAATTAGACATGCTAAAACAGAATTTGGTTACAATAAAACATAAGGTTGGAAAAATAAAACATTTCATAGGGCCCTAAACATGTAATATTTGTTAAACTTTTAATAAATTTATGTTAAATTGTTTAAGTTTCATGATTTTAATTAATTTGACATGCTTTTTGATTAATAAAATGTAATTTAACCATTAAAAAGGAGTCCAAAAAAAACTCCAAAGCCGTAAACCTAGGGGAAACACTGCCTATGATGGAGATAATGTGAACTGGGTAATGGTTCAAACCCATTATGTCAGCATTAGCTCCATGGTGCAATGTGTTGGAAAAAAAATGCATTAAGCACTAGGCCATGGCTCTGACCTCATTGTGTCTTTACCGATGACTGTAAACCTATATGAGTAATGACACGGAAGTCACAAGCTTAGGATTTCTTTCTTTTGATTTAAAACGCAAAAGTTTCTGAGCACAGGATTTCCACAAAAGATATGTCAGGTTCAGTCCAAACTGGTTAACACTTGCCATATTACACATGATAGATTAATTTCCACTCACCTTCCAAATTTGTTGGCTACAACACCGACACTGAATGATCCCACCATTCCACCCACACTAAAGATGGCCACAGCAAAACTCCACACAATGGTGCACACACCCGGCTTGATGGGCTCCCCATAACGCTCCATCCATGTGGCATTAAAAAATGCTCGCAGTTTCTAAGAGGTTAAAAGGTTTTCATTTAAGATGGTCACTGCATAACTCCCATACTCCCATTTGTGTGTGTGTGTGTGTGTGTGTGTTTTTAAGTTTAACTGTTGAAATGTTTGGGGTCTTTTTAATGCTTTTAAAAGAAGTCTCTCATGCTCACCAAGGCTGCTTTTATTTGATCAAAAGTCATACTGAGAAATATTATTACAATTTATAATAACTGTTTTCTGTTACTATACTTTAAAATGTATTTTATTGCTATTATATTCCTATGAATTTTCCTATGAAGTCATTACTCCAGTCTTCAGTGTCACATGATCCTTCAGAAATCATTCTGATATGCTTATTTGGTGATCAATAAACATTTCTTATTATTATGAATGTTAAAAACTGCTTAATATCTTTGTGAAACTGTAATATATTTTTTTCAGGACTCTTTAAAAAATAGAAAGTTCAAAAGAACAGCATTCACTTGATATCATCTTTATCTTTAAAAAAAAAAAATTGTACTGACCCCAACAGTTTGAATGTGAAGTATATGTGTGTTTGTACTTTTGATTGGTACTACACACAGACACACACACACACACACACACAAACCTACTAACCTGTTCGGGGGCATTGATGACTCCTGTGTTGAAGCCAAACTGTAGGGAGCCAATTACAGCCGTTAATAAAGAAAACATGAGGTAGCATGTTACCTGTTTCTGTAAAACAAGAGAGAAAAGGATCACGGTTAGTTATTCATTCATCATTTTATTTTAAATCTATTTATTTATAAAAAACATACAATTTTTTATATTCAAAATTGTCTATATTTATAAAATATTTCAACAACATTAAGATGTCACGCTGATCACTTTTTCTTGAGATGTGTGTTTCTTTAAACTCATAGTTTACTGGCTACTCCCATATATTCTATTGTTAACGTTTGCTTGACTGATTTCTCCAAAGAAAATAATGAAAAAAGGTCAAGCCATTCATGAGATTCATAGATTTACATCTGCAGAATGAAATATATAGACAGCCTGGGAGGGAGTTCAACTGAATTAGAAACACTAATTCAGCAGCAAACAGATGAAATGAGAAAAATGACAGCAAGAAAGAGAAGAACAGTGTTAAGACTTAAATCTCTTTTGTGTGTGTGTTTGGGTGAAAATGTCCTTTAATATTCATCATGTCATATTCATTCATTTTATTCAATTTTGCTCTGACTAAAATGACATATACTTTTAGTTGACAGAATAAAAACTGTCAAACTGTAATAGACCAAATTCTAACAAAATATTCATGTTATTATTTAAGATATAAAAAATATAAAACATATAGTAATAATTATTATATTAAGCATAGAATAATATATCATTTATTTATATATAATTAATATATAATAAATTTCAAACAATTTTATTATTAAAATGAATCACACATACA
>NW_015630021.1:857541-894894 GCF_001515625.1 Sinocyclocheilus rhinocerous
TATATATATTTAATATATATGTATTAATGTTTGCTTCACTCAATTCTCTAAAGAAATTAAAAAAGATCTAGTATTCACACTGCACTCTGCTTTGACTGATGTAGTAAATAATGGGATGTAAACACGACAGCAGCCAACAGCATATTATTAAAGAGCTCATCTTAATCATCACAAATCAGCCATGTCCTAAAATGGCCCTGCCTTCAGCTGTAAGACAACACTGCGACTACAGATTCCAGGTTTCTAGGGCAATAGGACACAGCAGTGCTGACACTGTGAATTGTGAAGGGCTGTGTGGTGCTGAGATGGTCAGACATTCGACACAGGTGACCTTAAAGATATTATTGAACTATATCAAAACAAAAGGAGTATATACTGTTTACCATATACTGAATAAATACAATAGTAGTTCTAGGACACGGACATCTGTGTAGGTCGATGCAGTGTTGTGCAACATTTGGCCTTATCTAAGCAAAACCAACAGGATGTAACTGTCTAAAAAAAATGTAGATCAATAGCATCATTTCCTTTTAATCTGATCATATTATTCCTATTACTCTCTCTCTCTCTCTCTTCCATACCCAAACAAATACACTCAAATCACGATGACTCAGTGAAATAAGTTTCGAAGCAAACGTCATCTAACAAATGCATTCGGAGTCAAACACTCAATTTGGAAATGGAGTAAAGAGTTACAAGACAACCTTGACAGAAATGTCCCAACATCTGTATACAGCTATGAATGAAAACATATAATCTGCTCACAACATCTTATTCCAGAATGATTTAATCTGCTGACGTTGTGAGGGTTAAGAGGATATAAATAAACGTCCAATACAACAACTTCAGCACCCACTCTGCTTCTCTCTCCTTGTCTCTCCTAAACATTTACATCCCAATAGGCCTTAATATCCTTTATATCCTATCCTCAGCATCTCAGCCACTCCCTCATTGTCATAGCAACATCCTAAGAGTAACAGCATTCCTTTCAATGAGACTACAGCAAACACACTGGGATTATGCACGACACTGCTGATTGATCATATTGATTGATTTCTGACATACATTCAGTGCTGAAACAAAGACTGCATATACATATAAATAATTTGCATAGCTAAAATGGTTAGTCATGCAGAGCATTTAGGCCTACATTCATTACAGTCATGATTCCTAGATGCAACACATAGACTTACAGTATATATAAACCCTTTTACTAACTAAAATGCATAACTGTCATATTCAAATACATGTTGAGTCTTGTGGGAACAGATCATTATACTATAGCACAAAAGCAGCCTGTATTAATTGAGGAAAACAGGTTAAAAGGACTAACCTTCTCCCCCTCCATCGTGCCAGAGTGGAAACGTCCAAGATTGATGGATTCCGAGTGAACGTGATACCGGGCACACAATCTCCTTATGCCCGCGATGCGATGCTATTCGTGACTATTTTGCCTTTTAAAACAGCAAAATTGTAAAACATTTGTAAATTAGCGTAAGTAGTGTGATAATCATACAATTGTTTTATTTTTCTAAACAATCTGTTGCGTATGCGTATCATCTCGCGCAACATCTCATACAAGTTAAACCACAAGTGACATATTTAGTGACGTATAAGCCTATATGATATTAAAATGTATAATTTAAGTAATACATAAATACAGTAGTATTTTTGATTCGCTAAAATGCTTCATCCTGAAATGAATATCAAAGCTCGAGTAACATTAACGTTACTGTTGCCATAGTTACATCTTCAGGGCGAACTTGTAAACTTTAATGGTAAAAATGAATTTTTGAAAACCGTTTTGGAAAGAATTATGTACAAATACGTACTTGTACTGTAAAAATAAGAGATACTGTTTTTTGACCCTCCCCCCAAATTTGTGATGCCGCCCAGCCCCCACCCAGAACCTTCCTTCTACCGTGCAAAAAAACCCCGCAAAAACAAAAGAAAACAACTCTTAAATGAATAAATACATATATAAACTATACACTGTCGTACAACAGGTGTTTCTGCACATTGCTGACTCCACTTTTTTGACAAGTGGATTTGGTAGCATCTTCTTCACCTCAGACCCGTTTTTGACCATTAAACATTTTACACGTGTAAAAATAAATATTTTCGTAATTTTTAAGCGCCAAAGCAATACTATACTATCACAGGTCTCATTACCAACAAAATATAGATCACACTGCGCATGTAACGTTACTATTTTAACATTCACCACAATGTTCATTAGCCTACTCTTTTCCGCTTATTAAAGACGCTGTTAAATTAATTTAACGTAACACTAAACAGCCAAATAAGGTCATAGAAGATGTGGCTACTACAATTATCAGCATCAGGCTATTTTAGTAAATCATCTTACGCTATTTAAATATCTGGCAATTCATCCGTTGAGGCTGCAGTTACCTTCTCTCTCGTGCGTCGTGAGCACGTTTCCCGTTGACCCACTGGCACTGAAGTCCAGAGAAATTCGCTCTGCCGGTTATGTATTATTTTCATTCGTCACACGCCGCAAATACACGACCAACCGCACGTTCCCCTTTTGACGGAATACCGCCGGTCGCGCACGTAAAACCTCACCCCCGCCCCTTTATTTATCCACTAGTATTTCGCATCACGCCTTGTAACAGCTGTTCCGTCATAGCGCCTCGCGGTGTGGGAATACCTTATTCGACGAGGTTTAGGTTAGGATGCGGTGTAGGGTGGGACCATGATGCTCTGCGCGGGTGACCTTGATAGAGCATCAGCTGATGGCTGCTACCAAATAGATTCAGCGCCGGGTACCACAAACCCAAAGGATTCAGCCATGCGGCTTTTACTTCCTGAAATTTGTAGAGCGAAAAAGGTAGTAATAAAAATACTATTAGTATTTATAATATTTATCTTTTTTGTTTTTTTGTTTATCTATGAATATCCGTTGAAAAGCGCAGTAGGCACATCCCACTTGCGTTTATTCAGGCCTCAAAGAGGCACGTGAGTCATGGCAGTATCAAATTCTGCAGTATAGCAGCCCAAATTCTACTGCAGGAGGAGTCACAAGACTTCTCCAGATGATTTTATAACATAACAGGGTTGCATCATTATATCCCATTTTATATATATATCATTTTTTGTGCACTGTAAAAAGATTCTGTTGGTTTTTATAGATCTAAATCCACATGGAGCTGTTCACTTAAGATATATTTGGGCTAGTTGTCACACTTTTTGTCAGGATATTATGGTTTCTCTGTATTTGTTGTAGGCTATTTGTATTTCATGTTACAAATGTAACTAAGCAGAAGTAGAAAATGTAGAAAATGTAAAAAAATCAACATTGTCCTAAGAACTAGTTGTCCTAGTTCAAATTTCTGATTAATCTATCTTCATAATATATTTGATGCTTGCTTTAATGTATCCTATTGTGGGATTTATCGTGTTCACTTATTTATCCATGAGCTATTACAGATAGCCTATTTGGCGATGCATGTTTTTTTCTGTTCATTAAGTTTGTTGGGTAAGAGTTATCATCACATTTTTTTTATTTCCATGCAATAAAAAATACGGAAAAACATCTTATCAAATTAAATATCATACCAAATTTCTTAAATACATAATAGCATAATAGGCATACGAATCTAAAAAACACAAACAAACTTCAGTATATGGTTTTGTGTTCAGTGGTCTGTAGCACGAAAGAGAGATGAACAAACTCAGAGCTGCAGACTAAGTTTTGAGTTGTGCTTCCCTGTCAGATTTTGCTACCTCCCATTGAAACAGTCGGTAGAACAATGCGACAACAAAAAAAATGCTACCATCAGATTATGCTTTATTAACGCCTACACCTACCCCAACCCTAAACCTACCTACCTTTACATTAATGAAAATACAGTTATGTGTTGTTCAGCGTGAGAAAATTTACGCAATATTGATCTGCACATGCGCAGTAAGCCCTGGTAGGCAGGGGCGGACTGGGACAAAAATTCAGCCCTGGCACTGTAGCCACACCGGCCCACATTACCACACCGACACAGCCCCACCCACAGACACACACATTCACTACTTACATTTGTGTACAGATGGTGAAATAATATAAGCAGTACCATATATGTAACAGATATTTAAACATTTAATGTATGTGTCTGGCAAACAATGCTTACTACTTTTTAAAGAGCACACGTTTATAAAAAATGTACACATACAGTAAAAACAAAAGAAAAAGAATCTGAGGATGTTGTAGAGTCTGTGTGCTGTCTGTTTATGCCATTTGTCTGCTGTTACTGTCATTCTCTACAGTATGTTGTTCTTTGTTGTCACTGTCTGTCTGTTGGGTTTTTCCTACCTCTACCATACTCCTCCCCGTCTCTGCTAGGCCTACTGTAGCATCCTTCCTCACAGCACTGGTATTGAAAGACCAGGGGTCTCTGGCTGTACTGATTCCAGCAACATTCTAGTTAATGAACACAGTATAGGACTTAAACATTACAGCAAAATATTTTCTCACTGACTGCTCTCAACATTGGAATACACATGAATACAAACAAGTAATAATAGCAAAAAAGGGCCTGTTCTATGCGCTGTTGGCCCGTAAAAACAATTTTATTTATATATATTTAGAAAAAATCTGACCGGCCCACAATAAACAAAATGGTCCGGCCCCTCTGGCATTTGCCAGAATTGCCAGATGGCCAATCCGCCCCTGCTGGTAGGACAATCTGACAGGTAGGATGAAATGTCAGGACACCTGGGGCAAGTTCAAGCTCAAACCGGTGTGCACCGTTTTGCTACGGTTTCCGGTTTGTGCAACGGGGTTTGAGATGCTTTTTCTCTTGTTTGGTGGGTGTGTCAAACATGTCAGCCCAATCAGCAGCAACATGTCTGTTAGATCGGGATCAACTGTTGCACAACGCTCGGTATAATCGTTCTCTGTCAATTCAGGTTTGATCCAGAGTTTGAGGCGCGTGCGCCTGAAAGTGTGACACGTGCAGCAAACAGCCAATCACAAGGAACATGGAAAGCATCAGTTTGATTGACTTCTCGCTAAGAGTCAGCGCAATTCACTTTTCTGTTGAAGATGAACCGTCCTTGTATTTATATGTATATAGTTATAGTAATGGGGCTGACGAGACGTG
This sequence comes from Sinocyclocheilus rhinocerous, assembly GCF_001515625.1. NCBI lineage: Eukaryota > Metazoa > Chordata > Actinopteri > Cypriniformes > Cyprinidae > Sinocyclocheilus > Sinocyclocheilus rhinocerous. The sequence continues at coordinate 862,656 of NW_015630021.1, forward strand.
AGACGTGTGGATCCATCTGCAAGCTTTTATTCAAGAGACGTGATATAACAGGCAGGGGCGAACAATGGCAAACAGGTATGTGGCGGGCAAAACACAAGAATAGTCCTAGGGCTAGCGTAGGTCACCGATCGGCAGACAGAATCACAGGGGCGAGACGAGAGGGAAAATCCAGGAACACAGGCAAAGATCAGAAACCGCGAAAACCTCTGGTGGTGAACGAACGGAAGTCCATGGACAGAATTCGTGACAGTTATATAGCCTATGAATTTAAATGCTAAGTTTAATATTAATTGTTAACTCATATAATTAACTATATGAATATATTGTTTTAATTATACATAATTAAAATCTATAAAATATAAATATAATAAACAATTAGCAGCAAAAGATTTGTCTCTAAAATTTTATCACTATTAACTTTAATTTGTAGTTTTTTTTCTCTCCAACATATAATATAAAGGTACTGAACAAATATAAACTACAACAAAGAAATAGAAAATATACAGTATAATATAAATAATAATACAGGAAAAAAAATAAAAATAATAATAATTATAAAAAAACTAAACAGAAAAAATAACAGGTATGAGATCATCATATAAATAACAAAAGCTTCACAAAGAGACGTAGTGCGTTTTGCTTTACTGTTTTTCAACCCAAGTAGTAACTCAACATAATTTTTCATATCTATCTGAAATAACAAAAAGTTGGGTTTTCCTTTAGCCCATTTCTGTTTATGTATATGGTATTTCCCCATAATCAAACAAAGATTAACAATAAAGGCCACATTTGGTATACGAAATCTAAGAAAAAGTGTTTTAACAGGGTACACCAGATGGAGTATTTTAAAATGTACTTCCCTCACCTTATTTGTTATGCAATATTTTTTAGGCAGCAACCATGCATATTTCCAGTCAATGCACTCAAATTTAGAATGCCAGTATGTTTTAGAAGATATTGGGCTGTATTCTGTTAGTAACTTCCTGATAAAGTAATTATTCCATTTTCTATCATTAATAGTAACTCCGTTAATTGCAACACTTTCATAAAGTGGGGTGGCTTTATTGCGTCAGATATATATATATATTATATATATATGTTACTTTGCTCAGAGCTGATTGGTCCAGCTTAGTTGCGATCTCTTACTCAGAATAAAACATGCTCGGTTCACCTGTTACCATGGTGGCGAAACCCGCTCAAAACCAACTCACCTTCTTGAGCTCGAAATCTCAGAGTTTGCTCAAACTAAACGCGAATTTACCTGGGTAAAAACTGAACCCGGCTTCGTGCTACAAGCCACAGAAGTGTTCATATCATGATACTTTCCTGCCATCCTCAGGACGCAATGTGGAACTGCACATTAGAGCTTGTAATTCAAAAACACTAGCATCATAATAGGGCATCTGTTATATAATTCTCACAGAAATGTGTACTGTAGATTTGTGAAAAAAATTTTTTTTGGTACATTTATTGACAATGGTTACAAACAAGCCTCTAGTGCCACTAACCATTAAAGTGCTCTGCAAATAGGATGGTCAGTATAAATATATAAATATACTGAAATTTACCTTTATAAAATGTATTTCCTTTTGATCACATTGTAGGCTATGCATTTTACATGTGATTGTCACTGACCATAGAGCATTTCATAAAGGTTAAACATTCAAGCCATCCCAGTTTAAGGCATTTCATTATCATTGAAAATGTGTTTTTCTTATTTCATATTTCAAAAAGTCTCCATTTACAACACACATATCACATTAGAATGTGGAAGCCAAATTGCAATCATCATTATATTTGCAATTATTTTGACTTAAAAGGTCAAAGATTTTTCTCGTGTTCAGTTAGTTTGAGTCATTCATGCTTTTTCTAAACCCTGAGACTCAAAGCCTTTGAACCAACATGCAAAGTAGAAAAGAAAAGGTCAGGCAGACAAAGGCCATTTCTTATGCAGAGGTTTCTTTCCTTCACCATCTTCCACCCATTACCTTTAAACATGATGAACCTCTGCTGTGGCTCCCAGCACTGTAGGAGAATACTTTTTTCCTTTATGAATTTATTGATATCTTGATGTTCATTCCCTAAATGTGAGGAAACCAGTGAAAAATGCATGTTTTGCTCTTGTTTGCTGTTGATGTTGTGAAACTACTGTCAAAAAACTTGAAGTGAAAGCTCTCTGAATGTCTGAATGTGGGGGCAGTCGTGGCCTAAAGTCGGACTTGTAACCCGAAGGTTGCGGGTTCAAGTCTCAGGTCCGGCAGCGCTCTCTACCGCAATACCACGACTGAGGTGAGACCCTTGAGCAAGGCACAGAACCCCCAACTGCTCCCCGGGCGCCGCAGCAATATGGCTGCCCACTGCTCCGGGTGTGTGTTCACTGCTGTGTGTGTGCGCACACTTGGATGGGTTAAATGCAGAGCACAAATTCTGAGTATGGGTCACCATACTTGGCCACACTTCACTTATAAAATACAGATATCTTGGGGATGATATAGTAGATTATTTTACTTATACTGCAGCTGTGTTGTATTTCAGTCTCTATTACACACTGGGTGTCTCACAGACCCTCTTTAGGCCATTTTTGCAGGCACCAGCTGGTGAGATGATGTCCCCTGGGTGCCAGACAGACACAATGCTACTGGTTATCTGCAATCTTAGGTGTCTATTCCAAAATTTGCAGATGCTATATGGACACTATGCATTTTCAATGTTTGCCTGTGAAAAACATTCTTTGTAGTAAAGACCATATGACGGATTTCTCATATATATATATATATATAAGGTCTTAATGAAAATTGTATACTTAGATAGCTTTTAAAATTCATGTATAACACAGCTGCCATGAAACTTTATTCCAAATAAATAAATAAAAATAAATAAATCAGGATACCAACACTACACACTAAAGAGTAAACACCAAAACTAAAAAAAATATATTAAAAAAAGGCAAGTAAGTTAAAGCTGGCTGACGTATACTCCATACTTATACCAAATAACGAATGTCCAGTTTCCATTTACAGTGGAGTTTAATGCACTGGATTTTTGCATGTCTCAATGCAATAAGGTCTCGTCCTCGGTGTGAATGACAGCTTTCATCAGCTATGATTATGTAATCGAGTGTAACGTTCTGTTAAAGGGGTCATATGATGCGATTTCAAGTTTTCCTTTCTCTTTGGAGTGTTACAAGCTGATTGTGCATAGATAAGATCATTTGATTAAAATAAATAAACCGTACCAATACTTTTATCGACAGATTTTGATGAAACTAAACATCTTGACCAGTGGCTCTTATTGAAGATATAGCCTACGTTTAATTTCTGCCCTAAATAGTCAGTCAAAGTGGTGCTTAAGTTACAACATTCCGCAATTTGTTTTTCACTTTTGTATATTTCCTTATTAAGTTCACGTACACAGATAATATATCCCTGATGAAATAGTCAGCATCATAATCAGCGCAACAAGTTGCAACTTCTTAACCATAAAGAACGGAGAGCCCCATTCCACCTCTTCTTCTTACTCACCTATGCGTATCCTCCACGCCATCATTTATATAAGGCCCTGTCGTCCAGTCTCAGTTGTTTTCAGATGGGTCATTAATTTGGATTTCATCGATATTTGGCTAAATTTAAAGGTTTTTCTTCACCTGTTGTCTGAACCACAGGTTGAACCACGCACTAATGTAATACTGAAAGCTGATTGGCTTGAATGAACTCAACGTATGCGGAAGAAGGAACATTTCACTATTGGCACTTTTTTGGCGTTTATGCTGTCAAGCTTCTCTAATTGCTGCATAGCATATGAATGAATAAATTAATGAAATACACAAACAAACAAACATTATTGTGCAATAAATAAATAAAATAAGGTATAAAAGTTTTTTTTATCTAAATAATGATAAAACGATGTTTACAACGTGTATTTGGCATAATTTGTTTTAAATTGGCAAACCCAGAAACCATGTAATCGACAGACATTTTATTAAATCGATGTCAAAGACATTTTAAAAGAACGCTTTGATTAGTTGAAAACCATTACTTTATTTTAAAAATATTTAAATACACGCTTGTCTCAAGTTAAGCTTGTACATTTTGGCTTACAGGCATTAAAGACATGCCCAAACATATTATTAATAATAAGTAAAAATATCATATATACATATATCTGCTATATAAATGAGAAAGAAGAAGAGAGAGAGAGAACAGAAAAAAAACTAAAATGTGCATTTGAATACAGATATACACCAAAGGCGAGGTTAAGCAGTTTTAACAGTTGATTTATGCAGTCCATTTTGAACACACAAGCAAATCCATACAAATGCATGCATAAATCTGACCAGTCAGGTTGGATGATTATCTAACTGGCAAGTCTGTAAAGTGCCCGTTTGATAGGAAAATAAAAATAAAAATTCAGGCTATCTCTGTGTGTACATTTGGCCATCTAGTTAAAAAGTTTAAAACAATAAATGGGTTTTAACAGTGAAAATGCCTCCAGATTATAGGTTAAATTCATAATAATAAGCAGCATTTTACTAAACTGCTGGAGGTATGAATTCTGAGAGGGCCTCAGAGTCTTTACCCCGACTAAAACGTGTCCTAATGAGATGCAATACAGTTTTTAGACCAAATGAAATTTCACATTAGGCAGGAAACCTATAGAAACCAAGTAGTCCACAAAATGTCCTGCTGTGGTTGGTTAGGGCCAAAACTCTCTACATTTACAAAGATGAGATGGTTTTTATCACTTATACCAGTCACTTTATCACCTCATAGGACATGTTGGTTTTGAATTATATTAAATTGCAGACGCAGTAATCATGAAAAACTTAGTAAACATAAAAAAACTGCATGTTAAAAGAATCTTTCTCACAGCTCCACACGACACAAAAAAAGTATATAAGTGTTACTGCAATCAAAATGCTTTAAACCATATTGTACATAAGTTCATCATTCCATAATCAAACACAAATCTGTTCACTATCTCCCCATTGGATGTTCACTTGCCCTCAAAACAAATTACTACAACACATGCGTGTAACCATTAAAAAAACTCACAGAATAACAGTTGTATCATGCAATCAACTTATTTACATTCACAGTGACATGCACTCCTGATGCAGATTTCTTAAGCTATATATGCATGTGTTTAAACACACAAAAAAGTGCATTATGTAATATGAAATGGAGGGAAAGATAGACAAAGAGACAGAGAGAGTCTCTTTTTATGGCATCTTTTCCAAAACCTCAATTCCTCTAATGCAATACAAAAAATGCAATCATACACGTTTTATATGCTCAAATATGATGCATGCACATTTTCTGGCTTTCTGTAATACAAATTTACATGCGTAAAAAACATACAATTAATTTTTTTCTCCAGCATAACTTATTCTTGATTTGCAAGACTGAAAAAGCACCTCAGGTTATATACTACTGAAGTCATGGCTTATAAAAAATTGCAGCAAATAGGAAATGTAACACTGAAGTAGGCCTTTAAAACTCACTGGTGCCCCCATGCTGCCTAGAGCGAATACAAATGGGTCTAACCAAAGAATGAGTCTAATCAAAAGAAAATTTTTGAAAATTTGTATTTCACTTCTCATCATATAGATATAAAAATAGACCATGTTGTCCCGCCTTATTGTAATAGTACATGCCAACTGTAATTAGTTTTTGTTGTGTAGTGTTTTTGCACATTCAGCATACTGAAGTTTTTCCATTAGTGTTTGGAAGTGAATCAAAACCACGGAATGTAGTTCAACCAGTCTGTTGACATCCTAAGTGCTTATCGATATGCAGTATGTAATTCTTAGACACTTAAACTGATAAAGTGCTTAGTTAAATGCCCGGGGTCTATGTAGACCTGTTTGGAATCCTATTTTCCTGCAGGAGTAACTGCACCCTGAGTCCTTCTCCTCAGCCTTTCCATCTGGATTCATAATTGTCCACCTTTCCAGCTGCAAGTTAAGCAGAAGTGTGGAGAATCCAGCTCTGTTTGGTCAGATCCCTAATGACATGGGTCGAACGGATACTTTGTGACACCACCGTGAAGTTCCACCATGGACTCGCTCCAGGTGATGACGTCACCGGAGAGATGGCTGGAGCAGGACACTTTGTTGTAGATCTCGGTAGAGGTGAGCACACGGGACCACAGCTGCAGATCTGACATCTCGCCCACAAAAGACTGTGTGGCATCAAAACGGCCGCCCAGAGTGTCCTGGGTAGAAGAAAGTCGCAAGTTAGCATGTGTGTTTTTTGATACTGACTGACTGATTCTGTGAGACATACCTGCTCCTGTCCAAGGATGAAGACTCCTCCTGGTTTAATGGAATGCCACGGGGACAGATTCTCTCCAGAGCCTCTTTTCACACCGTCCAGATAAGCCTCCCACATGCCGTCACGTGTGGACCATGTTATTACTGTTACCTGTAAAAAGTACTGTTATTTTTGGGTGATGGAGATTACCATATACTGACTTAATAAATATTTTCCCTATCAACTTTTCAGCAAAAATACACTACCATTTTGGGTTTGGGGTCAGGAGTTTTTTTTCTCTCTTATGCTCACCAAGATTTATTGTATTTATTTGATCAATACAGTAAAAAAACAAAAAAACAATAATTGATGTCTATTTTAAAACATTATAAATTGTAATTTACCTTTGATGGAAAAACTGAATTTTCAGCATCAATATTCCAGTCTTCAGTGTCACATGATCATTCAGAAATCATTCTAATAGGCTGATTTGCTGCTCAAGTAATACTTTGTATCATTATCAGTGTTGAAAACAGTTGTGCTGCTTAATATTTTTCAATCAATCAATCAATCAATCAACCAATCAACCAAATGTACTGACCCCAAACTTTTGAATGGTAGTGTACAATATATTCCCATGTTGTCTGTCAACTGTTTAGAATCAGAACTAACAATGCTTGTCAGATTTCAATAAATTAATGCAAAATTAAAGCCTAAAAAAGAACCAGCAATACCCAATTCATATATGAATAACATAGGTGACCATGATTTCACCAAGTACAACATGTTCCTGGATCAACATCCTTGTTGATCCTGGAACAAAATAACATAATATGAATAACTTTGTGTTGATTCTTTTGAACAAATTGGTTAGCATAATGTTCTAAATTATAGTTTGTGATTCAATAATGAATAATTCAATAATAAACTGAATAATTCCAATAGTTTCTCCAATAAAACACTAACTGAATATTTTTGGAAAAAAAAAAGAAAGAAGAAAATGAAAATGAAAAATTTACATGGATGAAGTAGAATTTGGTACTTTAAGTACAAATCAAAGTAGTCTATGCACTGACAAAACTCATAATTCGTGTTTATTATGTGTAGACTTGAGCAGCATGCCAGCATTAGTTGTAAATAGTTTAGTTGACAGCACATAAACAGTCATTGAGAGAAGAGGTCTGTCTTGTTTCGGTTTTAAAAAAAACAGTAGAATGTATTCACATGTCAACCACGGATAAGCCAATTAAGCTAATTAGGCAGGATGATGCAAATGACTGAGAAGCCAAGAGGAAGAGAGAGCTTTGCAGACTGTTGCAAGGGCAGGGCAAGGGCATTATCAGGGTAAGCCTGGTGACCCCTTTTCTAGGTCTAGCATTTTATCACAATGCATTTGATCACAATCATTTTGTCTAATGTTTATGACATATTTGATTGTATCAATTTAAATACACTTCTAAGCTAAAATGTTTTTGTAAGGATTGCCTGTGTTTAATGAATCTAGAGCATTAATCTTTTATTATACAAACCCTGTCTTATAATTGGATGATTTCTTTACCTTGTCATTCACCAGCAGCTCCATGGGATTGTTGCCCCATTCAATCAGGACAAGTTCGTTGGCCTGGCCCGGGACAGAGTAGGAGAATGGGGTTCCGATCCCAGGACCTGAGCCCCCTTTCAACCAAAGACAGACAGTGAGGGCAAAAATCTCACTCAGAAGGGTGCACTTGATTCGCCCATACATGTAGTTGGTGCGCATCGGGAAGCCAATCTGAAAAGCATCAGGATTCTTGGGCTTCTTATTTGGTCCTGTTAAAGATGAAAATAATAAACTGTGAAACAGGATTGCATTTCTCAGCAGTATAACCTCTAAAAGCTCCACTGAAATCTTTAAAAGACAGTTGGAGACTTTAATCTCCTGGAAGCAGACTATTTAACTAAATTCTCTGCAGTTTTCGCATTTAACCCATTCAGATCTCAAATATGTTCCAGGAGCACGAAAAATAAGACCATTGATTTTTCAAGATTCTGCACATACAGATGTCCTGTTCAAATAATGTAAATTTGATTAGCCAGAGTTAATTCAGTTCTATTTTGTAATACTTTTAGGACTTATCACCTGATTCTGGAGTTTTGTGGTGAAGGTTACTCAGCACTGCGTCTAATTTGTTGATGGCTCCACGGACAGGCACTCTTGACCCCGGTGGTTGGATTGAGGTTTGTGGATGGTGGACATGATCATCATTTCCATGGTGTCCACCATCATGGCGTCCATTGCCATGATGGTCATCATCATGATGATCATCATGGTGGTTGTTGTTGTGGTGGCTGTCATGATGATCATCATGGCCACTTTGATGATTGTCTTGGTGATTGCCATGGTGGTCGTCGTGGTGGTCACTGTAACGGTCGTAGTGATGACCATAATGGTAGTTACGATGGTGGCTAGAGTGATGGTCATCGTGATGGTTTGCCTGATGGCTGTCATGGTTATCATGATGGTCATCATGGTGGTTATTGTGGTGGTTATTATGGTGGTCATCATGGTCATGGTTATCCTCATGATGACCATATCCATGATGGTTGTCATGGTGACCATAGTGATGATGGAGCTGTTCTTCCAGTGCGTTGATCTTGTGCTGCAGGAGGTCTCTCAATGAACTTGAATAGGAACTGGATGAATTTCTTGCCTATATGAACAAAAATGACAATAAACAAAAATATACAGTTTAGGCTAGATTTTAAACACAACGTTTGCAATGCAACGATAATAATAACCAATGCAAATATATGCTTATTTTATAAAATTATCACAATTGCTCCACAGAACTTAACCAGTATTTTAAAAAGTTTTATTTTATAAACCATAGGACACCATGTTTTTTTTTCAATAACAGACCAGGTTTACTATAGAAACTTTTTACCATTAACATTCAATATACACAACTGTTCACAAGTTTGATGTCAGTTGTATTTATTTTTATTTATTTATTTTTTAAATAAATTAATACTTGTATTCAGCCAAGGGCATTAAATTGATCAAAAGTAACAATAAAAAATTATAATTTTACAAAATCTTTCTATTTAAAATAAAAGTTCATGAAAAATGTATAATAAGAAGAACTGTTTCTTGAGCACCAAATCAGCATATTATAATGATTTCTGAAGTATTATGTGACACTGAAGTTCCAAAAATTTAGTTTTGCCATTGCAGGAATAAATTACATTTTAAAATATATTCAAAAAATTAAACAGTTCTTTTAAATCACAATAATATTTCACAATATTGCTGTTGTTACTGTATTTTTTTGATCAAATAAATGCAAAGAAACTTCTTTCATAAACATAAAAAATCTTATCGACCCCAACATTTTGAACATATTAGAATACAGACAAGTGTGTTAAAATCACAACAGCCCCTCCTTCACTGTCAGCACTCCTTCCTCTGATTAGTCACAGCAAATCCAGCTTTACTCTGCGCCACAGCATTCTGCGCTTAATGGCTTATCAAGGCAGATGGGGCTAATTAGTGATGGCAGCAACTAGCACATTTGCAGAGTGCCGTCACCAGCGTGCAGTGCATGCATTTCCTCTCAAAGACAACAACAATTCTGATAAACCTTGTGGTCATATTTAAATCACTTTGGGAAACAGGAAGAATATCTGAGTTGTAAAGCACATCAAACTTTTACAACATTAAATCCTTCATCAGCCATTCATTTGTGTACTAAAGACCAATTAAAAAGGAAGAGTTTAAATGCATGGCAACAGTTTCACTGCATACATACTGTATTCAAAGAAAGTGTCACATTGTGGCTGGTTTAAAGGATCAATTGTAAGTGCATTGTAACCATAAGTATACGGGTTATCCATGTTAATGTAGCATGGTCCTTTGTGCTTTCCCCAGGGTAGGGATCTGGCTAATTAAATAAGCAAATCCCGACTGGCCTGCCTAAACCTAAGACTGTATTCAATGATCTGTCGTTGTCACAGGAAGCCACCAAAGTGTATGTTACAAAAAAGGGAAAAGAGCTTATGTCATGCTGAGAAGTTGTCCTGAATACAGATCGGCCTGTGACATGCAGGACAACCCCTGAAGACAAAATCTAAGCAGTTGGAAAACATGGAAAATCCAGGAAATTTTAAAATTGTGATTTTTCAGGCCTGGGAAAGTCATGGAAATAATATTCCTTAAAATAATTTCCATAACTATGTGATTCCTTGGGGAAACACTACTGATCAAAAGTTTGGGGTCAGTTTTTTTATTATTATTTTTTTATTATACTTTTATTTACCAAAGATACATTGTACTTATCAAAAGTGACAGTATAAAGACATTTATAATGCTACAAAAGATTTCAACGAAATGGTGTGCTTTCTATTTATGAAACAAGAAGCAGCCAGAGACTCGCCGCGCCTTCAAAATAATCCAACTGAGGTGCGTAGACCAAAAAAAATAATAATAAGAAATGTCTCTTGAGCACCAAATCAGCATATCAGAATAATTTTTGAAGGGTCATGTGATACTGAAGACAGAAGTAATGGCTGCTGAAAATTCAGCTTTGTGATCACAGGAATAAATGACATTTTAAAATATATTCAAGTAGAAAACAGTTTTTTGAAATTGCAATAATGTTTCCACAATATTCCTGTTTTTATTTTATTTTTGATTAAATAAATGCAGCCTTGGTGAGCATATAGACTTGTAAAGAAAGACCCAAAACCTTTTAAAAGTAGTGTGTATATATGTTTTTTTTGCAATTATTTACAGGCTTTAACTTTCAGTTTAAGACTGTAAACCTTCCCACCTGAAGATTTTCCAGCCTCTCCTTCAGGGCCTGCAGGGTCTTTCCTGTCTGTTCTGGGGAGAAGCAGTGTTTGCCCAGATATTGAGATTTGCCTCTGTGATGGTCACTGCGATGCCCGTTTAAAGGGAAGTGTGGGTCAGCATGGTGGCTGTCATAATGGTGTGAAGAATGCTGAGAGTTGTGATGTGAAGGGCCGTGATGGTTGTCATCATGGTGTCCCCTTCCAAAGCTCTCGCAGAGAGTCAGTTTTGCTGTCAGTTCCCGAATGGTCTCTCGCTGATCCAAGATGGTCTCCTTTTGTCGCACAAGGCTCTCCCTCAGGTGAAGGATGGTGGCTTTGGCCTCATCGGATATGCCATGTTGGCTACTACTACTGCTGCTGTGACTACTCGGCAGCCCGCTGACTGCCCCATGATGTCCATTCCTATGGCCATTCCCGTGTCCATTGCTGTTTGGCCCATGTGGAGCCCAATGTACAGTCCCATGCGAAGCCCCACCTGGTGTGAAACAACTAGGGTCTGCATCTGCATGAATAGGGATGCAAACAAGTTTGGGTTGCGTTCCCCAGTCATATTCCAAACCTGGAATGCTACAAACTGTAACCGATGGTAATAAAGATATGAGAAAAAGAAGAAAGTGGGAACGAAAAATCCCTCCCCAGTTCATGTGTTCTGAGAAAGGCAAAGCCATAATGGCATAATTTGTGTCTTTCGTCATCATTGATTTCTTCTTTACAGCAGTGGGATGCGCACCATGAAAAGAGGTAATTGGAGAACAATCTGTGGATTTAGAAATCCACAAGAAATGTTCAGAAAATGCATTGCTTATATTTTTGTGAGCACAGAATGTTATTTCCACTGTGAATGGTTATAAATCCATCAGACGCAGACATTGCAGTGTACAAACACACAAGCCAACAAATCAGAGCAAAAGTAGGACCCCTTGACTGCTCTTTTGCCCTGGCCTGATGAAATATTTGGCAAACTGGATCTCCAGTGTTTGGCAGTTAACAGTAATCCTTTAATTTCCAGATTCTGTCAGGCACATCCCTGCAGATTAGAAGAAAGATTTCAGTCAGCTGTGCCCCAAGGAAAAACACTTTTGGGGTTATTTACAATCATTTTAGTAAAAAAACAAGGACAGTAGTGGGATCGCATATAGCTCAGGTCTATTTACTGAGTTGATCAGTCAACAACATGGACTTGTTGAGTCAGACGCGCACCTGGGGTGAATGACGCTAACAGCTGAAAACCCCCTTGGCTATTGTAATCAGATTACTGTTACAAACGTGATGCAAATGATGAACAATGGCTTTCAAAATAGATAGACAGACAGACAGACAGACAGACAGACAGACAGACAGATAGATAGATAGATAGATAGATAGATAGAGATTATGTTTTAAGATCTATAGTTTTGTCCAGGTAGAATCGGCCTGAGGATCTACATCACAGGAAGGGGCTCTTGCTCTTGAGTCCCCAAGGTTGACTGTCTAATAAGATCTAGGAAGGCTTAAAGGCCATGGTGGATTGGCTTGGCATGCTTACAGTAGTCTCTTCCTGCAGTATTGCTGCCATCACATGTGTCGGTGGTGTTGGGTCATGGTCTGGCGCTCATAAGCCAGTTCAGAAACACTCTACATGTAGCCAGCAGTCTCCTAAGAGGCTTTCTCATTCCACATTTTCACGCTGTACGGCACGCCACCCTAGACATATCACTAGACAGAGCTCATGGCATCCTCGTGTGACTGAGACAGAATGAGTGAGAATGTGAAAGATCAAGGTGATTGCCAATGACACTTTGGCTTTCAGCTTAGTTAGACTTGCAGCAAACATGAAGAGACTTTACAGACTATTCAGCTGTATAATTAGAGTCCACTAGACATGTTTCTTAGGGTGCTTTTCACACATAATGTATTCTTGCTTTTAAAAACATTTGCAATACAATAGAACAGACCTCAGGTGTTTTGAGAATTTTTAAAGCACCTGAATGTAAATTTTTTTGCCTTGAAATATCAGTTTCAAAATCATTCTCATGGTACATTTCTAATACGTCTGTTCTGGGAGTATGTAAATTTGGGTACAGAATTCTGTGAAAAGGGCCGATTGCTTTACGGCAGCAACAAATGCATGTGTAAAGCGATCAACTGTAATTATAACAGTGATATATATTTTGAACAGTGAAATTTCACTCACTTCAAGGGATAGTTCACCTAAAAATGAAAATTTTGTCATCATTTACTCACCCTCCACTTGTTTCAAACCTGTATGAGTTTCTTTCATCTGGTGAACAGTAAAAAAGATCATTTGAATAATGTTAGTAAGCAAACAGTTGACGGTAGCCATTGGCTTCCATAGTATGAAAAAAATACTTTGAAAGTCAATGGCTATCATCAACGGTTTGGTTACCAATATTCTTCAAAATATCCTTAGTGAGCATAAGAGACTTCTTTCAAAAATATTCATAATCATCAGTTGATGACCATTTTGTCCATCCCTGTTTTGCAAGACATCAACCTTTTTTGACCAGTTCTTTCTGCTTTTTAAAGAACAGTCCACAACTAGCAGTGCAGTGAGTGCACAAATGCATTTGTGTATTGTCTGGTACTCTTACACACCAGTCAGAATTATTAAATATAATTTAAAGAGGAACCTACTGAAAGAATCTCAACTAGGGTCGTCACCAAGTCGAGATACATGAACTTTGTCTCAGGAATCACTTACAGTAACACCTGTCCTGCTATAGGCCCTGATCTCAGCCTAATTGTACTGATACTTAAATTAATATGTTGAATCATTCATAATCTGTTGGCTAACTAGATAGAGGGAAGTAAACTGATGCTAAGCTTCTTAAATCTGTCTGTATCATGTCACAAACAGATGTCATGGATGTACATTTACAAATGATTAGCTCTAAAATCATGGATATCTTATTAAAAGGGTCATTTATATAGCCTACATGATTTTACCATTTGAAATTAATTTACATTAGATGTTTTTTTTTTCATCCTCAAAGAAAAGGACATGGGTTGAGTGCATGCAATCATTCAGAGATGCAATGAATGGTTGGTGGTAGAATAGGGGTTAAAAGGTCTGGACTAACGGTAGACTAATGGTTAAAAGTGCAACAACAATTAAATCCCAAAGAATGGTGGACCAAGAAGAGCAACAATTTTACTTTGGAAACTGTTTCTGCAATCAACTTGAAGTTACTTTGGACCAAAAACATAAACACAAAATATCAGGAAGCAAAAACTAAATGTAAACCAAAATGACCAAATGGATGTCATTCTTGTTTGCATTTAGAGGACGCATTCAGGCACTTGACAAATCAAATCATCCATAAAATACCACAAGACTTCCTGGCTGCTCAGTAGTATGTATTACTAGTTGCTTAAAAGATTGTTGTTTTAGATCATATTAAATGTGAGGTAAGTCTAAACTCCATCTAGTGTTAGAAAACTTAATACTTTCCATAGAGTGTCCATGTTACCTATATTACTGTGTGTTGTTTGGTAGTATTACTCAGTACTTGCTTGTCTAATTTTACAGTAACATGAACACTGTAGTGTAAAATTGAACCAAAACCTAAAATAATCATCCATGTAGGGCAAAATTCTTGTAACATTATTAGCATGAACAGGTGTCCTTAGAACAGATTGAGATTTGTTCACCTAATGAATCAGGTCAAAGTACTTCATGAGGTACTGTGTCCTTTGTTGACCACATATTAAAACTATTAAAACTTCCAGTTGCCACAATGGTTTTATATATACAAAAACCTTATGTATTTGCATAAGGCGACTGAAAGATGCTGTAGATGAGTATATAGCGGGAAAAAAGATGATTGCTAACCCTAAGGCTCTTGCAAGCTTTAAACTGAACCTCTAATAAGCTTTAAGAAAAATATTGTTTACCACTGTAAACAACAGTAAACAGTAAAGTCAGAAAGGCATGTTTATACTATCATTACTAAAAAAAAAAAAAAGCTGAAGCTCGCCAGACAATCAATGAAATTACTTCTATTTTAATTTTACAAGAACACAATTGTAAAAACACAGTGTATGTGATTTATAGGCATGACATAGTTACTGTCCATTGAAATATCCATCACATTTCCCATCTATATTTACTGTGTGTAACCATGCATTGTAAATTAGCAATATAATCAATATCTAAATACACAATCTAAAACCTCCCTTTAGAATACCCTTAAAAAATATACAAATAAATGGCAATATTTTAGCAGCTCAAATTTCTCCAAAAAGGAAGAATTAAGTTTGCGAGGGCAAAAACAGATTATCTTACAACTTCAGTTTTCCTAAAACCACATGGCTATTCATGCGGAACAAAAGTAATGCTCATTACATTTGATAAGTAAAATATCAGCAGTGCAAAGCGGAACGAACGTTAATCATACAATAAAATGCCACAATTATATCACACTTTCTAAACGACACTGATAATCGATCTGAACCATACCTTCTGAAGTAAATTTGAATCAGCTCCATCAGAAAGTTGCCTATGAGTTTTCTGGAGAATTAAAAAGGTCCCTCACCTGCAGTCAGCCACAGAGTTGGGGCAAGTTGGTCTATTCCAAACACACTGATCAGATTGAGAAGGATTTGCTTTAGGGAGGATAATTTTAACTCTCTTGACTCCCCCATCCTTCCCTCCCTCCCCGTTATCAGTCCTCTTTAAATTTCATAGCTTTAAGGGTTCTTTTGATTGTATTTTCTCTTAAAACGCAAAATTGCAACACTACAAAAGTACTTGCCTCATCGCCTATTCCTAAACACTGATCATTATGGGACACAAGACTGGCAATTTAAGGAAATTTAGAGGTGAACTGAGCTGAAATTAAACAATTTAATACCATATATAAAATGCAGTGTTATTTTAGTATTATTTGTATACTATTATAATATTTATTCTTATTTTAAATGAGCTTTTATTGTTAAATTTTTAAACTTTTGCCATATTTATTTATTTGTTTGTTTGTTTATTTTTATTTCCATATTAGTTTTAGTAATTTAATACGTCAATTATTCAACTCATTTTATTTCAGTTAGTTGCCAAGGTAATATTTCTAGTTTTTAAGTTTAAGTTTTATATTTAGTTTTATTTCAGCTTTATTTCAGTTATTAATAACATTATATTTAGTTTTAATTAACGAAATAAACAATAATTCAATTGTAGTTTTTTTCTTAATATTCAATCTTTATGTAATATATAATCTCTGTAATTTATAACTTAATAATAATCTTAATTATAATAATAATTTAATAAATGTAATAACAATAATCTCTGACATTTACAACTTAGTTTTAGATCCAAAATGCAGACATAACAGACATGTACAGTAAAAGATATGTAGGGAGAATCCACAGTTTTCAGCACCAATGAAACAATTAGCCATGAAGAAAGGAACAGGTCTCGTACTGTCTCATATTTGTACTTAAGTCTGTTTCATAATCCACACTAATTGTGTTGTCAAGGTGCTAAACTTAGTCTATGTAGTCACTGCTGACCCCACTCAGTCTGGTTATGGCATCCTGATAATAGATTCGGCTCATGTGACCTGTGAACAAACCTGCTCGCACACCAACAGAGTTGAGACTTCAGCAGAAGGATATAATTATATGTAATACAATTTAAAATAAATTTTGTCTATTTTAGTATATTTTAAAATGTAATTTATTAATTATTGATGCCATTATTGATGCCTTTATTCCAGTCTTCAGTGTCACATGTTGATTTGATGCTTAAGAGACATTTATTATTATCAATGTTGAAAATGCTTGTGCACACTTAATACTTTTGTGGAAAGCGTGATATATATATTTTTCAGGATCCTTTAAAAAAAATCTGAAATAGAAATCTTTTGTAACATTATAGTATATGTTTTGATCAATTAAACACATTCTTGCTGAATAAAAGTATACATTTAAAAAAAAAAAAAACTCTTACTGACCCCAAACCGTAGTATATATATATATCATCTACATTTATATAACATATTATTATCATTATTATTAATAAATATTTTAATAAGTGAATATAGAACTTAATATAAGTTAACTTAATATAAGTTATATAACTTTTAATATTTACAGAAAAGTATGGCAAAATGAACGAGGATCTAAGTCCAAATTTTAATAATCAATTAGTTATTTTAAGCAATACAGATTAATGCAAATGTATAAATTAATGTAAAAATCATGCCACAACTCCTGTGGGTAACCCCAAACAACATTAGCAGAGGATCTGGTAATCTGTGCTGAGACAGTCTCAAATAGCCTACAGATCGCCAATAATGCTCCAGATTCGGGCCTGTCCAAGTGAGGCATCTGCACATTTACACTTACATGGAGGGCTGAGTAGTTTCAATCTTAACTGTGCACATATGGGCTTGGTGCACTACTTTAAATTGTATGAACAAGTGCCTTGCAAACATTGATGAAGAGTGAACTTGCTGGCGGACAGAATCCCGTGTGTTTTCCGAGAGCTGGTCTGCCAACATCCTCCTCGCAGACACTCTTGAGTTAAAGTAAAGGACCTGCTGTTAGATTGGGAAGAGACTGCAGCTTTGCCAAATGCACCCTAAAATAAAATGTCTAAAGGGGTATCAAAGGGCAATGACAGCAAGAGCAGAATGTGATGCCTGACCCTGAATTGGTTGTGATTAATAGTTACATGACTCAAATGCATCACAGACACACAGATCTTTACAGCATTTAACCATTTTTTTCATTCCAGATATGAAAAGATACCTGCATTAATGGTGTGAAAATAAGAGAGTTTAAAAGAAACACATTTTTATTGTGAAGAATTTAATAATTTTAATAACTGAAGAACCTTTGTGCAATGGAAAGCTTCTTAATGGAAATGTCAATAACCTTTTTAAAGGTGTATAATATTTGGTACTGTTTCTCCAGCAAAACATCGGATTTTATGTTCAGGATCCGGTGAATGGCTTCCGCTGTTGGTGTTGTGTATCTTCCACTTAAAGCTGTAATTGATCCTTAATTAACAGCTCCTGCATTGATCACTCTCCTCTGTTTAGTAAGAGCTACAGCGACTCTCCACTTGACTTTCAGCACTTACCGTTAATCAATTGCTATATGCACTATGTGGACTGTAGCGTTGTTTAGGAGTATGGAGAGGAGTGACATGAATGAGAATGACTGGGCAGCAGTACAGACAACAGAGTTTTTTATTGTGTGAAGCTCTGTTGGCATTAATCTCTATCTCTTTCTCTCCTGTGCGTCAGGACAATGTTTAATGCTCACACACACACACACACACACACACACACACACACACAGAGGCAGTGAGGCATTACAGGCAGGGTGGGAAATTAACCATTTTGCCCACTATCCACAATGGCTGATCAGTGCTGAGATCCTGAACTGAGTGAAAAGTGAAGAACACAGTTCTTTTTGCATTCACACTGGAATTGAAAGTGGAATTCTATTACATTTTCACAATCACAAAATATTTGAAAATGCATTAATGTCAAAATGAATCCCACATTTACTGTAAGACAAAATTCTGGGTGACTTGGATGAACAGACCCTTTTCATAGACTGTTATAACACATTTCCACAGTTATTAGCTTCATAAATCTAGCAAAGTTTTTTATATTTTCAATTTTTTTTTATTTAATGTACATTTACATCACTATACTTTCTTAAATTATTAGTTAAATGTGTGAGTGTTTTTACTGGACCCTTTTTTGTGATAAGGCATTTCCCCATCTTTTAATATCATAAATCTATTAAAGTTTATTTGTATTTTAATTTTTTAAAAATACTATAGTTTGTGTTTTATTAATCTTGCATTAAATTACAGAAAACTGGTTATTGCTGCTGTAAGTGATTCTAATAGGCTACAACATAATCATAATCTCTCTATATTATTTCCTCTTTTGGAAAGTCATGAAAGCACTATTGCACAATTTTTTCTTTTGCTATTGGATCTAACGGGAACACAAAAATTACACTCATTATAGTTTCTGTTCACTACTATAGAAGTTTACAATGATGAGTACTGCTTCTGAGAAACCCAAAAGTGCAACAGTATCTGGACTGACAGAAATTTGTCAACTTTTTTCTCTTCTAACCAAATGAATTTCTCTAGTATTTTTTATTCTTTTGTAAAGTTATTTAAAAAAGCTATAGTGGATTTTTTCTTCTGCTATTGGAGCAAATGAGAATGCAAAAATCATATTTGTTGTCCGTTCACCACTATACTGTAGAAATTTACCCAACTATGAATGTCTTCTGCTTTTAAGAAACCTATGTGAAAAGATTCCATTGGATCAGAATAAACAGCCAAGTAGACATGTGCCTTACCGTTTTTTTAATCTTCCTCAAAATTGTATCAAATGTGTTCAACAATAGTGCGTCTTTGTTTTCTTTCAGTTCTTGTCAAAGGCCAGTCTGAAACCAGTCACCTGCTAGATTACAAATTGCAAAATTAGATTGCAATATTACCCAAACTGAACAGTGCTCAATGACAAAGGTGAAAGGCAAAAAGTTTGGTTACATCAAATGTTGTAATACCACAAAACTACATCATTATAAACAGAGCATCGTGACAGACCTGCAGTTCACAATAGCCCATTTTTTAATTTTTTGACATGCACAGCTACTCCAGTCCCTTTATTCTGCCTTCTCATCTGAAATAAAATAATTGTATGCACCAATATAACATATGAGAGGTGTCAGACTGCTATGTATTTTACTTCTTAAATTCTAACCTTTATTTCAGGTGATTTTTCTGGTCTACTACTAAGGAGACAATTGCATTTTCCAAGCCATATCTCAAGCATCATTAGAGCACCTTGCTAGATATGAGTAAAAGATGAGAAAAAATAAAATAAAAAATCCTGGTCTGTAACACTACTGTTTTAAAGTTGGTAAGATATTTTATATTCATATTTTTATATTTTTTATATTTTATACTCTTATACTCACCCAGGCTGCATTGATTTGATCACAAATGCAGTAAAAACAGTAACACTTCAACATATTTTTATAATTTATAATTGTTTTCTCTTTGAATTTAATTTATACAGAAATCATTCTATTGTGCTGATTTTCTCAAGAAACATTTATTATTAATATCAATGTTGAAAACAGTTGCACTGCATATGTTTGAGCAAAACTGTGATACAACTATTTCAAGATTCAACAGAACAATACATATTTGAAATAGAAATCTTTTGTAACATTATAAATGTCTTTACTGTAATTTTGAATCAATTTATTGCATCCTTGCTGAAGAACTGCATTTATTTCCCCCCCCCCCCAAAAAAATAAAAAGAATCGTACTGACCACAAACTGTTGAACAGTAATGCATATGCAGTTAAAATTCAGGCTTGTTAAGCACTTGTGTTTGTTGCCCCCAGTAGAAACCATCTGGCTTGTGGCACATAAGTAATTTGAGTTTGCGACCCCTACTATAGAGGATTAATTCCATGACACTGACAGCCAATACAAAAATAGGCAGACGTTATATTACACCCTGTTTAATAGGCTGCTTGGATTTCTGTTGAGGCACCGCTGCCTGGTGGCGCCACTTACTGGACAGTGTTGGTAAAGCAGCGGGATCTATAAAGGTTAGTGAGTGCACAAATCAGAGCCATCGCCATGCGGAGCACATAAGACTGCAGCACAGTGTCGGTCTCTTTCTCGCTGACTCGCCTTCCTTCTGTCTGATAAGGCTACATAATACAAATGAGCACCAACCATGTCAGTACATCATAGATTCATTGAATGGATTGAATACAGATTGGATTGCAAGCATGTTGAAGCTGCAATCATCTCAACAGCACATACAGTGGGTATAGAAAAGAATCACCCCCTTTAAAATAATCACATTGTGTTGCTTTGCAGCCTGAAATGAAGACGGACACAGTTTTTGTTTTATCCAGCTGTATTTACTCAGTGCAATTTATAACATCCAAGTGAAAGATATAACACCAACATTTCAGAAAAAAAAAATCCCTGAGTTGGAAAAAGGATCACCCACTTGTGTCAGTATTTTGTTGAACCAACCTTTGCTTTAATTACAGCCTTTAGTTTTTTGGGATAAGTCTGTACTAACTTTGCACATCAAGACTTTGCAATATTTGCAGAACTGCACAAGTTCAGTTAAATTTGATGGTGACCATTTGTGGACTGCAGTCTTCAATTCATTCCCAAATTAAATGGGGTTTAAGTCTGGGCTCTGACTAGGCCATGCAAAGACATTCACCTTTTTCTCCTTCAGCCACTGTGTGCTCAGTTTTGCTGTGTGCTTTTGGGTCATTGTCATGTTGGAAGGTAAACCTTCCTTCCATTGACAACTTTCTGACAGAGGGCAGCGGATTTTCCTCAAGAATTTGACAGTATTTTGCCCCATCCATTTTTCCTTCTATTCTGACAAGTGCTCCAGTCCCTGCTGCAAGAGAAACACCCCATAACAAGACATTACCACCTCCATGCTTTACTGTAGGAATGCTGCTATTTGGATGGTGAGCTGTACTGGATTTCCACCAGACATTTCCTTTGGTGTTGAGGCCAAATAATTCAATTTTAGTCTCATCTGCCTCAGAATCTTCAAGGAGCGTTTTGGCAAAGCTCAGTCGTGACTGCTTTCTTGAGGAGTGGCTTTTTTCTTACAACTCTCCAATACAAGCCACATTTGTGGAGAATATGTGATATTGTTGTCACTTGCACACAATGACCCCTCCTTGTTATAAATTCCTGCAACTGCTTCAGAGTTGCTGTAGGCCTCTTGGTAGCCTCTCTGGCCAGTTTCCTCTGGCTCTTTCATCCAGTTTGGAGTGACGGCCTGATTCAGGGAGGGTCTGTGTTGTACTAAATACCTTTCACTTCTTAATAATAGACTTGCTTCTAGGCATTGATAAAGCCTTTGAAATGTTTTTGTCTCCATCTCCTGACTTGTGCCTGTCCACAACTTTAATCCGGTGATTCTTTATTCTTTTGACAATGCCTTGCCACCCATAGTTGAGTGTTTGCTGTAACAAAGTTCGTAGTCACGGGAAGAAGGAGGCGGGAACCAGCGAACATTTAAAGACTTTAATAAAATAAACAAACACAAAATGAAAGTAAAGCGGCAGCCCCTGGCAGACGACTGACGCACACAAAACACAAAATAAAATCCAGGCCTGGTCCTCTCTCGTCCAACACTGTCGTCACTCCTCCTTTTATCCTTCCGGAGCTCCTCCGTGGGACTCGAGACCGGTGAGTGGCGCAGGTGTCGCGCATTAGCATTTACTCCACCGGCCTCGCTCCGTTCCCATGGCTCTCGGCCCCGCCCCTCTCGTCACATTTGCTTTAGTTGCAATACCAAGGACTGACATGCTCCAGGAAAGCTCTTTTCATGCTGAGCTAATCAAAATGACCACAGTTGAAAGTCAAATGGCTTTGTGTGCCATTGTGAAGGTGATTAGCTACATCTGATTAAGTTTACAAGACAAGTTTTTATTTTTCTGACATGTTAGTGTTATATCTTTCACTTGGATTACAGCTGGATAAAACAAAAACTGTGTCAGTCTTCATTTCAGGCTGCAAAGCAACAACGTGATTATTTTAAAAGGGGGATGATTCTTTTCTATACCCACTGTATGCACAATAGTTCACCTCTTCTAGTTCACTAGTTCATCATTTGCTCATCCTGACGATTTTTACTAAGCCTCTTGATGTTCTTTGTTCAAAAAGATGATTGCTATTTACTGTCACAGTATTGGAAAAAAGACTGAGGGGTTCGTTCTGCCTAAGCCAAATCTTGACTGTTTGAATATGTATAATGCTCATAAAGGAATAAATGTAAATGTATTTAACCCAGTGGGACGCTGTCCAGTAGGCTCCCCTCGCGCATGTCCATGGTCATATTTCACTTGACATGCACTGTGACATCAAAAGGGGACTTTACATTTGGCTAATCCACATAACTCACATTTACATAACATCTGTAAATAGGTACCTTAACCACCCTACTTAACTAGTTGTCAAGAAAGTTTGAATTGTGGTATCAAGGACGTTTCTGTTTGTGTTCTTGGTAACCAGATCTGTTTCCCTGTTACCATTTTCAACTAATTTTTAAGACATCAAAATTGATACTAATTTAGCAAACGTGCAGGTCTGACTATCAATTTAATAATGCAGTTTTAACAATATAATGAATTCACGAACAAATAAAATCTAAATAAGTCTAAATAATTAAAATAAATAAACAAACACAACCTTCCATCTGGAGATGCTTTAGTGAAATAAAAAAAAAAAATAAAAAAATAATTAGTTTAATCAGCATTCAATTTTCAGATTAAGTTTTCTAAACTAAATTTTAACAATTCCTCGACAGATTAAATAAATAAATACTTTGTTTGACCTGCATTGTTTTAGCTGGTCCGTATAATTTTGCACCGTTGTGCTGTGCATGCAGTCTAAATCAATATTTAAAGTAAATTGCTACGCTTGAAATACTGACATTGACACTGCTTCAGAATTCCAGGCCTCATTTTCCCAGAATTACCCTCACAAACACCCATACACATGCATGCTGTAACCTCAGCCTTCGAGTGGGCTTGGTGCCATGCTTTTTAATGTCATTAACAGGTGGCTTTCTAAAATAGAATCAAGAAATGCTCACGCGCGTACTCACACACATAGCGACGCAAGAAGATACAAACATCACGCTGGCATAGAGACGCACAGTGAAATCTCTCAGACACAGCAGGGCAGCCATGAAGTAACAATTGACAGAAACAGACCCAGTGCCGACGTCCCTAAAAAAAATCATTGATATCATTATGCCAGGACATGGGCGTGATCTTTTTCAGATGCATACAACCCCCCACCCCCAAATACTAGCGGTGTTCCATATCGACATCCTCCCTCTTTAAACCCCTCTTACGTACTTTCTGTCCATCTTAGAGAAAACCCCTCTGCAAACCAGCCTACACGTATTCAACACTCGACAGGTCAGCTGCTTGTTTGTGCTCTTGTGATTCAATGTAAAAGTACCTGCTTTGTCAGCACTGTTAAAGTACAATTAAAAGTCATAATTTTTGTTTTTGTTGCAGGAAACTTTAATCTGTGTCAGTCTGGAGCTTACAGTATGTGCTTTCTTTATTACTAATATACTAGGTACAACATGGTATGCTTGAACAGCAAGTCATGTTTCATGTTTTTTTTCTCTATGTATACTATATAGCCTAATCTGGCCATTTGGCAGTATTAGCATGTCCTGGTATTCCTCAATTGTGCTGTAGTTCACATCTGAACAGTTTTGGCTATTAATACTTTCTGTAAAGTAATTTAATGAAGCTAATTAGTAAATTTAGAGCTGCATGAAATATTTTTAGATGCACGCTGCATACAGAGTCTCTGCTTCTACCACAACAGCAAATTAGCTTTTGCAGCATAAAATGGTATAAAAAGGCATACAAATAAATTGTAAGTTTTACATTGTTATACTGTTACTATTAAAAGTCAAACAATTAATTGTTTTTATTTATTTATTTTTGTGGGTGGTGCTACAGTGAGACTGTTATTTTGAAATCAAAATCATGGGGGTTTGCTGTGACATGTGATTACGCTCAGCATAGAAAATGCTTTTGAAAGAAGTCTCTTAAGCCCACCAAGGCTGCATTTATTTGACAAAAAATATCATAAATACAGTGTGAAATGTAATTTATTCCTGTGATGGCAAAGCTGAATTTTCAGCAGCCATTACTCCAGTCTTCAGTGTCACATCCTTCAGAAATCATCGAATATATGCTGATTTGCTGCTCATGAAACATTACTTATTATTAATATTAATGTTGAAAACAGATGTGCTGCTTAATATTTTTGTGTAAACCATGATACTTTTTTCAGGACTAATAGAAATAATAGAGACTATAGTAGATAATGTAAATATAGATTATATTTACATAATATTGATCTATATACAATATATAGAAACAGCAATTATTTGAAATAAAATATTTTTGTAACAATGTAAAAGTCTTTACTGACACATTTAATCACTTAAATTAAGACTATAATTGTACACATACTACAATTCTGTAGTTCAGCAAGTAGTTATATATTCATGAAACACAAAATAAGATATTTTGAAGAACGTTGGCAACCAAACAGTTTTGGTGGCCACTGACTTCCATTGTATGGGGGAAAAAATCTCAAAACATACTTTGTGTTTCACAAAAATCAAAGAAATTCAAAGAAAAATGACCAAAACTATTTTTGGGGTAAACTATCCTTTTAACACTCTAAAGACGGCATTATGAAATGGCAAAAACAACAACAACAAAAATCGTATACATTCAAAATATTGATTTAAAAATGAATGGCCAAATTGATCGAGTTATGATACTGCAATAAACTGAATCATGACATACATCTTGCAACATATACTGTAGCATATCATGGGGTAGTTGGTGACACTCCTCCACCTCATAAAACTGTGCTTATTTGATTTACTGTTTCATCATGTTCTTGATTTTTTTTTAGAGTAACCAGCCCCAACTGCTGACTTCATTTCATCATTCACTTCTTCAAGCTATATTAGCCCTCATGTCAGCACTCTTTGTGTGAATAGGCAATGCCTTCCCCTGTCCTGCAGCTCCCAGCATCCTTCAGCTGTTTATCTGGCCTTAACGCCTCCATTATTAACATCCTCAGCCGCATCTTCTTCTGACAAGACCTGCATTAGAAACACATTAGACTGGCCTAGATTGATCTTGCTGGATCAATCTAACTCAGACTCCAGCACTAACAGTCTTTGTTTGTCCTCTCATCTGATTATTTTGATCTCAAACATCTAAGACTTAAATGTCCTTTCAAAACAAGCCGCTGCCTCTCGTTCATTTATCTGGATCTTTGAGCCTCCAAGTCAATCATGTGGTCCTCATTCATCGTTCAGGATGAAGAGATAAGGACGGTGAATACATCTCCTGGAGTGCACCAACCTTCTGGTGGGCTGGGAGGGTTTTTGGGATCACGGGGCGGCGGATGCAAACGCCGACACAGGACACACTCCAGTTCTGGAGATGGCATTAGCGAAAGCCAAGAGGGCAAAATCAAGCTAACGTTATTCATGGCTGTAACTGGCATCATGCTTACCGTGCTCGGGGTGGGAACAGAGTTCTGGGTGGAGCTTAAACCATCCAAGAGCTTCTACAACAATCAGACTTGTCTGGTAGCACATTATGGCTTATGGAAATGCTGTACCAAGACGTTCTGGGTGTCAGATATGGACCCAAAGCAGGAGATCTGTGGGTCTTTGCACTTACAAGGAGGTAAGAGCTTTTGTGAAAAATGTCTCAACTGGAGTAGGAGAATTCTGAATAATCCATCAGAATAACATCACCTTTTTGGATCCCATTATAGAATCCAATTGCACCTTCTTTAAGTTCTACACCACTGGAGAGAACATTGTCCTATTTCAGAAAACGCCAGAAAAGGGTGAGTCATCCCACATCCCCATCTCTATCTTTAGATCCCATAGCACTAATGTGTCTTTCTTTGTGTCGTCACTGAGTGCTGACGCCATATACACATTTGATTTTTCACCAAAACTTGAAACGTAGATGTTGTATGAGCAGCGCCAAATAGAATGAATAATAATATAAAAGAAATCAAATCAAATAAAGTAATGATTGGATGGTTGGTGTTTTAATATCATGCCGGCTTCCTTGGCTATTTTCAAAAGTGTTTGCAGAGTGATATAATTTCCTATGAGAACTTAACCCAGCACAATTTAATAAAATATGTTTAAGAGATATTGGCATTATGTATGATCTGATCCCAGCGATTATTGAAAATAAATTATTGAAAAATATTTGAGGTTTTTGTTCATACCCTGACCAATTCATTTTTGATTTGTTGATAAAATAAGACACTATGGTAGTTTTAAGATATGAGGGTGGCATGGAACATTTTACAATAAATTAAGGAATGAAACATTACATTTCCCACAGAAAAAGATTTTGCACCAGTTTTGTACCAATTTTCAGTAACATTTTACAGTAAGTTTCCATTT
This sequence comes from Sinocyclocheilus rhinocerous, assembly GCF_001515625.1. Taxonomy (NCBI): domain Eukaryota; kingdom Metazoa; phylum Chordata; class Actinopteri; order Cypriniformes; family Cyprinidae; genus Sinocyclocheilus; species Sinocyclocheilus rhinocerous. The sequence goes on from NW_015630021.1 coordinate 889,774, forward strand.
ACTTGTAAAGCATTTATTAATGTTAACTTTTTCATTTCAACATTTACTAATACATTGTTAAAATCAAAAGTTGTGTCTATTAATATCATTTAATGGACCTGTGCTAAAATGAAGTAACAATGAACAGTTGTATGTATTTGGTAACACTTTACAATAAGGTTCATTAGTTAACATTAGTTAACTACTTTAGTTAACATGAACTAAGCATGAACAATACTTCTACAGCATTTATTAATCTTAGTTAATGTTAATTTCAACATTTACTGACGCATTATTAAAATCAGAAATTGTGCTTGTTAACAACATTTAATGCACTGTGAATTAACATGAACTAACAATGAACAACTGTATTAACATTAACAAAGGTTAATAAATACAGTAATAAATGCATTGTTCATTGGTTTTTCATGTTAGTTAATACATTAATTAACATTAACTAATGGAACCTTATTGTAAAGTGTTACCGTATTTTTATTAACTATTAAGTTCATATGAATAAATGCTGTAACTAATGAATTGATCTACATTCAACGTTAACTGATGGAACCTTATTGTATAGTGTTACCCAATTTTCTAAGAACATTACCTGTATAAACATATTTAAAGGTGCACTCAGTAATATTGTGCTAATTAAAAGGTTAATTAATTTACTTTTAAGAAATGTCAATAAGATGATATACTCTTTCTGCACATGAGTGTCTTGAAACTGACAGCAAAAACTAAAAAGTTGGGAAAACATTATTGCTATATACCAGCGGTGGCGAACTCCGGTCCTGGAGAGCCGCAGCCCTGCAGAGTTCAGCTCCAACCCTAATTAAAACTCACCTGCCTGTAGCTTCCTAGTAACCCTTCAGACCTTGATTAGCTTGTTCAGATGTGTTTGATTAGGGTTGAAGCAAAACTCTGCAGGGCTGTGGCTCTCCAGGACTGACGTTCGCCACCCCTGCTATATACTACGGTGGCAGAGAAGTGCAAAGCAAATCACAATTCTGAAAACAAAGTAACAAATTACAAACGCAAATGCAAATGCAAGTCTAAAAAACAAAATAATGTTTTCTGAATTGTTGTTGTGCTTTCTGAATTGTTATTTTGTTTTTTAGACTTGCATTTGCGTTTGTAATTTGTTATTTTGTTTTCAGAATTGTGATTTGCTTTGCACTTCACGGCCACCGTAATATACAGTATATAGACAAAGAAGAAGTATGAAGTCACAGCAATTAATAAACATTTATGCATCTATGTCAATGTAAAGTCTAAGAACACTTGAACAAAGAAGTAAATGTAAACCAAACCTTACAGAGTGAACCTTTGAAGTAAAACATGTTCTAAATGGTATACATTAGAATGTTCAGCTCAGTATGTGTGCATTAAAACTCCTCTTCTCCCATCAGATCTGACAGTAGTGTCGGCCATGTTTGCTATCATTAGTCTTTTCCTGATGGTGATGGGAACTATCTGCATTATCATGGCAGTAAGCAAAGGTGTTCAATTCTTCTTGAAGCCAGCCGCAGTTTGCTTCATACTGTCAGGTAATATTATTATGCTATTGGCCAACACCTCTAAACTAAATATTACAAATGCACTACTGTTCAAAAGTCTGGGGTCGGTAAGATTTTTGAATATTATTGAAAGAAATCTCTTATGGTGAGCATAAGAGATTTCTTTCAATAATATTCAAAAATCTTTGAATATTAATAAGGGCTACATTTAGTTGATGTGTGGGGAAAAAAAATGTGAGTGACGTGACGGCCAAGTATGGTAACCCATTCTCGAAATCTCTGCTCTGCATTTATCCAAGTGCACACACACAGCAGTGAGTAGTGAACACACACCTGGAGCAGTGGCCAGCCATTTTTGCTGCGGCGCCCGGGGAGCAAATGAGGGTTCAACTGATCGGAAATACAGTAGAACAGCAATATTGTAACATTATTAAATTTAAAATGTGTTCTGTGTATATTTTAAAATGTGATTTATTACTGTGATGGTAAAGCTGGATTTTCAGCATCATTACTCCAGTCTTCAGTGCCACGTGATCCTTCAGAAATCATTCTAATATGTTGATTTACTGCTCAAGAAACATTTCTTATAATCAATGGTAAAAACAGTTGTGCTGCTTAATATTTTTGTAGAAACCATGATGCAGTTCATTCAGGATTCGTTGATGAATAGAAAGTTCAAAAGAACAGCATTTATTTAAAACTGATTTTTTTTACATGATAAATGTCTTTACTGTGTCACTTTTGCTCTATTTAATGCATTAACGGTGAAAAATATTAATTTATTAAAAACTCATACTGACCACAAACATTTGAACAGTAGTGTGTACACTGATTTTAATATTTTTATGGGTTGTCGGTTTCTTTTCAATACATATTTCAGAGTTGTTTCACTCCTATCACTTTGAATCAGACATCTATGCTAAATGACATGCACTGTACACATACACACCTAACAAATGGTGTAGAAACAATTTTTAGTCAGAACTCGCTAGGAAATTTCACAAAATTGCAAAGAATCAACACACAAAAGTGCAGCATGGCACTGGATAAAAATTGGAGTAATAACATAAAGAGCAAGAAATTTGGAAGAGACAATGCACTTATTATCCATATTGCTAATAAAAGCCAAGTAACATAGGTTTGTATACATCTGATAATATTATTTTTTCCTCTCTGTCTCTCAACAGGTGTCTTAATCTTCCTCTGCCTCATAGTTTTCCACCAATCAGTGCTTTCATTCTTAGCAAGTGACCAATCCATACCTCTACACCATGAATTGTCCTGGTCAGTGACGTGTGTAGGCTGTGCCGGGGCTCTGGTCATTTTTGCTGGGGCCTTGTTTTTGGTCCTTGCTCTTCCATACAGTCCTTGGGAAAAGTGCTTGCCTAAGAAGAACAGTGATATCTAGTGGTGTGGGGGCTGAAGTGCAGTACCAAGGCAACGTGATACTGTGAATAAGTTGGAACTAGAGAGGATACTGTTGGAAATGTAACAGGAAGTGTTTATGTACCATTAGAATGGAATGGTTCAGTGGTGTGATAAAATAATAATACATATAAACTCATAACTTTAACATAATAGCTCAATTGCTTTTTTGTGTAAAACTCATGTGCAATATTTCATTTTTGGTTGAACTATTCCTTTTGTTAATGTTTTTAAATTATGTAAGACATATGTCCTATATGACAAATATAATATAACAATATTTAAATTTTGTCAAATAAATCTTACATAGTTAAACTTGTATATTTTGGTGGACTTTATATACAGCTCGGGCCATTTAAAGACAGAGGTTCTGGGTACTATTACATTTAACCTTTTATGAAGATTGATGTATAATTGAGGTAAAATTATAATATTTAATATCTAGGACTATAATTGGAAACAGAAGTCTAACCACTGAAGCAATACTGTAGTTATGCTGAAATATCATTGTGGTATAAATGTCATTATTGGCATAATTGGGTTTCCAGACACTGACTGTTATTGAAATTGTAGGTAACAAAAATGATGCTTAATTTATGCTTTTATATTTATGTTTATGCAGACATTTTCAAGCATTGATCTGGTTTTGGCACTAAAGTACATCGAAAAAAAAACATTAATCTTTTCTCTTTCATAATGTGGAAAACAGCCTTCATGTTTCGTAATATATATATATATATATATACTGTATCAAAGTCAAAAGTCAAAGCTGCTTGAGATGCATGAGTGAATTTATTCTGTTCCTGGCCGACACTGATAATTTATTAACAGCGGTGCCTTAGACGTTAAGCAACTACATCGAATCTGATATTGCATATTTGAAAAACAATATGACCATTCAATTTATTTTCTTTATTTAGTTATTTATTTTTTGAGTAGTGGAAAAAACTGCAGCATTGTAAATAAATAACAAATAAAGTGATGATTATTTATAGGAATACAAATGTATATGTTTTGGCTGATTTGCAAGAGTATACTGATAAATAAGTCATCAAATTCACAGACAGAAGGCAATTTAGTCTTTGAAATGGAACTTCAGTTGGTGCTTCCAGTTATAATGAAAATCTCGTTTTCAGTTTCAGCCATGGTTTGAGTCTGGCAGCTGACAGTGCCAATGAAAAGCCCAGTTGATTCATCTCCGGTTCTGACCAGCCCTCTTCATCTGGAGGTGGTCGCTTGATGACAGCAAGAGACGAACTGAAATCAAAAGCATTAATTAAAAGCCCCAATGTCTGCTGCTGCTGCTCCTGCTGCTTCCCATTGTGAATGCTGACATTGATGCTGATCTAGAATCAGTTATTGAAAGCGTAAGAGGAAAACAGCTCATAAAAATGAGGAACTTTCATTGTTGGCTTCCTCTAGTGCATGACAGAAATAGCATTCCTACCGAGTTGGGCTAGATTATGCAACAATCCAAACTAGAAATGCGCTGGTTTAAAAATCAAACGTGTATGTTGTAATTATTTATTAGCCTATTAATTTGACCTTTTATTCAACAAAATAATATCATTTTTCAACAGATAATTTGCCTTTCGGTGTTTTTTCCCTATGCAAAACTGGACAGATTCTTCCTAATTAAGCAATGTATTTCTGGTTGTTCTGTTATTATTATCAGTTCTGGTTTTGGTTCACTGATGATTTTCAGAACTGACAATGAAAATTGCACATTTTTGTATTCAAATATTTTTGAGTGAATTTTAAAGTAAATATTTAAATTTTGTGCGTATTATATTATATTGGTGTATTATATATATATATATCCAGCAGCGGCTTGTATCCCCTTCCTTTCATTGCAAAAACACTTGAACGCGCTGTGTTCAACCAAGTCTCTGCTTTTTTCACACAGAACAACCTCCTCGACAGCTACCAGTCTGGTTTCAGAAGTGGACATTCAACCGAGACTGCCTTGCTCTCAGTTGTTGATTTTCTGACTTCTGATTAACAAAAGAAAAAAGGCCTCTAACACTAGCTTGCTAAATTCTTTTTCGATTCTATCAGTTTTCTTTTTATTTATTATAGGATTTAAAAAAAAAAAAAACCTTGCTACGTGTACTACATTAAGCTTACTGAGACTTGTTATAGCACTTGCATATCATTGCCCTTTTGTTGATTTTGATTGCTTCCATTGTCCTCATTT
>NW_015630021.1:894911-895119 GCF_001515625.1 Sinocyclocheilus rhinocerous
AATGACGCCTTGTGGTGCCATCCCAAAGAGGCACAAAATCACTCTCACGGACGTTTTCCTGTACTGTTCCCAGCTGGTGGAACGACCTGCCTCAATTTGAGCAGCCATTTGAGCAGTCTTTAGCCATTTTCAAAAAAACGTCTGAAGACATCTTTTTGTCAGCACCTGACCAATTAATACTAGCACTTACCTATTCTATTCACTCTAA
>NW_015630021.1:895234-896479 GCF_001515625.1 Sinocyclocheilus rhinocerous
CGTGTCAAAGTAACATCCACATGGATGGCAGGACCCAAGGTTTCCCAGCAGAACATTTCCCAAAGCTTCACACTGCCTCCGCCGGCTTGCCTTCTTCCCATAGTGCATCCTTGTGCCATGTGTTCAGGTAAGCGAAACACGCACCTGGCCATCCACGTGATGTAAAAGAAAACATGATTCATCAGACCAGGCCACCTTCTTTAATACTAGCACTTACCTATTCTATTCACTCTAATTTAATTTTTTTTAAAAACAACAAAAAAAACACCTTGTTATGTGTACTGTGCTAGACTTGTCAAAGCACTTGTATACTGTTGCTTTCTTGTTGGTCTGATTGCTTCTATTGTTCTCTTTATTTGTAAGTCGCTTTAGATAAAAGCGCCTGCTAAATGATTAAACGTAATCTAAATGGAATCAGCGCCAAATCACAGAAAATGGAAACAGATAATAACTGAGAGATTTGTAGCAGGTAAATAGCATGGGTAGGTAGTCAGATAAGTTGACGCATGGTAGTGGACAACAAAGGTTAGTAGTATCTCAGTGTAGGAAGACTTAATCACAAACCACATCGGTGAAAGCAGTCCTATGCAGCATTCCAAGGCAGGAAGGCATCAAGGCACGTCCGAATCCAAATTCTGCTTTACTTCCTGTCTCCGGAGGTACCTTCTTCTGATCGAATTTTGAAGGCAGCATAGATGTATCCTTCGCTGCCTTTGATATCCCGCAATCCCGTGCGTTCCATTGCTCCGAGGTCCAGTTCTGATGCTCACGTGCCAACTGTTGGCGCTTTCGGTGATGGACAGGGGTCAGCATGGGCACCCTGACTGGTCTGCGGCTATGCAGCCCCATACACAACAAACTGTGATGCATTGGCTACGTTTACATGCACAGTATTTGGTTCAATCAGACTGAATTCATTCCGATTGATGAATCTGAATATAGCGTTTACCTGAACGCTAAATAAAGTGATTGAGTTGATGTGCGCGTTTATATGTCACAAGCTTCAAATCGGAATAGATTTTTTTTTTTTACATGCGCACACTGCACAAATATAGAGTTTCTCACTGTTTGCACATAATAACCGCTGTGCCGTGCTGCTCATATTTATTACGCAGTAAAAATGCCCCTCTCCATGCCCAAAACAGGTTGCCTGTGGATGAGAATCCAAAACAAGGACTGGTGGGAGGTTGTCCTGCTCCACTTCACAGTTGCCGAGTGAAAGGAGAGTTTTATAATGACAGGACA
>NW_015630021.1:896905-897088 GCF_001515625.1 Sinocyclocheilus rhinocerous
TTTTTTTTTTTTACATGCGCACACTGCACAAATATAGAGTTTCTCACTGTTTGCACATAATAACCGCTGTGCCGTGCTGCTCATATTTATTACGCAGTAAAAATGCCCCTCTCCATGCCCAAAACAGGTTGCCTGTGGATGAGAATCCAAAACAAGGACTGGTGGGAGGTTGTCCTGCTCCAC
>NW_015630021.1:897177-901502 GCF_001515625.1 Sinocyclocheilus rhinocerous
GTTTGTGTGTAAATGTATATTTCTGACTAACTTTTTGCACTTTTGGTGTTATTTCTAGCAAGAAATCAGTATTATAGTAATTAAATATTCATTTAGTGATCACAAATACGCGTTCTATTTTGTTGTAGATCATTAAACCGTTACGCTGCCTCAGAAGCCTGTCCAAAATCAGTTTCATGAGGTGCCTTCGTGCAAACACGCTGCCTGCAAAGTCATTGCCTCATGAGGCAGCAAGTCAGCTGCCTAAGTTTTCAGATGCAGCCAATGTGTGTTTCTTTGGTGCTGGCGTTTAAAGACCAACTGATGAGGCTAATGGCAGACAGGTGTGGTGATTGTGGAACGTGAGCAGGTGTGAGCCAGGAGGGATTCTGGGAAATGTAGTACACAGAAGTGAAAGGCATAATGACTGGTGAGGTGACCGGCAAGTGACTGATGATCCTAGTGATCCTGACAATTATATATTATATTATATTATATTGGTGTATTATATATATCCTCTCGGGTGTAGAGATCGATTAAGGTGTTTACATGAAGGCTTTTCAGTCCGATTGAGCCGCCAATCCGATTACAAACGGATTATTTGGTTGCATATAAACGTAGCCACTGTGTATTCTGACACCTTTCCATCATAACCAGCATTAACTTCCTGAGCAATTTGAGCTACAGTAGCTCGTCTGTTGGATCGAACCACACAGGCCAGCCTTCGCTCCCCACATGCATCAATGAGCCTTGACCGCCCATGACCCTGTCACCGGTTCACCACTGTTCCTTCCTTGGACCACTTTTGATAGATACTGACCACTGTAAATGTATATTTCTGACTAACTTTTTGCACTTTTGGTGTTATTTCTAGCAAGAAATCAGTATTATAGTAATTAAATATTCATTTAGTGATCACAAATACGCGTTCTATTTTGTTGTAGATCATTAAACCGTTACGCTGCCTCAGAAGCCTGTCCAAAATCAGTTTCATGAGGTGCCTTCGTGCAAACACGCTGCCTGCAAAGTCATTGCCTCATGAGGCAGCAAGTCAGCTGCCTAAGTTTTCAGATGCAGCCAATGTGTGTTTCTTTGGTGCTGGCGTTTAAAGACCAACTGATGAGGCTAATGGCAGACAGGTGTGGTGATTGTGGAACGTGAGCAGGTGTGAGCCAGGAGGGATTCTGGGAAATGTAGTACACAGAAGTGAAAGGCATAATGACTGGTGAGGTGACCGGCAAGTGACTGATGATCCTAGTGATCCTGACAATTATATATTATATTATATTATATTGGTGTATTATATATATCCTCTCGGGTGTAGTTTTGTAGTTGTATGATTTTTTACTTCAAAGGTCTTACTGTGCACATGCATTTTAACAAATTCTTAAAAAACAAAGTGTGATATTAATGCATATTCATAAATAAAGAGTGGTGTGTATGCATTGATTCTTATCCTAAACTTTTTTTTTGTCTGACTGAATGAAAATTGCACATTTTTGTATTCAAATATTTTAATTTTGTGCTGTTAGGCCTATATTATATTGCTGTATTATATATATATATATATATATATATACACAGGTGCATCTCAATAAATTAGAATGTCGTGGAAAAGTTAATATAGTTCAGTAATTCAACTCAAAATGTGAAACTCGTGTATTAAATAAATTCAATGCACACAGACTGAAGTAGTTTAAGTCTTTGGTTCACATTTCACTAAAAATGTTTTTTTTATTGGTCTTATGGAGTATTCTAATTTGTTGAGATAGTGAGTTGGTGGGTTTTTGTTAAATGTGAGCCAAAATCATCACAATTAAAAGAACCAAAGACTTAAACTACTTCAGTCTGTGTGCATTGAATTTATTTAATACACGAGTTTCACAATTTGAGTTGAATTACTGAAATAAATGAACTTTTCCACGACATTCTAATTTATTGAGATGCACCTGTATACTCTCAGGTGTAGTTTTTTTGTGGTGCAATGTAACAAAGTAATAATAGTTAGTTACAGTACTTAAGTATTTTTAGGAGAATCTGTACTTTACTAGAGTTAACGTCTACCAAAGTCATTTTCTGGTAAGATATCTATACTTTTACTTCAGTGAGGCTTTTAAAGTACTTTCTCCACCACTTTTAGTTGTATATTTTTTTTTACTTCAAAGGTCTTACTATAGTGTACACATGCATTTTAACAAATGCATTAAAAACAAAGTGTGACATCAATGCTTTATTCATAAAAAAAGAGTGGTGCAAATATTTGTATGCATTGATTCTTATCCTAAACCGTTTTTTGTCTGCTGTCGATCTCTCCTGCATTAGTGCACTTGTACATGTGCAGTCTACACATGCACTTCAGTATTTGTCAGATATGTGAAATGACATCCATGCCTGAAGCCGAGATTCTATTGCCTATTTCCATCTGTTTCGGATGTTTGGCATGCTCTCTTGATATGCGTTACTATGTGTGCCAATCATCGAGTGATAGATTCTTCTCCTGACTTGGATTGCTGCAAATTTGTTATAAAGAATAAAACATTAACCACCTTGCTCTCATACCTCGTTTCTTTCTGTCACTGTCACACAGAAACACATGTCATTTTCTTTTTTGACCTCCTTCCAGATTTCCATCTCCCTGTTCATCCCACTCATCTCATTTCCTCCCTTCTGTTTCCTCTAAATTTAGAGCATGGCCAATCGCGCTCCATAGGACGTAAACAACACAAACATAGATTAGAAGTGTGGTTTCCCTCTTTTACAAAGCCACCCAAACCTCTCGTAAAATAGTGACCATCAGTATAAACTAATTTTATTTGCACTTACACACTGACTGACACCAGTATGGCGTGGATGTTATACTTAAGTTCAGCTTTGGTTACATATCAGGTGTCTTTACCGTCAGTGTGACCTAGATAAATCTGCAGGCCACATAGTAACTGAATATTCTGATGAGTTACAGCTTGTTTATGTCTGGCCTATCTTTAAACTCTGCCCTTGTTGGTTTGACCTTTGAAAACTCTGCTCTTACAGTTCACCTGCTAATGATTGCTAACGGTATTCCAACACATGGGATACCTGATCTTAAAGACCCCAAGAAAATGCTTGACAAGTGTTGTTTTCTTGCAATGACGTACTTCTTTAAATAACTAGTAGCCTCTTGTTTACAGTATGTCACTGTCATGAATCATTACTTGCTACTTGCTAATGCTAGTCAAAAGCAGGTATTAGAAGGAAGGACATTTCATTCTAAATAATGTATTATTGGATATAAATTGTAAACATTTATGATGCAGGAATAAACCCCAAATGACCAACTTCCACCCAGATTCTGAAGAATGTATACAATGGACACTTTACTATCCCATGAGGCCATGGGAGAGGAGTTGTTGCAATGACGTACTTCTTTAAATAGCTAGTAGCCTCTTGTTTACAGTATGTCACTGTCATGAATCATTATTTGCTACTTGCTAATGCTAGTCAAAAGCAGGTATTAGAAGGAAGGACATTTCATTCTAAATAATGTATTATTGGATATAAATTGTAAACATTTATGATGCAGGAATAAACCCCAAATGACCAACTTCCACCCAGATTCTGAAGAATGTATACAATGGACACTTTACTATCCCATGAGGCCATGGGAGAGGAGTTGTAAATAGACCGCAGGGATATGACATATTTTTGTAGGCCAAACACAGAAATGGTTAGCATTTTAGCACTTCTGGTTCCACGTCCTGAAGTCAATAGAATTTTTTTTTTTTTAAATGGGTTTCTGGTTAAAAGCCTAAAATAAGGTCTGTGGTAAACACAAGGCAAGATATTTTCACATTTAATCTATGACATGAAATACGTCAGTAATAACATCAGTGATTTTTTAAGCATTTATGTGTCTTAAAAAAGGAGATTGCTTGCAAGTGGCTAAATGGGACTACAGAGGTTATCAGGGACATTAAACGTCATCATGCTGAAAAGGTAAACAAATCTATTCACTAGTCCGCTTTTACAGCCTCAATGTGTTGTATAATTGGCTCTTGCAAACTAGGGGGGACCGGGGGCAATTGTAACATTTTTTACATTTGCCTTCATAACTCACAGACTACTTGAAATACACTAGTCAAAAAAACAAATATAGGTGCACTAATTAATAATACAATTGATATATTTTCACTAATAAGGACAAGAAAAGTGAACGTGACACTCTAGTGCAGTGGTTCTCAAACCTCTCCATGAAGAACCCCCAGCACTGCACATTTTATATGTCTCCCTATATCTGACACACCAACTTCAGGTCCAGAGGCGGACAGTAGTGAAGTATTTTTACTTTACTCAAGTAAATTTAAAAAGTA
>NW_015630021.1:903372-904461 GCF_001515625.1 Sinocyclocheilus rhinocerous
AATTTAAAAAGTATCTGTAGTTTATCAGAGTGTTTTTCTTTGGAAAACTTTACTTCACTACATTCCAAAGCATAATGTCATACTTTTTACTGCACTTCATTTCATAAATAAAAGTTGTTTGTTTTACCTTTAATACTTAAGAACATTAAAAATTTACTTTCTTGTACTCAGGTAAATCTTTGAATTACTTTTACTTGAGTAAAAGTAAGAAAGTAATAGATTTCTAATGTAATTAAGTATTAAATTATATTTAATATGAAACGTAGTGCAGTAAAAAGTACAATATTATGCTTTGGAATGTTGTGAAGTAAAGTTATCTAAAAAAAACACTCTGATAAAGTACAGACACCTGAAAAGTACTTTTACAGCAGAGTAAAAATACTTCACTACTGTCCGCCTCTGTTCAGGTCTTGCAGTCTCCACTAATGAGCTAATGAGTTGAATCAGGTGTGATAGATGAGGGAGACATACAAAATGTGCAGGGCTGGGGGTACTCCGGGACAGGTTTGAGAACCACTGCTCTAGAGAATCGTCTCTTTCAGTCATGTCCTTCCCTTGAGCTAAACGCAGGCAATAATGAGTTGCTTTATTTCTAATTACTCTATTCCTGTGTGTGCGTCTCCTGAAGGCTTGCGTGTTTGGCTGTCTACCTAGACAGTGTTTTTAAGGCCTTTTTAGATACTTCATTCTGGCCAAATTCAAAGGCAGAGATTCCAGAGAAGGTGATGCCAGATTCCTGGGAAATACCAACTGCAAATATATTTCATTAAATAAGGTTAAAAATAAATTAATCTAATTTGTGTATTTCTGTATGTGTTATGCTTATACTGACTATTGCTTCATTAGCTTAGCAAAATGCTAATGTCAAGGCACATTAGAAGCTTATTGAGTTGTTGTCTATTACAACATTTCAAATGTCACTTACGAGTTTTCTTAAAGGGGTCCTATTATGCTCTTTTACAAAGTCTTGATTTTGTTTTGGGGGTGTACTAGAACAGGCTCTCATACTAGGTTGTTAAAAAAAAAAAACATTATTTTTCACATATTTTACATTATTACAACACCTCTCTCCCCAGTCTGGCATGAACG
>NW_015630021.1:904637-923600 GCF_001515625.1 Sinocyclocheilus rhinocerous
CCTGCGAGCTTCAGTGTAAATATTGCGTCAAAATCAAATCAATTTGAGCGCGATTTAAACCCGGATGATTGTAACCACTCTAAGTTCGTCTGCCTTGGGAAAGCTAGCGTGTCTCCGACATAGTGATAACACTCGTTGTCTTCTCTAGTGCAGCTCAACCAGGTTTCATCCCATTCATCGATATTTGTGATATCACAAATCCCGGAAATTATGCATTGTAGTCCGAACAAGTCGTTCGTTGTAGTTTTTGAAAAGTGATTTCTGTTAAATAAAATATCTCCTTTTGAAGTGGACTTTGAGCTTTGTAACTTTGCAGATCTTTTTTATGCTCAAACAGCAACATTATAGAATAAAGTTGAAAAAGTGAAAAAGCATAATAGGACCCCTTTAAAAGACAGCTGACTATGTAGGTGCCCCTTAAGGGATCTCACTGGCAGTGATTACCAGGTGGTGTACAGCCATCCTCTTGGATACACATTATGCACTTCCCATAGTTGTTGACTGGAAAATGACTTAATTACAGGATAAATGTCTGTTTTTCGTGTAATAATATGCGTGTATAAAGTGTGGTGTATCAAATCCCTCTCTGGTCTTATGGGTCTTGATGATGACCCTCACTTTGACCCTCGTCTGTCACACCAAATCCATCCACATGAGCACATAATTGCGATGCACACAAAGCCAAAAGGCAAAGCATTATGAATATATCATATATTAGATATGAATCATGCATACAAAGTTACAAATAAACATGAAAATAATATGCTGCAGTCAAAACTGCTAACAGTATGCACATAGATCTGTTTTACACATTCATAGAATATATCATATTTTATTTGACCAAAAAAGTTTTTTCCACACACACGCACACACAATTATATATATTTATATTTATATTCATAATATACTATATATTTAATAGATTTTTTTGTCTTTTCTGGTGAGGTTTTTTAGGTATATGTATTGCTCCCCTGGAATGAATGCCTTTCACTTCTGTATTCTGTCTCTTTCGTTGTCTGTTTTTTGACTTCCAGTCTCAAAAGCAGTTCATTATAATTATTATCCCATCATAACAATATTAAGACTGTTAATATGATAAATAAATCAAATATATTTATATGAAGACTTAACTACTTGTACACTTACGGTTACAATGAAAAATTCCACAGATCTAGATATTAACAATCTTTGTAAAAACAAAAAAATGTCATAATAATAATAATAATAGTCGTCACACTCCCGCAGAATTAACACATGCTTGACACTGAATGACATCGTGAAATATAGTGTCAACATGTGCAAGAAAAAAAAAATCACAGTTTGAGTTCATCAATCGAAAGGAAATAAATTAAAATGGATAATTGTGCAAAAACAAAATACCTTGATAAAAATGAATAATGTATAAGTTAACCCAGCAATGACAATTAGCATAAAAAAACAAAAAACAAACAACAACTCTATTGGAATGCTAAATAAGTTACAGGCATAACCTGATGATAAAGCACTGGAATTGAAAGAGCTTGAAGAACCGAAAGATCACCATCACACACATCGAGTATTTCAACATGAATCAATAAGAAGTGCGGATGGAATTCTGTTACTCAAGTCACCATGTTCAAAAATGAGGAAAAAAAGAGGATGTATTGCCTTCTTATTCACTTCTTTGTCGTCTTGCAAGCGGACCTTGTTTTGTTTCTCAGCCCTTCTCCCGTTTCCCCCCTTCCCGCTTTACTTCCAATTCATGTAATCGCTTGTTTTCCCCGTCACTCTCTTCCCTCCCCCTCCAGCTTTTCGTTACACAGGTGTTGTTCTCCTGTTGAGAGTGTTAGTGTTTGAACTGTCTCCTTTACCAAGTCGATCCAAGGTACCCAGCCCTCGATCCCTCTCCATGGTGGCGGAGGAGCCGGCGGACAGTGGCGGCTGCTGGGGGCCGGAGGAAGATGAGGTATTGAGGGTGGCGTTGGTCGATGCAGCCAGGTTCGACTTGGACAGAGAAGGCAGCGTTCCCGTCATGACCGCTCCTCCGCCGCCCTCCTTTGTCGGAAAGTAATTGTGCAGCTGGTAGAGTGTGGCACGGTCGACTGTACCATACATGGGTGGCTTACCTTCCCTGCCTAGCGTGTACATGGATATATCCCCCATCCCTCCTCCGGAATGCGTATGCGGATTGGGAAGCGTGGCTACTGAAAAGGGTGGCGGGCTGGCGGCCAGGGGCGGGCCGAAGTTCTTGGGAGTGATGGTGGAGGTGGGGGACTGCTCGCGGGAGCGGGTCGGCTCCGCTGTGGAGCGTGAGCTGGAGCGGGAGGAGCGCCGGCGGAAGCGATATCCCGGCAGGCGTAACACAGCCGAGGTCGTGCTGCGGAAGAGGTCAGTGCGCGAACGGCAGCGTAGTTCTTTGTTGCGCTCGATGTAAATGTTGACGGCCAGCACACCTACCACTTCCGCCAGGATGAACGACAGGCCGCCGAAGTAGAAGGACCACCCGTAGGAGTAGTGCCACTTCTTGTCCTCATCCTTTTTGGGAGAGATGTCACTGAGCGCCGCCGAGATGTATACAATGACACCTATGATGTTGCTCAGGCCTGGATCAATTCAAAACAAAATGTTTGTTTGTTTGTTTGTTTAGGTCAACAGTTTTATTTTTAATACAAAGCAAGGATTCAAACACTCTGGGGTGAATTCACTAAGAATGAATGAAGCAACCGCTGATGCCATAGTTCTAAATTCTGTTTAATAAATCTAACTCTAACCATACCAGCCAAATATTAATTACACCAGACTAACAGCACTGATTGAATAATGCTCTATAATAAACCTAGTTTGCATAGAAATGATGTGTGATTGTTCTGAAAAGATTCATTTTAGTTTTATTTTAAAATGTTGTAATTTTGTTGTGCTTTTGCCATTTTTTTGGCTTTAGATTTATTTAGCTTTAATTTATTTTTATTTCATTTAGTTTGAGTAATTTTAGCCCTTTTTCATTTCAGCCATGGCAACATTTTCATCATCAAAGTTTTTCATCTGTCATTTTATTCTTTATTTTATTTCAGCTTCATTTCAATTAATGAAAATGGTTTTTAATAGCTTTAGTTTTTGTTAACAATAACACTACTAATATGCTGGATTTTAGATAGGTACTGAAATACGGCACACAAAAGCACCAAAAAAAAAAAAAGTTGAGTGAATTCACCCCATCACAAATGACTGTAAATTAGGATCCTACATGTGTCATAATGAGAAATGTTACCTGCCACTACAAACAAAATGCCTGCTCCCAAAATGATGTGTCTTTTGGTCTTGTAGAACCGACTAGAAGCCACACACACTCCACCTAGCAGCAATAATATGGCACTGAGGATAGGAAATATACTGGAGGCCCTGACTACACCTGAGAAGAAAAAATAAAACAAACAGAGACAAAAATGGTCAAAAACTTACGTTCAAATGTATTGGTTTTCCCCATACCCCAATATTTATAATGCAAAAATCAGTTATAGTCCATAAAACATGCACAAATCAACACTCCTGACTCACGTAAAAGGTACTCTGCAGCATCCTGGTCATAATCAGCATCATCTGGGAAATGATTAATCTGGGAACACACTCCTCTCTTTAATCCTAAAGAGAATCAGAGAGAGAGAATCTTTCAAAAGTGTCACCATATTTTCTGGTTTCTGAAAAACTAAATAAAGTAGCAATTAGCATCGGTGATGCAGCACTTGTTTGGGCGACTTGTTTGAGTTCAGCCTGCAACATTTCAGTCTCCCCTAATCATTTCCTGTCTTATTTGTCAATTTCCCTATAAATAAAACTGACAAAAGGCTAAAAGAAAAAAAAAGGTGTTTGAATGGGGTTTAGTCAAAGAGTGGCTGAGGTGTTTTGTTGAAAATGGATTCAGAGTAGATGTCAATGGCTGGGAGTCACCCCAGGTCAAAGGCGTCATGCAGTGCTCTCCCGTGTGATATAAATCATTCACTTTAGACAACATGTTGGTGCACTGCATATGCAGTCTCCCAGTGCTTGCTGTTTTTATTTCATGCCGCAGGATGGCGAACAAGCCTTTTTCATTTTTGTGTGCCAAGAATCTTGAGCAATTCTGTATGAAACCATTTTTTTTAATGAAGAAAATGGTTTTATTTATTTTTGCTTTTGCAGAAATGTTCTAGTATCTAAGGGTGACTAAGAAGGCATTAATATTAATATGAATGTTTTTCCTCCACTCCACTCAATAAAAAAAAAAAAACAGTCAGAAAAACCCGAAAAGTAAAATAATAAAAAAAAAATTAAAATTACTGGAATAATTTTGTATGCATGTGTATAATAGTGATTTATCAGAATCTGTAAATCATTCGCCATCATCCTCAGTCAATGTACTGTAATATAACAGGCTACCGCTAGCAAGCAGCTAACCATGTCCCTTTAGTGGCTCGCGTTATTTTATTAGAACGCGTTATTTGTTTTCCGTGCCTTTCTGAATACAGACACCAACCCATCCCTGCACATCACATCACCTGCACAGCCTGGAACATAACATTTATTTCCATGATCTGCCATTTTCGCTATTATCCTCGCTTGTTTCTTCACAATACCTGCAGAACTTCTGATGATTCGGCTGTGCAGGTTCGGCTGGCGGCAGGCATAGAACATGGGCGGGTATATGCAAATGTTGGGGGCGTAACTATTAGTGATCCCGACTGTAACGTCACAGTCGGTGTTATGTTCTGATTCGCCTATTTTTCAGTGGTCTTTTGCATGCACGAGATTTACATAAGAAGGAGAAAACAATGGTGTTTGAGGCTTACGGTATGTCATTTCCATGTACAGAACTGTTATTATTCAACTATGCCAAGGTAAATACAGTTTTCCATTCTATGGCACCTTTAATCAATTGTTCAAAAAGAATCACAAACTCATGCATTACTGGTTCTGTTACTGAATCGCTCACTTACTTATAATATATATTACCTGTTACATGAAAATGTGTAGAGACTTTTGCAACAGAATTATTTTTGCAAAACTTATTAATATTTTACATTTATTATATAGTGGACAGTGCAATTTGATAAGAAACACTTAGTAAAGTAAAGAACATTTCCCTTAAAAAACAGATCAGTTTGCGTTATATAAAGCAGAGAACCAAAGGGAGCAATATAATAAGTCAAAATGACTTTGTTTTTGTCTGGTTTGATTATGCTGCAAATGCAACGAGAGAGCAGCATGGCACCTTTGACCTGCAATGACTCACCACATAATCATAGCCATTGACATGTACTCATAGGTTTTACAATGCAAATGGTAACAATACAGCCCATTTCTGTTTCAAACCTGTCTCTTGAGACCTGGCTAGAGCAAAGGAGGTACTGTACTGTTAAAACAACTAGCTTAACATGGACACCCAGAGCCCAATGGAGAGCCCATGCAGAGCCCAATGGTTAAAATGGTTAAAATGATCTGGAGGCAGCACTTCCCACAATGCTTTTGATAACTTTAAAGTAACCCTAAAGCTAGACAGTGAAATCAGTTTGTGTTAGGGTTCTGACTCACTGGCCTGGTTTTGTTTTTCTCTGTAACAACAACCTTCCTAAACCTAAAAAATGTACTTGATGTGGTAACATGAGATTTTTTTTTTTTTAATGAACCATATTATTAAATATGAGTGAATCAATCTGACTGCAGTCAGGAAGAAACAGATCCTAATGGAGAAAACAAAAACAAAATTGAATCGCAAGTTGACATTTGTAGACCTCACTCTTAAAAAGAGTTTCAAAGAGAATTTGTGTCCTTAATATTAAAGTTGTACTCATTTCGTAAAAGCAATAAGGCATTTGAGGCCATGTTATTTTGTGAATATAGTCACCTTACTGCTTAATTCTGTAATGCTTTGATTCTGATTTCTTTGCAATTTAAATGTTCAGAAAAGGACAATTCAAATATAAATGTCATAAAAGGACTGAAATTAATACTTTTATTCAGCAAGGATCCATTAAATTGATCAAAAGAGACATTAAAGACTTTTACAATGTTACAAAAGATTTCTATTTCAAATAAATCCTGTTCTTTCTATTCATTAAAGAATCCTGAAGAAAATATTAAGCAGCACAACTGTTTTCAACATTAATAATAATAATAAATGTTTCTTAAGCATCATATCAGCATATTATAATGATTTCTAAAGAATCGTGTCACACTGAAGGCTAGAATAATGGCTGCTGAAAAATCAGCTTTGATCAAATAAATGCAGCCTTCATGAGCATAAGAGACTTATTTCCAAAACATTTAAAAAAATCTTACTAACCCCAAACTATCTTTCCTGACAGATTCAGTCATGTTTGTACATAAAATGCACTCCAAAAAAGCTCTTGAGCACTTGAACTGCCCCTCTAAAAATGTCTATTAAGCAGCATTGATCAAAACAGAGCTGCAAAAAAGAACTGCAATGTTAGGTCGGTCGTCCAGACCACATAACACATAACACAATCTCAAATCCAGCCACTTTCCCCTCTACAATATAACTTTTATGAATCACTTGCGCAAACTGCACAGGTGGGGACCTTCTTCATGCACCATTTCCCCTTCCATACATACACGGCCCATTCCTTCACAACACACACAAACACAACCGTTCACTTACCTTCCAGGCAGCAAATCCTCCAGAGGCCGGAGTGGGTGAGGGCTCCAGGATCCTTCTTGTCCTTGTTGTGGGGGTCATCCTGAGAGGAGTTGGCAGTGCTGTTGCAGATAAAGGCCCGAGCGTACAGCCAGTAGTCCGTGCCAATGGCCACGGTCATCAAGGCGAAGGCTGCGAATGCTCCCACAGTGGTGAGAAGCACCTGAATTCCCCGCTCGCACCACACCATGGCTGAAGTCATGAACAGAAACACGGCTCTGGTTAACGAGGAGCTAAAAGAGTATGAACAGAAAGCTTAGTGAAGTGGACAGTGTTGAAAAGATGGGTATAAATAAAAAACATGAAGAAAGATTGTAATCGGAGCCCAAGGTTACAGGAAGAAGTAGACGAGATGAACATGTGATCCTGCAGAACATATCAAGTGTTGGGAGATCAGTTCACATTGCATTTTGTGAGGACATTTTGAACCAAGATGCACAAATGTCATCAGTGTGTCCAAATATAGGTTGCTGAGATGGTGAGCAAATGCCAATGCAACATTGGTGAAGAATGCACATCTCTGAATATACAATAAAAAAATAAATACTGCAATAAAGTGCAAAGGTCAAAAAGGTCACAGCTTTTAGATCATAACCAAACTGCTCATAGTCCCATGGGCACGTAGTTGCCAGGCAGTTACTGTGAACAGTCACAAGACAGTTGTAACTGAGCATTTCTTTGCATGGATAGATCTTTTATAAGGAGCAATTCAAGCATGTTGATCTGGACGAAAGATATTTAGGGCTATGGTCCAGTGCTTCCTTGCAGAAGATTAGATTGTTTCTGATTAATAAAGCTAAATTTGTCCGCTGACTGAATGCAGACTGCAAAAAATACATAGCTGAACCAAAATCTCTGTTCAGTGAATCTCAAATAGTGCTACAAGAACATATAAGAGCAATCACGTGACTGACGTTTTATGTTTAATACAACACTTAAAAAAATGATTTCGGTAACAGCGATACAAATTAAATTGATTATACATGGCCACCATTTCCTAACTATAGAAATTGATTATACATGGCCACCATTTTCTAACTATAGACGGGTGAATCTTCTTTTTTGTGCAAATTGAAAAAGAACCAAATTATTCATTGAAATATTAAGGTATTCATTGGAGAGTTTTTCCATATTATATTACTTTAGACAGACCATTACAAAATAACATAATGAACCCAAACATGAAAAACAGAGGGTAAAACAGATCTAATATATATATATATATATATATATATATATATACAGCCAGCCAGTCATTATCACAAAATAAACCCCAACCTTTTGCAATAATGTCCAGCTGAGTGTACGTTACACTACTTATTAAATATTATATTATATTATAAATATTATATTATTAAATATAAAAATATATGTAGATATTAAATACTGATCTATTAGTAATAGATTAGCTTTATATTATGAAAAATTGTTGATTACAACATGCAACAACACTCAGCACTATATATATACTATATATAGAGTATTCTATATTTGTCACGTGTATGTTCCCGTTTAGTTCCTGTTTTCCTTATTTGGTCCTTCCTGTTCCTGTCCCAATGTAGTTTGATTTGTTCCAGGTGTGTCTCATTATTAGTTATCCTCCTCTGACAATATTATTATATCATTATAATGATTCTGTATGTAATAATACATATATAATATAATATTACATATATTCAAAATTATAAAAATGCATTCGTCTTATTATAATTATATATTTATAATATTAATTTCTATATTATATTTATTCTGCAATTCAAGGTACTTTTTCTATGGACTACTTAGTTCAAATGCTTTGTTACAATATAGCAATGTCTTCATAATCTGAGTGACATGAAAGTAGCACCGGCATGTTTCCATGTACAATGGTTTAGTGGCCAAAAAACATTTTACAGCTCAGTTCCACAATTGACCAATCAAGTATTCCAAACAGAGATCAGAGAAATAAAGAACACAATTAACTCATGAGAAACTAAGCAGAACGCATAAACTAAGACTGGCAATGAACACTTTTGGAACATCTGAAGATGTCTGCAAGAAAGTTCCCAGATAAGACAACAGTAAGCTGAAAATTATGCTGTCATCCAGCAGAACATGTTCAGACTCTCACTCAAGAGCATTTCACTAAACATGACAACAAGCATAAGACACAGTGGTCTCTGCACAGCACCGGCAGCCATTAATGAGATCCGATTACCTGGAGGAATGTGTCTTCCCTTCCCATCCATTCCTGCAGCTCTCCGGTCCTTGTCACTGAAGATTGTACCAACCAGAGTGTCCAAGCAGCATCCATCGACTGTTATCCCTTGCTCTTTCTTTCTCCCCTCTTTCACGCTCCCCTCCACTCTCTCTTTCTTTCTTTCTCTCTCCCCCTGTCTCCTGCCCGTGGGTGGGTGTAGATTTTCTAGGTTTCGCTGCTTTTCTCCTCTTAGAGAGATTTCATGGCAGGAATCCTACTGCTTCTCCTCCTGAGGAGAAACAAACAATGAGAACAGAGCTGAAAGAGACACAACGTGTTTAAGGTGCATGCTGGAGGGGAAAAAACAGCTTGAGATTACATTCTTGCCATTAAAAGATCGTTATCATGACAGCAGTACATGTATTTCATCCAGGCGAGCGGTGAATCTAGATGGTTACATCGCCCATACATCCGCGGGAAGAGCAAGGGATATATAAAGAAAAAGAGAATAGAGAGAAAGCAAGACAGAGCGTGCGCCATTCCATCACCATGGCAACAGCGCATTCTGAAGTCGAGAACAGAACAGGATGGTGTGTGATGTTGGTGAGTGAGGTGATGCTAGTGTGTGTGTGTGTGTGTGTGTAGGGGGGGGGGGTGGATTCCTCATAACATACCTTGTGATTTGCCAAACCCTCGATTGTCATGGATGTTCTGAATACACCTGGCGGGTGGCTTCAATCAGTGTTCTTTTCTGACCATATGGTGATGAGGTAATGACATGCACAGTGAGGACAGCAGATCTGTCCCCCCACGACGAGCTCAGACTCTAATAGGCAGTTACTTAGAGTTTTGTTCTGTCTGTTCAGAGTCTTGTCACTCATGCTCATTCTCAGACACAGGAAACCAAACAGTAACAAACACCACAGTTGAACACACACAAAGGAAGATTAATGAAATGAGATAAACACATCAAAGATCCTCCATATACAAATGTTCTCACACCTACATACATTAATAATTAAACACACACACACACACACACACACACATACATATATATATATATATATATATACATAGTATACCCTCGTGGCAGAAGACAATAAAATAAAATGTATTTTAAGAAAAATATTAGATAATGAATTAAAATACTTGCTATTATGCCAAAATTAATATATTCATTTATAATATGAAAATATTGATATAATAAAAGAATGCAACTTACAGTCTCTTTTATTGAAAATTTCTTACACATACAGCATATTATGCATGTACTGAATTTAAGAAGAAGATTATATCTGTAACCAACAGAATATTTTTTAAAATAATATTTTAATTTATACTATAATATAATTAAAGTGCATGCCGTTTTTGTTCGCAACACTTTTGGGCTCTGCAAAGATCCTAATGAAAACTTCTCACACCTACAGTACATACATTTAATATTGATTAAAAAGAATAATATACCTTGGTGACTAGAAAAAAAATAAAATAAGATTGAATATAGAATTATAAATAATAAAAATACAATAATAATAAATAAATAATAAAAATAATATTGTTGTTATTATGCCAAAATCAATATTTTAATTTATAATATAAAAATATTGATAATATATTAAATGCATTTCAACCTTCATTCTATTTTATTCTAAAATTCTTACATCTATATTATGCATGATGAACTTAATAATAATAATAATAATAATAATTATTATTATTATTATTATTATTATTAGTAGTAGTAGTAGTAGTAGTAGTAGTAGTAGTAGTAGTAGTAGTAGTAGTAGTAGTAGTATACCTGTAACTATATAAATAATTTTAAAATATTTGTAATATATATATTATATATATATAATAGGCTATACAATAATGAAATAATATAAAAACACTAAAAATACTTTGGGGGACTAAACAGCAGGCCATCCTCTGGCCACATATTAGCCAAGTTTGTGGAGAAAGGGCAAGCTAGTGTTTTAATGATACATATGAATAAGCTTCTGTAGGGCACTAATGGCCTCCCAGCATGGAAACATTCATATAACATGGCAACCATGTGTCATGTCTGATAGAAACAACAGAGGATTCGAGCGCCTTGCAGGAATGGTTCAAACTTGCCTTTTTCTCTATTTTTCTCTAAACCAGTGATTTAAACTGCACATGCAGCCAGTTCCCATTGCTTCCATTATTGCTGTTGTCACATATAAAAGCATTTTAGAGCCATTAAACGTAACCGCATTTTTATTAAAACACATTGGCACTATAGGTTAAGCACCAGAAGACATTTGCGTCTTTGGTGTGAATGAATGAATGAATGGAAAAGCATCCAATAATTTTGAGGTGGACTTACAATTATTATGATATAATATACGTGCATAAATGTAATTTATCACCTCAATTGTCAAGTGTAAAGTGTCAATTAACATCACATCTCTTGGTTGTATAGGTCAGTGCCACTAGTGCAACACGTTGCGATATTGCAGTGCCAACGGACATTCAGACGATCAATGATTTGTTGTTTTGGCCTTAAAGGGATATGATACAACATAAACCAATGACTGATTCACCTCAGCCATTAAAATGACTGGCAGATATTTCTCCTGAGAGCGTTACTAGAAGCGTTCAGTCCGCGCGCGTCTCCATTGAGCTCGCGCATCTGCCATCGAGACGCGACTGAAACAGTAATTTCACAATATTCACAAACAACTGTCTATAGAAATAGCATAAAACACGTTCTTTAAACACAAAAAGCACAAAAACTGATTCGAATGAATCGCTTATCAATCGGCTGAAGCTTCAAGTAAAGCGACCACAGAGCGTCAGTTAAATTTCACGATTCATTTCCGATATTCTATAAATAAATCTAAAGGAATCTGCTTAAAATCTGCCAAATCGTATAAAAATGTAACTGCTTGATGTTCTTTCGCCTTACCTTAGCAGTTTAGACATGTATCCCTGTTGCTTTTTGGTCGTAAATCTTTGAGGCGGCTCTGGAGAGGCGGTGAATGAGGGGGCGTTAAGAGACAGTTGTGTTCATATGAATAAACGATGGTGAAACAGGAATTAGCCGACAGGACTTGCTTAATATTGATCAAGAAACAAATCACAGTTCTCTAGGAACGGGATGACAGACCTGAACTAATCGAACAAATGATATAGATTCTGTCAGAGAGTGAAGAATGGATTGATCGTAGGCTGTTTGACC
This sequence comes from Sinocyclocheilus rhinocerous, assembly GCF_001515625.1. Lineage (NCBI taxonomy): Eukaryota > Metazoa > Chordata > Actinopteri > Cypriniformes > Cyprinidae > Sinocyclocheilus > Sinocyclocheilus rhinocerous. The sequence goes on from NW_015630021.1 coordinate 916,689, forward strand.
ATCTCAGAATTAGCCTAAGATTTTAAAACGGCACATAACATTTTCTTTGTAATTTATTTATTTATTTTTTGATTGTTTCATTATCTGACACACACTTTCAAGCCATTAAAAACCTTAAAGGGAAAGGAACTTTAATATGGCTAATGAGGGCAATGACTATTTGACAGTCTATATGACATGTTTTGGTCAGAATGTTATCGTTTTCCCTCTCTGTCTCTCTCTCTCTCTCTCTCTCTCTCTCTCTCACACACACACACACACACACACAAAGCCTATATGTAGTGAAATTCAACTAAGATCAGAGAGCAATTAAATCATATACAAAATTGCTGAAGTTACACTTATTTTACACAACACTTAAAGTTAGTCCACTTTTAGTCCAATATTTGTAAAGAAAAGCATTCGCAATATCAATTTACTCACATAAAGGGGAAATAACATCGTCTGATATCAATAAGGCAGGGGGTGGTGGGCTTTGGATCCCTGAAAAGGCATAATGAACCCCCCCAATTTGCCAATTAATCAGACTTGACCAACCAAACTCACAAGATTGTTAGTGTAAAAATGGATCAAGGTGGAAATAAGCTGGATGTAATATACAGTATATATTTCAATTAGTGGCATTTTAAACCACTGTAAAATTGTAAGGACTCCAGTAGGTTGGTGTGACTATTTAATCTAGTACGCCGTGTGATGTATTTATTTTTATGTCTTGGCAAATGCTGACGATATGCTTCATGTATTCATTTGCTCATGTGTTCTTCAATGTTTTTTCTTCTGAGAGAGAAAAAGGGAGAGAGAGAGAGAGAGAGACCAGCCACTGTTCGCCCACACATCTTCAGGTAGAGAAGAAATGCTGATTATCAGCACTCAGTTATGTAGTGCTTCAAACATCCCTCACTGAGAGATGCATGTATTAGAGACTGTGGTTCCTTATACATATGGGTGTTTATTCTGTCACTAGTTTATTTTTGCCATGAAAGCAATTCCTCAGATTCAGTTGATGCTGTTGCAGCAATAATACGATCATACTTTTACAAACATGGTGCATTGAGCACTCTGGGTAAATTATGCCTCAAGATTATTTCCCAAGTTCTTTCAAGGCCATAGACGAGAAAGAAGGAATCAATGGAATTTCATGCATGAAGTCGATACTGGATCTAAAGCACATGACCCGAACATTAGCAAGTGCTCATTGCTGATGCACTGACCCATCAACTCACACTCCTCCAGCGTTTACTCATTTCTCCACAAGCGAGTCACCCAGTCACTCATTCGCCCCACAATTCCTGCCCCACAGACATGCTTATATTGTCATCTGATTATACAGATATATTAACTGTGGTTTCATTCAAAAGCTTAAAAGAGATACTTTCATCACCCACAGGCAAAATTTCATTAATAAAACCAGCTGGCATTGGCCTCTTTCTAGGGTGTTTTTAAACCATTGAGAATATTAAGAAACGTCTCTCTGATGTACAGCAAAACTGCATTGACCTGCATAAGGAATATATAGCAAGATGAGAATGATTTGAATGTGAACATGAACTTGTCAATATAAAAGCAATAAAGAAAACCACAATATGAAAACCATGGTGAAATTTACCATGTGATCAATAAATAATTCTGCTTATTTTTAAGGGTTTTATGCCAAATTACATTGTTTTCATCTTGATTAATTTCACTGCCCGCACAAAATACTTGCATCTATGAAATTCTAATTATAATGGAAAAGGGTAACACTTTATTTTATGCTGTCATATTGCATACCATATAATAATAATTTCTGTATTTTTGTTCTGCGTTTTTAAATATCAAATTAAAGAACAAGCGTACAGTAAATGTATTAGCAATACACTGGACATAAAACACAAGTCATTTGATGTGCATTTTTTTGTTTTGTTTTTTAATTTATTATTAAGCAAATTCCAGATTACAAAGAAGAAATGCCACGTTTCAATAATAATAATGATAATAATAACTGTCATCATCATCTTAAGTCAGGCACAATTGCTTTGGCATTATGGAATGAAAGGCATGCAAAACTGATAACTGAAAACAGAAAACTAAAGACAGGAAGGCTGAGAGAGAGAGAAGAGAGAGAAATGAAGGGTAAAAGAGGAAAAGACAAGTCAAATGAGTGAGGCAGCTTTAGCTTAATGGGACATTGGGAGAGACAAATCAAGACAAAGGACAGCCAACCGGGAAAAAGCAAAAATAAATACAGAATAAAAACGATTGAGAGGAAAAGTATAAAGATGAAAAAATGTCATGCAAAATGGTACATACATATTTATAAGTCAGACCCTCAGCGCAGACCGCAACAACAACAAATGTCACTTGGATCTGTAAGAGCAGAAAGCTCATTATAACGCAATTATTAGTAAAAGACAAGAAACCAACAGATATTCACATTTTAGACTTAAAAGCAAACTAAATTTGTACCATCAGCAACGCTTGAATAAATATTAGGAATCAAAAATCATTCCTCTTGCTCTTTTTATTTTCCATAAATCATACCTTCAATTCTGCATATTTCACTTGTAATATGGCTATAATATAAATTGTTATGCTATGTATTTCTTTACGATCCAGCAGGATCCAGTCCTGTTCTTCATAACTATTCGTATTTCATAACTATTTAGGATTGTAATACTGTATTTATTTACACATAATAATGAACTCTATCAGTTATAACACTCTGGAAAATAGCTCAAGCTTTTGTGCATTAAAATATTAGTTTTTAAGGGCATAACAGGTCAATATGATAATATCTATGAGTTAATATTTATTAAGGGATATTTTTCTACAAAGGTCAACGTTTATGCATTGGGAAAAGGGACTGATTTATTGGTATAAAAATCATACTGGACAAACTGTCTTTACTGCATTGCTCAATCGCTGCAGCATCCGCAGGCACCAGGTATGGAAGTGCTGACTCATTTTAGTCAATGAAGCGAATACAGATTCATACAACTTGTGGTTCAGACAAGGTACTTCAGTGCTTCTTTGATGCACTAATACTGCTTGACCAGTAGATGGCGCAATACACCAGGAGCTCTCAAGGTGGAGAAAACAGCCACAGCACATTGTTTTGTGCTTTTGAATTCTTCCTCATGTTGATTGCGGTTATTTTTCATTAACCCATATTACTCTAAATCATGATCTCGGAAACACTGCTGCAATATGCACAGGACTAATGTACAATAGTCACATATATGTAGCTTTACAATTAATCGTTGTAGTAATAATAGCAATAATAAACGAGAAGTAACGACTGCATTTTTAAGATGATGATTGAACAGTGAATTCATATAGGAGTCAGCCTCCTTTTCCGTTCAAGGTAAATATGTTTAAAATTTTCAAACGTTTCCTTTTTGTATCGTGCTATACCACTGCTAAACGTTTTTAAAACGTGTTTTTTTTTTGTTTTTGTTTAGTTTTTTTTTTATATGAGAGCACAACAAAATGCAAGGCATATTGAGGGCCGTGGGGCCAAGCGTACAACATCCCAGTAAGGAAACATCAGTCAGCTTTGTAGAACATCTACCCTGATGTACAAATCTAAAAACATTACAAATTGATAGTAAAGGACAAATCTTTTCTTTGCCCACATGATAAAATATGTTGGACTACACTAGATGACTACTGCTCTTGATACATTATGTACAGAAATTGCTTGTTGAAATAAATCTGCGACACCATTTAAAGAAATCCGCCACCTTTGGGGCACATTCGTGTCTTTTTGCTTTAGTATAAACAAGAAATGGTATAAATAGCCTCATGGTGCTCATGATATATGAGGTATGAAGGGATGAAAAATGTTAGGGTGTGCAATAAGATTTAAACATTTTACATACAAATTTAAATGTGTACAGTTGTTCTCAACTATTTTCAGCAAGTCAGTATTTTGTACCTTTTCCTGTTGTATTTCTCCACCGTACATTCTTTCTATATGTATAAATGCTATTCCCTCACTTATTAATCTCGCTCTGAGAATCTGTTAAACTTCATTCAGGCACAGAATTGTAAGTGAAGTGCTTCCTCGTCTACCTCTTTTCAACTTAGCACCCTTTTGATCCCATAGTCTCTGGAGTTTTATCCTCTTATCTCATGTTATGCCCATATTTCTGTTGTTTAAGTATCTTAAACAGAGGAAATCTAACACGGGGAGGCGCTCATACGCATATGCGCGTGGTAGCGAGGGGGCGGGGCTGCATATGGGGGCGTGGCCATTGGGAGGGACTGAGGGGCGTGGCCGCCGGAATGAGATGAGTGGATGGTGTGAGGATAGGAAGAGGATGAGGAGGAGGAAGCAGGTGGGAGGTGATAGCTGGCCCCGGAGGAGGGGCCCGAGGAAGTGGGTGGATTGGAGGGCCTGCTGCTTTTGGGCGGAGGAGGCAGCGGGGTCTGGTTGAGCTGAATGGAGATGTCGCTGGACACCTCGGAGCCGCTGCGTCCACGCTGAGGAGGAGGCCACGAGTCGGGGTGCAGGTACTGGCCGCTGTAGTCACTGCATTCAGACAGGCGAGGGCGATACAGCGCAGGGTGGGGCCGATACATCTCTTCTTCGGCGTAACGTTTCATGAAGAGATAGACAGACATGACACCAGCACCCTGGCAAAACAAAACTAGTCAATCACCAATATTATTCATTTTAAATTCAAATTCAAGTGTCTTTTTTTTGGAATAGCACAGATAAAATGTAAAAACAGATAAAACAGGAACCCTAATGTTCCTACAACCCAACAGGTATCACTGCAAATAGATGTTCTGAGAAATCGCACCTTTCTCTGTGACAGTCCTATGCAAAAATATCCAAAAAGTGTCTGGGGCTGAGCTTGTGTATTTTTTTAGCCGAAAACTAGCCAATTAAAAATGCTCTCTGCCCGAGGGGTCAAGTTTGGCTGGTTAGCATGACCCAGTTAGCTGTAACTACACCATCTGGGGGGCAAAAAGCATACTTTTGGATTGAGAGACATTCAAAAGTAATGTATTCATGTAGTTTGATTGAATAAACTATCATATTATAATGTTATGAAAGAACTCTATTTCAAATAAATGCAGTTCTTTTGCACTTTCTGTTCATCAAAGAATCCTAAAAAAAATGTATCACAATGTATCGAGCTAAAATTTAATCACAAGTTGACATTTGTGACCCTGGACCACAAAACCAGTCTTGAGTCGCTGGGGTATATTTTTAGCAATAGCCAAAAAAACATTGTATGGGTCAAAATGATCAATTTTTCTTTTATTTTTCTATTTTCATAAAAGAACTGAAAAAATAAATAAATGGTAAAATTATAGATTTGGGATCAGTACTTTTAATTTAGGTGTTAATACTTTTATTCAGAAAGGATGCATTAAATTGATCAAACGTGACACTAAAGACTTTTACAATGTTACAAAAGATGTTGGTTTCAAATAAATGCTGTTAAAAATATTAAGCAGCACAACTGTTTTCATCACTGATAGTAATAATAATAAGCTTCAATTTAGCATATTAGAATGATTTCTGAAGGATCATGCAACATTGAAGACTTCAAAATTTTCAAAATCATCTTTATCATCATAGGAATTAATTATATTCAATATATTAATCCTAAAACTTTATTTCCAGGCTTAAATTAGATTTTGATTTTTTTTTAATGTATGATCTCAGACTTTTGTACCCCACTGTATATGCATATATATATAATAAGCAGTGGCGGCTCGTGGGTTTTAAAATAGAGGAGGCACACTAATTGTATTGGTCAGAATTTAAGTTGAGGTTGTTGCAGACATTAGATGTTGGCATTTACAAATTGCTGCACTGAACTTAGTGAATTAGCATATATGCAGCATAACGGAAATGTGTAGCCTTCACCCCAGCAAAAGCTAAAATGAATGCATACTGATGAGGGCAGACCTATTGGTGTAGCAGCTAACAGCAGTGAAACACAGCTGCATATTAATGAACTGAGCTGTGTGATAAGAGTGCACACGCAGTCAGCTCAAGTGTTAACAGTTGCTTGTCTCTGTGACTGACCTCTTTGAGCAGGAAGGAGCTGGCAGCAAAGGCAAACGACCAGCCGTAATGGTAGTGAAAGAACTGCTCCGGCTCCCGAGGCCTGTTCATCACTTCATCATTTATACTGGAGATATACAGCACCAGACCGACCACTAAACTCAAACCTGAGAGAGAATAAAAGGAGGAAAAGGCAGTAAATCACAGCAGAAAATGGGTAAATCATGATAAATAAATAAATAAATAATAAAAGAGTACATTGGAAACAACCTGTAAAATCGCCGGCTTACAAAAAACTGCTTGTAAATTTCTTGTTATTCTATATTATTACCAAATGTTGGATTCAATCTTTTTGTCAACTTGTTTTCTGTTAATTAGCACAGGTTTTATATTTCTTTTGGGAACTGGTTGATCATAGACCTCATTGATCTGATCTTATGCACCTCAGTTTATGAGGGAATATTACCAAAATTATCCAATCAATCAGCTCCAAAAAGAAATACAAAACCTGTGCTAATTGAAAGAAAACAAGTTGACAAAAAGACTGAATCCAATAATCAAGCATAATATGAGATCTACAAGTAATTTTAAAATGAACTCCTAGCCTGACCAGATGAAAACCCTCAAAAACTAGCCAAAAGACTAGCCTGACCAGGTTCTGGTTTGCAGATGGTTTAAACTGGTCTTAGCTCAAGATGGTCTCCCAGCCTGACCAAGCTTCTGTTTAAGCTGGACTCCTAGCCTGACCAACTGAAAAGTCCCCTTAAAACCCTTTAAAACCAGCCAGAAGACCAGCCTGACCAGGCTCTGGTTTGCTGGTCTAAAATGGTTTAAGCTGGTCATTAATGGTTGTAATGTCTTTAAGCTTGTTTATGATGGTTTCTTCTTCTTTTTTTTTTTTTTTT
>NW_015630021.1:923634-939398 GCF_001515625.1 Sinocyclocheilus rhinocerous
TTTTTTAAAGTTGTGTTTAGCTGTACTTCTAGCCTGATCAGCTGAACATTGCCGTAAACCCCTGTAAAGCCTGGTTTATGCTGGTTTGGGGAGTTTTTTTTAAATTTCTTTGTAAGTTGTTATAAAGGTGTTATACGGCATTATAAAGGTGTACTAACGTGTTGTTGGTGCATTATTGTGTGGTTTCTAGGGTGTTATGGGTGATAACTGTGTTGTTGCTACAGCATTCTGTGTGGCTGCTTACTGGTTTACTGAGAGCAAAGTCTTTTGAAAATAACTTTGGTACCAGCAATGTGTCACAGCTGGGTGGCTGTAGTAAAGAGTAGGGCTAGGCAAAAAAAATATCGAAATCGAAATCGAATCGAATTGAGAGCTTGAAAATCGAAATCGAATCGAATTGGAACATCTGAATCGATACCCAGCCCTAGTAAAGAGTGCAGTGCACAATGACAAAGATACAAATAAATAGTCTATAATGAGAAATCCACACAGGTAGAATGTAGGAGAACACTAGGAATAAACAACCTCACTAGCATAAACAAGATCGGACAAGCAACTAGGGAAACTCAGGGCTTAAATACACACAAGGAAAGTAATCGAAGACAACTGAAACAGGTGTGGGACTAATTAGAAACCAAAAGACTAACTAGGGCAAAACAAGACAGAACTCAGAAACTCAACCAAAAATAGGACATAATCCTGACACAATGCAATATTGCCTTTATTTTTACTCAGAAAATGTGATAGTGCTCGAATAGAAGTTGCTGTGCCATACAGTGTTGTATATGGTTGCCAGGGCATTGTTATGTGGTTTCTTAATGTGCTTCCACTTTTCCTCAACAAGCGGCATAATTTGAGATATCACCTTCACATTAGTAAAGGGAGAAACTTATTAGAAACTTATACACAAAGGGGCCTAAAAGCATTTAATGAAAATGACAAATGAAAGCAACAAATATGCCTTGTAAACATTTAGATAAAAGTGCAGTTGATGCCACAGTGTTTTCCTATCACGCTACTGAACAGTCAACATTTTTTTCTTCTGAAAGCTCGGTGCGGAGAGGGAACGATAAAGCAGCACACCAACACGCAACCTGTCATATACCAGGAGGCATTAACATTTATAGCGTGCTCAAATGCTGCTGTGTTATGACGGAGAAAGCTCTGCTGCGGTAATTGTGGAGTGCAGGAGGAAAAAAAAAAGAGAGAGGGAGACAGCGGTAAGGAAAAGCCTCTGGCGTAATCAAACACATTATCGCAGTCTGTCACTGCCAGCTGTCTATGCTGCGAATACCAACAAGGAATGTGCTTACATATTTCCTTTTCGCATTAGAAATGCAAGACATTGGATGTTAAACTGCTGTGTCACTTTAGGGTATATATTCCGAAACAACCAAGCACAAATAGAATACAAAAAGACTGGATCTACCTGCTTCTATACCATAGTAAACTACTGTATACTACAGTTTAGAACATCACAGAGTGCGTTTTTGTTTTTTGCTGTGTTGTGCATGTCTGTGTTCAGCACTATGCAACAGCGCTGTTGTGGTGTCTTGTGCTTTATTAATAATTCTGTAGTACAAAATGCTGAGCTAAATGTAACATTAGCACCTGATGCAGCACTACACGGCACAGCGCTGGACGGCTGCCGGTGCTGCCACAGGAATCTGCAGTCGTACTACTGAATCCATTATTATTAAACTGCAGTAGTGCATGCATTAAAGCCACATCGGCTGCAATGCATGAGATATGTTGACCCGGCTCTGTGCAAACGATTGAGGGGCTTTGCGGACTCCTTGCTTTTGCCTCTTTGTTCATTTCCTGACATCTAATGACGATGTTGAGGCAAATTCGATTTTAACAGCCACTCAACGATTTACTGTATTCTAAATAGCAAATGTTGATCGTTTTGATTGGAGTGTAAATGGTATCACGTAGAAGTGCAGATAAAGTGCTGCAATTAAGCAATAAGTTATGCGAGACTATGCTGTAGCTGTACTGTGAATATAACAAAGTTGCTGAGTTGAAATTCTCATATCATGTGAGAAGAAAGAAGCAATGAGTTATATGAGATAAATTAAATTAGCAAAGACATGTGGCAAATAAGTTACCTGGGACAATGATCAATTATATCATTTGATCACAAATGCAGTATAACATATATTTCGAAATATAATTTATTCCTGTGATGGCAAAGCTGAATTTTAAGCAGCTATTAATTCAGTCTTCAGTGTCACATGATCCTTCAGAAATCATCCGAATATGCTGATTTTGTGCCCAAAGAAACAAATATTTGGATTATTATGAAAGTTGAAAAGAGTTTATGCTTAATATTTTTGTGGAAACTGTGATACATTTTTTCCCCCCAGGATTCTTTGATGAACAAAGTTTAGCATTTATTTGAAATAGAATTCTTTTGTAACACTATAAATGCTTTTACTGTCACTTTAGACCAATACAATATATCCTTGCTGAATAAAAGTATTAATTTCTTTCAAAAAAATTTTTTTTCTATGTCCAAGTGGTTCTCAACTAGGGTGCTGGGCCACCAGGGGGCCTCAGCTCGATTTCTTACAATTATTAAAAATACATTAAATTAATAAAAAACTAAAATATTATATATAAATATTAAATATTATGTATATTAATTATTATTATATGATGTATATATTATAATAATAAATAAAATGCTAGAAACTGCCAAAAACTGACATTCTTTTTTTCCAATTAAGTTGTTAATATAATTCTTAGAACATCTGTAATCAAAATTAATCATATTTCATTATTTAAATCTACTGACACTCCTCATTTCTGTAAATAAAAATAGCTTAAAAAATAAGATTTTAAATACCTTCTTTATGATTGATTGATTGACTGACTGACTGACTTTATAAACCAGTTCATCCGCAGACATACCAGAGGAATTAAAGGTTGAGAAGCACTGCTGCATCCTGTATGGAGTTGATCAGAGTTTCAACTTTTTATTATTTGAGAAGAGACCGTGGAGTGATATGAGAGATATGTAACAAGCACAGCTATGTAGGAAACTGGCAGCCTGGGACAACGATCATTTACAGTTAATGAAATTTATACAAAAAATTATACAAAAAAAAAAAAAAAAGACTGAATTCAGCATTCCGCAATCAAAATGAAATATTCCAGAGTGCTGTGCTGTTTAAAAACACGTCCTGTTCCAGCATTCTAGAACTGTTCAAACACAAGCTTTCTAACCCTTCATGGGAAATCTGTTCCTGCAGGCTGATTTGTACAGCTGTCAGCAGGAAACTGATACAATCAACTGATATAGTTCTGCCACATAGCTGTCTTCAAGCCACGTTGAGTATTGTGAAATTCACATCTCTCCAGCACAGTCTGAATGAACTTGTACACCTTGAGAAAATCGAATTATTATTTTGGTATCAATCCAGACCTACATATATCTGTTACGTATTTAGTCTAATGCTAAAAATTTCTTTCAAAACACTAATGCACACCAGATCTGTTTTAAGACATACTTTGCATACAAATTAGTCAAATCTAAACACACATTGACATTCTTGACAATCTGTTTCTATTAGCCGAATGCAAATGACAGCTGTTAGGCAGAGCTCTGTCGACTGGATCAGAGAGACCGCTCTTATTAATTACCGTTTGTGAGAAAAAAGGAGTATTTAATGGATATTGTGTACCACACATTACCATAGATGGATATTGGGAACACCATTCATTAAATATGCAAACCTCTCAATAGGATTCTCAGCCTGATTTCGAATGGAGTTGTGGAGAATTACCAGGCTCACCACTGAAACTGGATATCAACAAACAGTATCTAATCTAGAGTATGTAAACAGATACACTACTATGGGCCACAAAAGTGAGAACATCATGAGAAACATGATATATGAGAATCAAGAACTGATTTAGCAGATATTTATACATTACATGTCCATATAACAAATTACATACAACTTACCTGATAAGATGAAGAAGATTCCAGAGATGAAGGCCAGGATGGTGCGCTGGGGACGGATGTGGCCGATGTTGCTTATGACAAAGGCCGTGAAGACAAAGAGGAGTGAGACCATAGGGAAGGGGGTGGCCGTCCTGACCATTTCTAACAGAGACAGAAAAAAATTCCTTGAGAATGAAATTATGAAATTTGAGTCCCTCAAAGTCATTGAGTCAAGTGTGACATGCTTCATCTGAAACTATTTATAACCTTTTTGTGTTTTTGTAGTATTGATAAATAATTGTACAATAATAATTGTATTAAAAATAACGGTCAAACTAAAAGGTGATTAAAAACGCTTAAAAAATAAAGCAAATGATCAGCTACAGTACCTAAAATATAGTCTAATATTATATATTCATACATTTAATTATTAATATAATAATATAATATAATATACAGTATTTTATAATTATTATAAATGTAGTTTTTATGGTGTCATATTATATTGAAAAACTTTAAATTGTACATGTAAAAATTGTCACAAAAAAGACTATTTAAAAAACTAAAATGTGATTACTAATGCTTAAATATTAAAGCACATCACCAGTTAGAACACCTAAAATATGCACATAGCGCATGAAAATAATATATATTTTTAGATTTAAATAATATAATATAATTAATATAATATAATATAATATAATTAATATAATATAATATAATATAATATAATATAATGGTCATTGTCCATGCACATGTTTTTTTTAAATCAGAATGAATATTCTCCTGTACAGCACTTAACATAAACTATATTGTATTTAACATCTTGTACGTACACCATTGTTTTTCCATCTGTATTCATACACAATAAAGTGCATTAATTTTTCTTACTAAGTATATTGGCTGTGTTCTCAGTAGTGATCTCTATTTCTGGCTCGGTGAAGTAGTCAGATGCCACACATCTCCCCTTCTCTGGCCCTGAGATAGAAAGAGAGACAGAGAGAGAGAGAGACAGGGACACAAAGAGAGACAGAGAGAGTGTAGAGGCAGAGCGGGACAGAGATTGACAGTGACAGTAGGGGAGACAGGGACAAACAGAGAGAAACACAGCAATGATTTTGGTTCAAACACTGAGAAGAGAGGTGAGAAAACTCACATGCATTACACGTATACACTGCACCTCAGAAGCATCATACATTTTTATTTAATTTTTTTTCACCAGTGGCTGTCCTTATATGCATGTAAGTTTTTTTCCCCTTGCTGATGCTAAGGACCACCCAAATATAAGGCCCACTTCCTAAAATATAAAAGCTATAATAATTTGTATGTATGCATTTTGTGCGGAAAATGTTGATATCAAGACAATTAAATTAAATAATTGACAAATTATTAGAAATATTTGTTCAAATATTATCTGGAAAATATTTATTTTCATTATGTTTACAGTATATCTGTACAGAGCCTCAAAAGGGACATGGTGATGGTTAAAAAAAAAGAAAGAAAGAATGAAAAAAAAAGAAATGGGAGGAAAAATTATATTTCATTGCTTTTGCATTCGCTCGCAAAACTTGCATATTGCTCCGTATATCTGAGATAAACACTTTTTTCTCTATCCTAGCACCCCCTTCCTTCATGCCTCTCATTTTGAAAACCCTTGTTTTAGACAAAATATTTTAATCTACAATCATTTTAATTCTTTTAACTTTATTAAATTTAATTTTCAAAGATACTTTTAAGATCAAAAATGAATGAGCATGACACTTCTGCATAACGAACATGAAAGCAGGGCACATTAGACCTCCCACTCTGCACACGCATATAAAAAAAATAGATCCTGTTTGAGCACACATAAATCATATGCTGTCCAGAGCGCATGAAAAGTGTGCAAATTATACACATAACACACCTAATGGGCGAAGAGTTTTCCTGTAGTGATTTGTCAAACTCCCACATACAGACAATCTAAATACCAGGACTGGTTAAGCTAGAAACAAGGTGACATCATCTTCACACTTCTCTTAGTCAGCCATTCGCAGCCAACTGGTGTGGCATCGTTTCATCTGTACAGAGCCTCAAAAGGGACATGGTGATGGTTAAAAAAAAAGAAAGAAAGAATGAAAAAAAAAGAAATGGGAGGAAAAATTATATTTCATTGCTTTTGCATTCGCTCGCAAAACTTGCATATTTTTGTATATATGCAAATACAGAATATAATTCAACGACTGAATATTCTCCTTTCCAACACTTTACAAAATTTGATATTTTAACATTGGTACTCAAACAATAATTTTTTACAGCATAAACTCACAAAACTTTTGCATTACTCTAAGAAACTGCACTAACTCGCAAAACATTTGTGATGGAAATAATATGAGATATTTCAGTGCATTTGCAAGATAACGCAATGTTTGTTGGGGGAATGCAAACGTTTTACGAGAGACTGCAAATGGTTTGCAAGTGAATGCAAAATTTCTCAGGGGAACAATATTTTTTGCGAGAAAACGCAAATGTTTTGAAAGTGAACTCAAAGTTTTTTGGGGGAACGCAAAAGTTTTCGGAGAGAATGCAAAAGTTTTGCAGGAGAACGCAAAGGTTTTGCCAGTACTTTTGCAAGTGAATGCAAAGTATCTTGGGGTAGCACAATACTATTACGAGAGAATACAAAAGTATAATTTTTAAATATATAAATGCAAAGCAACATAAAAATGCAATTTCCATAAGCAAATCGAAAATGCATGTTTCAATGCATCTTTTATTAGTCTAGGAATTTGATGTGGTTACTGATTTGGCATCTCACAGTGGTTTGCCCACACAGCCTCACTAGTTCCTGTTTCAATGTCTGGCACGATTTAGGAGGCTGATGCAATAGGATGCCACACCAGTGCTGTGCAGGGACACCGAAGACCAGCTGCATAGCACAGCAGGACACCCCGCAAATAATCCGCGACTTAACCAAGACACTGTCATCTGATGATACACCCATGCACAGGGATTCAACTGTGGATTTGCATGCAACACCTGATGCAGGAGTCGAAGTTGAGATGAAGTGATGCATAACAGCGTGATACCACAATCAATTGCTATTTGATTTTTAATCAGGCATCTGTCTCAGCAACACTCTTGTCAGGTGATAGATGATGCAGCTGTAAGGGCACCTACCAGCTACAAAACAGACCCTCCAGAGTCCAGAATGTAGAGCCATCTTCACCTCTGTGGTCTGGTTCTGCTGCAGGACAATGCCTTCTTCCATTAGCAGCCAGTAGTCCGTCGACACAGCCACACCCACCAGGAGTAACCCACAAGCCCCAAACACGGACGACAGGAGCGTCAGCGCCCTGGTGCTAAATGAACTCATCTAGAAAGGTGGGAGAGAAGAACATGCGTAAATAAATATTTAAAAATATAACATGTATATAACGTTTAATATACAGTGGATGGTTGCATTGAAAGGGTGCTCTGGGTTGTTGGTAACTGGCCCTAGTCAAATGATACCATGTTCAGTGTTGATAAGTATGGGTTCAGGAAGTTTGTTTGTTTGTTTATTTAAAAAAAAAAAAACAACTTTTTTCAGCGTGGAGGCATTAACTCGATCAAAAGTGACAGTAAAAAATGATACAAGAGATTTCTATTACAACTACATGCTGTTCTTTCAAACTTTCCATTCATTAAAGGATCCTGAAAAATAAATATCACAGTTTCTACAAATAAAAATTAAGCATCACAACTGTTTTCAACATTGATAATAATAAGAAATTTTATTGAGCAGCAAATCAGCATATTAGAATGTTTTCTGAATGATCATGTCACTTTGAAGACTGGAGTAAGTTCTGCTGAAAATTCAGCTTTACCATCATGGGAATAAATTACATTTTAAAATATATTCAAATAGTTTTTAAAAATGTAAATAATATTTCAGAATATTACTGTTTTTACTGTATTTTTGATCAAATGAATGCAGCCTTGGTCAGCATAAGAGACATTTCATTCTATAAACATTAAAATAATAATAATAATAAAAAAAATCTTACCAGTCCCAAATGAATTATAGTGTATGTCTTGGGTGAAAAACATAGGACGTATCACATAAAGAAACAAATAAATAAGACCTAAAATGAATGTTAAAATAGCACTCGACCTTACATATTGGCAGTCACATCCTGTAATATGTGTGTTCCCAAAGAATCAAACCAATGGTTGGTGTTTCAACTGAAAATTAAGCAGATCAATTGTATTTAATAATGTTGCTGCTTAGCTTTTGTAGAGTCAAATAGTCTATAATAGTCTATAATTATTAAAAAATAAATAAAAATAATTGGTAACACTTTACAATTAGGTTCCAATGTTAATGTATTAACTAACATGAACAAACAATGCACAATACATTTATTACAGCATTTATTAATCTTTGTTAATGTTAGTTCATGAAAATACAGTCGTTCATTGTTAGTTCATGTTAATTCACAGTGCATTAACTAATGTTAACAAGCACAACTTTTGATTTTAATAATGCCTTAGTAAATGTTGAAATTAACACTAACTAAGATTAATAAACGCTGTAGAAGTATTGTTCATGCTTAGTTCATGTTAACTAAAGTAGTTAACTAATGTAAACTAATGAACCTTATTGTAAAGTGTTACCAAATAATTATACTTAGGTTGAACCATTCATTAACTGTTCAGCAACTTATGTTTCTGCAGAAGAGTAACCATGACGATACAACCATTTGCCAATGATTCATTCTTACAGTACTTAATTTGTGCAAAATTATGTGGAAAAACAGAAATTGTTTTAATGGGTTTTGTTTCAATATCAACCATTTGCCATTTGATATTTGAAACTCCTCTCCATCGACTACTGAACTAGTGTGTGACTCATCAACAGAACAAACAGATGAAGGACAAACAGTGTCCTTTATACGGTGTATGACTAAAATGATTAGGGGCAAATGTGCACTGAGACAGATCTTCAGAATTACATGAGGGCTTAAAGACACTATGTATCATTAGTTATTTTATTTTTATGGCTTTGGCTTAAAAATATAGCATGGAATAGACAGGAAAGTCCAGGGAGAGAGTGAGAATGGGATTGGGATACAAACTGGATTCAGCACCCCATGTGAGCATGTGCTCTACCCACTGTGCCAATGTTGACTATTAATAAACTAGTCCCTAAATGAACTGCATTCTGACAAATAGGTGTAGATCACTAGCTGAATTCATCCTTTAAGGTTAAAGGGCAAGGGTGAACCCAGGGTTGTGGTAAAAAACAGCCATAAAGCATCACAGCTGCCTACTGCACTAATGTATATCTGTTGAATAGATTGACACACCCAAGCTTGAAGGTTAACACTGAAAGAAAGAAAAATCTAGAAATTTAGAGAACGTGAACTGTATCAGAAAGCTTTTGCAGTGTAATACCTCCTGGATTGTTACACGTTTTGCTCTCACGAAACTCTCTGAAACACGAGTGAGGATTTGTCTGGCATGCCTCCAGATAAGCCATAATTCCCTTAATTCACTGAATGGCACCATATAGCTGGTGGATTAGAAGCCTGGAAAATTAAAATTTTTGGGGGGGCTTGGTTTTTGGCAGGGAGAGAAGAACACAATAATGGGTTATTATTGGTGAAATCTTCTCTGGTTAGTGTTGGGAGCCCCAGGGTGTGCTTGATATGAATGAAGGATTCATACTGAATGGTGGTTTATGTGTGAGGGTTACGATAATCCATAGAGCATTGACAGAGCAGAGCTGAGGAGAAAAGGGGTGCTTTGAAGAAATTAAAGGTGAGGAAAAATGGCTTCGGGAAAGATAATATGGTGAATAACGAAGTTCCTCTGAAGAAAGAATTAGCACTTGGGGTACCAGGATTGTAAAAGTAGTGCAATTTATGAAGAAAATGTCAGCTATGCATCCAAAAAAATAATAAATTCATCCATCATTCATCCAGTAAGCAAAAATAATTGCTTGATTGCTTAAAAAAATTAGTTGCTCAAACTACGGTATGATTCATTGTCCATAGAAAAACTAGGGTATTTCACATTTAAGCAATATTTAGAATATTTAAAATAAAAAGTTAATGAGTTAAAATAATTACATTTGTAATTTAAATAATTATATTTAAATAATGTCATTTAAATAACTTAAAGTATAGATATAAATTATATAAATTAAATTATTAAAAAATGTTGATTTTAATTTATTTATTAAAGTATAGTTAGAGAATTGTTCAAAATGAATGAAAAATTGAGAACATTTTAAATAAGAATAATGTAAAATCAGATTAGACTTAATAATTAGACTTCATTTAAATATTTAAATAATTTAAATTAAACAGTTTAACAATTTAAATATATATATATTTTTTTTTTTAAATAATACATTAAATCTATTTAGTCAAAACAGAGTTAAGGAATTGTTCAATCCCTAATGCCAAGTATGAACAAAATGATAACATTTGCACCTCTGTTTAAGTGTGCAAATAGTGTACCAGTAGCATATGGTCATACTAAACAGATTTTAAAAAATACATGAATAAATCATAGTGGTCAATATAAGCATACTGCAGAAACAGCTGGTCATGTGATACGGCTATTGAAATGTAAATGTCCAGGTACCAAATGTAACCCTTTTTAAAAGGCATGAGGGGTGAAGTGAGTAGAAAGACACTCAATGAAAGGGAAAAAGATAAAAGAAAGCGAATCAAGGCTACAGGGTGGGAGAGAAAACAGTGATGCAATTGGGAGCTGTCCATCACAGTGGTGCTGAAATCAGGCAAAGCACAAACCTGTGCTCCCTCACCAAAGCTCTTTAATTTTGATCAAGAAGGGTTTCTGGAGGTTTAGAGATTTGCGAAATACAAAGTAT
The DNA here is from genome assembly GCF_001515625.1 of Sinocyclocheilus rhinocerous. Taxonomy (NCBI): domain Eukaryota; kingdom Metazoa; phylum Chordata; class Actinopteri; order Cypriniformes; family Cyprinidae; genus Sinocyclocheilus; species Sinocyclocheilus rhinocerous. Next base: position 934,452 of record NW_015630021.1, read on the forward strand.
GAACTATTTTATTTTTGGCCATAACATATATGTGTATAACAAAAATGCACTCTAGAAAATGTAGTCAAATATGACAGCTACTGTATAAAAACCTCAAAAACTTTTATGCCCACCCTAAAAGATTGTCATCCTAAAGGTACGTAAAGTAACTGTACAGTGCTGTAATCTACACTGGGCTGAAAATATGGCAGTCCAGTAAAGACTTTAAGAACACAATAAAACGCTCTCAACACTATAACATAACATCGGCCGCTAATAGACGTACAGCACAACAGAACAATATCCAGTCATATTTTATATCTTCCAGGGGATTTGGGCAATATAGGTCTTACATCAGAGGATGTTCAATATATGCCAGACATGACCACATTTCCAAAGACAGCACTCGTGGTGTACTGGGGCTTCCACAGATGGTGTGTCCACTCGACTGGGGAGCAAGAGCCCAAGGGGAGTGTAGTTTTCTGTTGAGATGGCAATATGTTCCCCTGTCAGCAGGTTAGACCAACTAACATTCAAGTAGAGCAAAAGGAATGAGAGGGGGGGAAAAAGACAGGGTCTGGGGAAAGACCTTGGCCCAAAATATCTCAGAGGACAGGCATGCACGCAGGCCTGCATGTATGTGAGAGCTCTCAATGACACACACACACACACACGCATTCACATATGCACATTCATGACCGCTCACTTCACATAGATGTAGAGCACCATTCATAAAGCTCAAACTGATATCTATTTCAGCAAAGCCACAAGAAGCCAGAAAATAATCATACGTGGCTCAAGGCAGAATCAAAAGTATAAAAATTTTGGCCATTCTACATGCCACTTTGTCCTCATCCGCTCTCTCTTTCACAGACAGACACACACACACACACACACACACACACACAACACTATCATAAAGAAGATTTTCCTTACACTCTTAAAAATAAAGGTTCCAAAAGTTTTTTTAGAGCAATTTCATAGAAGAACCAGTTTAGTTCCCCAAAGAACCTTTCAGTAATCAGTTCTTAAAACAACCAATTTTTCTTAGTCTGAAGAACATTTTAAACATCTAAAGCACCCTTTTCCACTATAAACCTTTTGTGGAATGAAAAGTTTTCATGGATGTTAAAGGTTCTTCATGAAACCATAAATTCCAAAAAAGAACCTTTATTTTTAAGAGTGTAGAGTTCTATTGTTTATATACTGATGTAATGACATTTCATGTCCTCTACCTCAAACCTTACAGTAACATTTCTGCAGTTTTACTTTTTTTTATTATTATTAAAACATTATTTAGCATATTAAGCCATTTTCCTCATAAGAACAGCTGGATGGACAACAAAGCAGGTGATTTCCGATTGCACTATCCTTGCATCCATTTGGTCCCCACAACAAAGGTAAACTTGACCCTCACAAACACATATTTTTTCTCTATTATGAGGACTTTCTTATTTGTTTAAATACTCAGCTAATGCTATTTTCTATCACTTGCCCCTAAACACAACCTTTACAGAAACATGTCTACATACTTACATATCATTAGGACATTATTTCTCATATTTCTACAGCATGTAAGCTGGTCCCCACAATGTAGTTGATTTCAGGCTTTGCTATCCTTGTTGTAGGGACATTTTGGTCCTCACGGTGACGGCAAATCCTGACCCACACACACACAAACAGCGTGACTACCCCTTCTCAAATCCTCACAACCGCAGTACACTCTTTCCTCGTGGCGTTACCAAAGTCAGCACTAGAGAAATGTACAACATCCATGACACATACAGTCCCAGTCCCACCACGACACGAGTCCATAGTCTTAACGTAACTAGGAGGCTCGCGCTAAGTGCGACAAATACAAAATAAATAAATAAATAAACATAAAAATAAACGATACAAAACTCACACCTAACAATTTAGAAAATTCTGAGAAGATAATTGAAAATAAATAAAAATAACGCCATATAATAAGCGTTTCACTAGCTATATTGCGTGGTCCGCAGTCGAAATACTCACATGTAAGGACTATTGGATATGAACGAACTGAATCTGTCATATTTGGCTCGAAAGCACCGGAACAAATCGATCTCTCGACTTCAAACTATGCTGTCTAATCACGCGCCGCTCACACGGCAATGGTAACGTGCATGAAGAACGAAGAGCGCGAGCACTCACCCTCCAGCACGCGACCCGACCCGAGTCAGCGCTGCACAGGCGTCGAGAGGAATAACCGAACGCTTGGAAACCTTGACAGATTTTGCAGTTTTCCTCTCTCTCTACCTCACTCGCTCTTTCACACACGAACACACACCCCACACGCGTGTTCTCTCCCTCTCTTTCTCGCGCTCTCACTCTTTCAGCACTGCGGTGATTTGGCTGAACGGCGTGAGGATGGGATGACAGAAGAGAGACTTTCACTCATGTAGTCTGACGCTGATGAGGCTCAATAAGGTCATGGTTAGGTTTCGGTCTGTATGTGTCGGTGAAGGCATGCGAGTCAGATAAGGAGATCATGTAATAAGATTATTCCCTAAACAACAAAAATCGTGTCCAAAACTAACATGCATACGTGCTTATACTTGTGTGTACTTGTGAGTACACAAAGTGAAAGGATTACTGGAATTACTAAATGTGTGTGTGTGTGTGTGTTTACTTACAAAAACTAAAAAAAAAAATACAAACATTTTAACAATATACTTTATTGTAAAAGTATATGTCAGTCTTAAAACCATATAATATAAAATATATTGATTTTATACTTTTACAGTAAAATTACATATTTTGACTTACTGTTGTAAAATATATTTTGTACAGTATATGGTGGTACCTTTTTACTTTATAATTTATACAGTATGCACACAAGACACTAAAATAATGTACACAAACCCTAAGTACATAATATCAACAATAATAAGAAACATACTTTTACTGTAAAAGTTTGTGTATGTTTTATATTTAACATAAAATATATTTGAAAAGAATAGGCTATATGCATTTTTGTAAAAAAAAAAAAAAAAAAAGAGAAAAAAAAAGAAGCATGATTAACAGTGCATATTAACAGTTTTCACATTCATTCTGCTATTTTTTTTATTTAAAAGTGATATGAAATACAAAAAGCTATGCGTTGATAAAAATGAGGATATCAGAATTGCCCAAAATGTACAGGTACAATGTCTTCAATTAAACTATGTTCTCTCAAAGAGATCAATTGTAAACTCCCGTGTGAAACTCCTGTGAACGTATGGTGAATAACAGATGTTTAGTTCCACAATGCACTGTCAGATGCCCACTGTACTGCAGTTAAAGAAAGCTAATTCTGCTGTGGGAAACGTAGAGTTACCACTAGACTGCAGCACATAAGCAGATGTTTACAACACTGCGTGTGTGTTGTATGCAGCCTCTGTGTGTCTGTATGTGATAAACCAATATGTGCTAAAGAAAAAGTGTGTAAGTGTGTGTGTGGTTCAAGGTGCTGCATTGCACAGCCTTGGGCTTTTTTACTCCCAACCTGCCCATGCAGCAGAGAAGCTCTGATGTTTGTGGTGCATTTGTGCATGTGTGCTTGCACGAGGATGAGTTAGGTGAATAAAAGCTGGTCAGGTGGAAATATTTAGATTACACCAAAACATAATGCATATGCAACATACACTTTCGGAAAAAACATGCAAAAATTGTACCTTTAGGGGTACAGCAGCTGGTCTCTGGGGCAGAACTCTTAAAGGGACGACTTTATAAATTCTTAACCCCTAAAGGGTTCATAATAGTACCACAAGAGTACATATTACTACTCTTATAGTACTAGTATGCATTAATAAGGTACTAATATTACTACTCTATGATACTAATATGCACTCTAGATAGGTAAAGAAGGTACAAAGGTGTCTCTTTATAAGTTCTGCCCCAGTGACAAGCTGTTGTACCCCTAAAGCTACAATTTTTGCAAATTTTTTTTCTGACAGTGTACTGTACAAATACAATCACCCACCCACCTTTTTTTCCTTGGGTACGTCTTGTGTCTTAGTTGAAGACATTTAACATTCTTTCAGTTCTACCAGGATCAAAAACAGAGCTGAAAAATAGATTTAGAGTTAATAATTCAGTGGATAAACTGAGGCATTCTCATTTTTATGCTTTGTTAATCATTCTAACTGTCTGACAGTGTTAAAAAAACCCACAAGAAGACAAAGATTAAAGGAAAAAGAAGGTATGGGTAAGAAATGTGTCAAACCGCAGAGAACAATAGTAACCTTAAAATTTTGTTGTGTAACCTAATGGATTTAGGTTCATTTAGTGATGTTAAAAATAGTTTTAACTTAAAGAGGATCTTACACCCCCCCCACCCAAAAACACCGCAAAAAAACCCGAATTCTGTGACTGTCATCATTTAATCACCCTCATAAACCTTTTTTCCAAAAACCATAAAAAAAATTTTTTTTCAGCAAAACACAAAAGTATATTGAAGAATTTATGTAAACAAAATTAGACTCCATTGACTTTCATTGTATGGCCAAACAATCAATAAAAGGCTTCGCCACTGACAGTATGTAATAAAGAATTCACTTTATGGTGGTCTCAAGATTGAGACCCTCTGAGGGTCTTCGGGATCGATCCACTCCAGTAGAGAGATCACAGGAGGAGGAGGAGCGAGCTAGTCTTTCACTCAATCATTCTTCTTCTCTCTCCTTTTCCTCCCTCCAACTCCTCACTAAACTGCCTCTCCCTTCCTCTTTTTTTTTTTTTGTCTATTTTTAGACCCCTGGTGGGGAAACCCAATACATGTGTGATAAAAATAACACACAGTGCTGTTGACTGACCTGATATCTCCATTCAAGGACAGACTAAAATCTACATTGATTCAAACCTCCTTCTATGAATTATTGCACTCTCGAATATCACAGACGGAGTGACATTTGAAACGGCTTTCACAGCACGCAATGATCACAGACATGTCCTTAAACGAATTGGGGG
>NW_015630021.1:939447-939916 GCF_001515625.1 Sinocyclocheilus rhinocerous
ATAGCACTACTCTGGGTAAACATTTACCATTGTGCTTGAATGATTATTCACTTACCAAGAAAAAGGCAAATTTTGGAGTTTGCTTTATAGACTTGGGCCGATCAGAGAATCCCCAGCGTTCCACAGAGAAATGGCCAGCAAACATCCCCTCACTATCATGTCGTTGCTGTGACAACCGTGACTTCAAAGAGGTCTCATCAGAGAGAGGCGGGAAGTAGGGGCGAGTTAAAACATGAAATCAACAGAAAGAGAGAGAGTTAGAGTTTGATGGAAGAGGACAGGGGAAGGCAAGGATGCAAGAGAGAGAAGCTCACAGTCCAGTCAGTGAGAATGGAGAGCGGGAAATGCATAAGTACCCATGTCAAGATTATACAAATGAGGACAGATTATAGGGACATGCACAGATCTTTTGAACACATTTATGCATATATATATATATATATATATATATATATATATACAGTGCTGC
>NW_015630021.1:944300-945429 GCF_001515625.1 Sinocyclocheilus rhinocerous
ATATATATACAGTGCTGCTTGAAAGTTTGTGAACCCTTTAGAATTTTCTATATTTCTGCATAAATATGACCCAAAACATAATTCAATTTTCATGCAAGTCCTGAAAGTTGGCAAAGAGAACCCAATCAAACAAATGAGACAAAAATATATACTTTGTCATTTATTTATTCAGGAAAATGATCCAATATTACATATCTGTGAGCGGCAAAAGTATGTGAATCTCTAGGATTAACTGTTAATTTGAAGGTGAAATTAAAGTCCATCTGTTCAGAGGTGTTTTTAATCAGTGAGATGACTATCAGGTGTCAGTGTGCAGTTTGCTAAAGATCATGTGGACAAGCCAGAGGAATACTGGAGAAATGTTTTGTGGATGGATGAGACCAAAATAGAACATTTTGGTTTAAATGAGCAGCGTTATATTTGGAGAAAGAACCTTATCCCATCTGTGAAACATGGTGGTGGTATTATCATGGTTTGGACCAGTTTTGCTGCATCTGGTCCAGGATGGCTTGTCATCATTGATGGAACGATGAATTCTGAATTATACCAGCAAATTCTGAAGGAAAATGTCAGGACATCTGTCTGAGAACTGAATCTCAAGAGAAACTGGGCCATGCAGCAAGACAACGACCCCATGCACACAAGTAATTCTACCAAAGGATGGTTAAAGAAGGACAAAGTGAATGTTTTGGATGACTGAGTCAGAGTCTGGACCTGAATTAAATTGAAATGTTGTGGAAGGAGCTGGATCAAGCAGTTCATAGGAGGAAACCCACCAACATCACAGAGTTGAAGTGGTTCTGTACTGAGGAATGGGCTAAAATTCCTACAAGCCGTTGTGCAGGACTGATCAGCAGTTACAAGAAACTTTACCTGCAGTTACTGCTGCAAAATTGGGTCACACCAGATACTGAAAGCAAAGATTCACATACTTTTGCCACTCACAAATATTTAACACCAGATAATTTTTCTCAATAAATAAATGACAAAGTATATATTTTTGTCTCCTTTGTTTGATTGGATTCTCTTTGCCTACTTTCAGGATTTGTGTGAAATTGTGTGAAACATATTTATGCAGAAATATAGAAAATTCTAAAGGGTTCACAAACTTTCAAGCAGCACTGTATAT
>NW_015630021.1:945439-953084 GCF_001515625.1 Sinocyclocheilus rhinocerous
AGATTCACATACTTTTGCCACTCACAGATATATAACACTGGATCATTTTTCTCAATAAATAAATGGCAAAGAAAATATTTTTGTCTCATTTGTTTGTTTGGGTTCTCTTTGTCTATTTTCAGGACTTGTGTGAAATTTTGATTATGCTTTGAATCATATTTATGCAGAAATATAGAAAATTCTAAAGGGTTCACAAACTTTCAAGCAGCACTGTATATATATATATATGGATAACTTGTAGGGATACAAGCAGATCGTACAGAGAGAGATGGATGGAGACAGAACAAGAGCAACAGGGAGAAAACATTTTTATGGAGGATGAAAGAGAATTTTCAAACATTAGTGAAGTGTGTCATTTTTGGCCTCATAAAATAAAATAAAAAATTACAAATAAAATTAAATATATTCTTGGGCACTACTCCTGCAGCTACATACAGAAAATTAAACCAACTGAAAAGGAATATAATTTTATACCAGTTACAATTATTGCCTGTTTTTGTTATCCATAACACACACAACATAGTGCCTAGTTATTTCTTTAAAAAAAAAACAAAAAAAACATAGAATTGATCTCCCTTTTCTTTGGTCCCTGAGTGCAAAGGCAGTCATGAAATCCCGATGGGAGTTAATTATGAGCATAATGAGCTCTTATGATATATATATATATACAAGCTTAGCTGGGTTAAACACTTGCACTGAAAGACACACATACACACCCATCCATGTACAACCACTGAGCCATAGAAAAGTGAGGAAAATTTGTCAAATGGTTTATAGTCAAATTAAACTGACACGACAGCAAGCCAGTCTATGCCCGTTCATAAGTTTACTTATAAAATGTATATGGGCTTTTTTTTTTTTTTTTTTTGAATGAGTTTGCTGTATATGCATGTAAATATAGTGCATTGAAATTATTAAAAGTGTTTGTGTGATGCACTGGATGTTTTTAGGACTGTTGGGTTTTGTGCCTGTGACCCAGTTCAGGACAGTGCTGTGCCTTGATGTTTAGTGTGTGTGTGTGTGTGTGTGTGTGTGTGTGTGTGGCTTCGAGCTGTCCAGCTCTGCCACATCTGTGACAAAAATCTCTGGAACTCAAGTTTTTGAGGACTTCTGATGTATTGCATGATATCATGAGTTGTGTTCAGTACTTACTAATAACTGATCATTTTTAAGAACACATTTTCCAAAAATCTATACTCAAATAACTTTTTTCCTCAAACACAGAACAGAAAGAATAATAAATGGTACTTTTAAAAAATATGTTTTGTTAAAATCATATACTCACACGTGATACAAGACTATATCAGTAGACTAATAAATAATTTCACTTGAAGCAGTTTAAAAAAAAAAAAAATCTTTAAATATTACATTTACATTTATACACAGCATCTAGGAAGATAATTATTCAAAATGCCCCATTCCTTGTCACACAGGTATCTGAAAAGCCCATCCTAAATGACAAGAAAAGCACAACATACACCATGATCATATAGCATTATCATAAATGTACTTCTCTTGCAGAATCAGTGATGTTTCACTTAAAGACAGACAGACAGACAGACAGATAGGCAGATAGATAGATAGATAGATAGATAGACAGATAGGCAGATAGATAGATAGATAGATAGATAGATTCAATAAGGATTTAAATAAATGCTGCTCTTTTGAACTTTCTATTCATCAAAGAATCCTGAAAAATGGTTTCCACAAAATTATTAAGCAGCACAACTCTTTTAACAAACGTTCAAATTTAATAATGATAGATGTTTCTTGAGCACCAAATAAGAATATTAGAATGGTTTCTGAAATGTATGTGACACTAAAGCAATTGAGTAACTGAAGTAATGGCTGCTGAAAATTCAGCTTTGCATCACAGGAATACAATAAAATTTGAAATGTAAAACAGTGATTTTAAAATGTAATAATATTTCACAATGTTACTGTTTACTGTCTTGGAGAGCATAAGAGACTTTCAAAAACCTTAAAAATAATTTTACCGACCCAAAGTTTTAAATGGAGTACATCTTAAAATAAGAACTTTTTTATTATTATGATTTAGCCTGGATTTGAGATATTTGCATAACAGATATTTCAGTATATTCCAAAGAACTGACAGGACCTGAAGGATGTTTGTCAAGAACACTGGGCAGCTTTACTGCCCAGGACGAACCAGTGACTCGTGAAACTACCACAAAATAGTCACTGATGCTCAAGGAGACAAGACATGATTTTTGTAAACTGTTGAAGAGGATAATTACTGAAAATGTTGTCTTGTAGAATATATGTAAATAGCTTTCATCAAATAGCTGCATCCTGGCAGCACTAAATAAAAAAAAATTGATATCTAACTTGTAAATAGTAACTAATTCAGTCAAGGATTATACAGAAACCCATTAGGTGGAAGGAGTCTCTTTTTTTTGTCATACCTTAGTTGCTCATTACTGTCAGAACTCTACTGAGTGCAAAAAGACACACTCTAGTGTGCACAAACACACTTAGAAACTCACAAATCACATAAGCCCCTTTAGGTCAAAATACAGGCGCAATCTGTTCTTATTAGCTACACTGATACAGGGCTGCTAATAGTCTTGTTAGGAGAAATAGGCCCATTTATTAATTAATTTGACTAAGTACCGAGGTGAGCCAGGAATGAGAAATGCTTCAGTGGCCAACAGTTAAAACAAGCCTCTTTAATTATCACCTTGACTTCACCATTAGTTATAGATAACTAAAGGGACATGTAAAATTGCCATACACCCACTGCTGGCCTTCACTCCTGCTCCCCGCGATTATCTAACAGATAGAACTGAGACTGCAGCCGCTTATGGTGTCAGATCACAGTTTCTTGTTATCAAGAAATGTCTTAAGGCCACAGCTTGCCATTTGTATCTAATGATGTTTGGACTGCATGTATGGAGCGGTTGTGTGCTGCTGGCACGACTCGGGTTTATTTCTCTCATGTCATTAGAGCTTGCAACCATTTATTTTCCTCATTCATCATATTTGACTTTTGATAACTCATTCCCAGAAGTGAGAAAAACTTTGGGACTGTTTTGGTCTTTCAATCTTCAGTTTCTGTTAGTTATTCATGCTTATTTAGACAGATGAATTCTCTGAAGTCTATAAATTAAAATGAATTCAAATTCAAATCAACACTTTTTTTTCAATTATCTCAATGCTAATGCCAATTTTCTTGAATGCACTGTATAAAGTACGAAATCTAGGACTTAAATAGACAAATGCTGTAAAGGGTTTTAATTTATTTAAATGTTAATATTTCTAATTAACTTTTTCATTTAATATATTTAAACTCTTTTAATAGGTTTTTTATTGAAAATATGTAATACAATTAGTGTTAATATTGAGATATTTTAAACTGATAACTAAAATAATAGATTGTTTCCAAACCACATCCAATGATGTTTGAGAGTGAATTGTTAATTTGAATCAGTTCTTTTCAATGAATCAGTCAAACCACTCCCAAACTGATTCACCAGCCTGAATCAAATTAGTAATAATAATAATAATAATAATAATAGACCGGAAAGGTCAAAACCTATAATCTACTGACCGCTATTAATACATACCAAACAATTTATGTTTTCATTTTGAATTTGAAAGTAAATAGGCTACTGTGTAAATTAGTGTTCAAATTTCAGCAATTTTATATACATTTCTATCACATAGACTACTGTCATTTCATTCCATTTTGCTTTTCTAAAATGTAATAAAATGAGAATATATGGAATTTTTGTACTTTTATCAACAAAAATACAATCACATATCAGCTCCCACTTGCAGTTTTCTCATTCCTAATTATATCTCGCCATTGAGATATTTAATTTGCAGTGACATCTTACGAGTTTATTTATTTGTGGAATGCAAATTAAATTCCATCGCGTCATTATTACGTGTCCAACATATCCTCCACGCACATATAGGCTACAAGAGATTCCCCCGTCAAGCTGCCCTAGTTCAGCCTGAGAGCGCCCCACTGCTGTCATCTGTGGCACATGCGCAGGATAAATTTATCCACCACTCTGGAGTTTATTGGTATATTTAATGCGTCAAGACAGGCCGGCAATATTTTCTTTGTATGTTGTCTGCCACGGAGGTTCTTGCCCTAAATATGGCTGTAGTGGATTTAATAGGCAGAAGGCTGTATAATTGGTTGTCATTCCGATTTATGAGCTAGCTGCTATGCTGTTGAACGTATCCGTTTGGGAATTTCCTGGAAGTATGGAAATGCTGTCCTCTTGTGGCATGGTATGAGAATGCCATGATATATGGGCTTTTCTATATTCGTAGTTTTTATTTCATATTAGGCCTATTAATATAACACTGAACATTCAGTGCGATCCAGAAGTCTGAGGCCACATTGAAAATCAGTTATAAATTAGTAAGTTTGTGATATCGATCTAGCACAGACGGTCAATCGTTCTCGTTCAAGATACTCTATGGATCATTATCAAATCATGCTAGAGAACATGATGATTAGGTTTTACGTGATAATTTTTCACTCAAATTGTTATGCTAATAAAACTATTTAAATAATCATATTGCAAGAATTCCTTTTGAAAAACCGAAGCCTTTTCACTATTGATCTCAAGACATTCTGAGCATTTTCATTAGAGATCTCACTGTATACCAGCATAAATGATCATTTTGCTTATAGGCAACACATTAATTAAATGTGTCAAACAACCTAGAAGATAAAGGAAGCTACTTTCTTACGAAGGTTTTAAAGATGCCCTTTGAACAGAAATGAAACATTGCTACAAAAAGATCCTTGATACACCATTTGGGGTTCCTCGGATTGCCACACTGGCAGAAACCTCTGGAGAAGCTCTAAAATGGAAGTTCCTGCAAGAATTCTAAAAGACACTTGAAATAGGCTACATATTTGAAGTGTTGTCAGTAAGGAATAGGTATTAGAGGTACCTTCAAAAGGATGTCTAGATGTTCTCCAGAGGCTTCTGACAGTGGGATTTTCTGAGGAACCCCAAACGGTGCCTGAAGTATCTTTTCGTTTTCACAGTGATTAGCAAGCTCCTGCCCTCCACCTCTCAGGATTGGAGTCGGATAATCTCACTGCAGGCATCCATTTCCTGTGATGCTGTAATCCAACTTCCACACAATAGCAGGAGCTCTATCAAGATAGAAATTTTCCTGAGCGCATTTCACCAGAGGTGGCAGTTTATCAGTGCATTTTCGCAAATCACACCGTTAAATTAATTTCAAATTAATATTGATCATTTTATCTGGTTCTCCCAGTCCCCCTAATTCCAGATTTCTCTCTTTTGTCTATACGTCTGTCCTTTCCCCTATCTTTCTTAAACCTTCCTGTATGATTTTTTTTCATGTCTTATCTTCTTTCTCCTTGGCCTGATTTCTGCTCTACTACAGAAAAGGAGGCGAGAGAGAAAAATCTTTCGAAGTTTAGAGAGATACTCGCCCCTGCATTGGCACAACATCAAATTGGTTTGGTGATAAGACATAATTGAAAGAGTCACTCAGAGTCAGTGTTTGTTTGAATAACCTTCTGATCCTACATTGCAGTTCAGAGTAACAGCAGATGAAAAGAAAGTTTGATATGAAATCCTTACTAATCAATACTCATACTGTTACTGTATATAATCCTACAAAGTAACTGTATATCAAACAAGCCTTTCTCAACAACATTCTCGGTTTCTACTTCCTCTTCACACTATCCAACTAAAGCCCTGAAAGGTAAAGATTTTCTTACAACTCACCTCTTATTTCCTCCATTAATCTCCAGTAAATGGCCCTTCTCGGTTAATTATATTCCCTCTGGCATGGAAACAGTGTGGTTACATAAATCTTGCATTTGTTACTATTTAAAAAAAAATGGGAGAGTGAGTTCACGGACTTATGATACCAAACAAAAAAGAGAGTGTGATAGAAGTGAGGAGGGGGAAAAAATAAATTGCGGCAGCAGTCAATTCAATCTGATGTTTGATAAATGCTCAATCTATTATTTAGGCAACCCACAATAACTTCTCCTTCTCGCATTTCTCTTGCTGGAAAATGAGTAATACTAGTTGCCTTCACCTCAGTGTCTGCGGAGACGAGGAGACAATGCTTTCTGCAAACTTGCTGTCACCTGCATTTTACATACTTATAGTTCTCTTCAGTTGTACAATATCTAATGTTCCTGCGTACCAACAGCTTGCATCCAATAGCTCTCTTATCTCCCATTTCCAACATTTCCCCACAGAATTTACTCACTCACACAGAGCACACATGCTGAATTCACTGCAGATGCTGGCATATTTGGAAACCAAGAATAAATGGTAGATTCATCTGAAATCCTTTGCTGATGATAGTGAATAGATGGTAGTGCTACTGGAAAGCCAACACCTGTGGACATCATGCAATTCAATATGGCCAAGGTGGTAGTGAGACAGATTTTCCTTGCAAGATACGAATCACAATTTTGTAGTTATTTACATATATTATTATTATTATCTGTTTTTTTTTTGTTTTTTTTAATAAATAAGCCCAGACACCAACAGCCTAGTAGGGTTAATTATTTAAATACTTAAAGGGGTCATATGATGCGATTTCAAGTTTTCCTTTCTCTTTGGAGTGTTACAAGCTGATTGTGCAAAGATAAGATCCCTGAAGGAAGAAAGACTAAAGTCTCAAAACCAAAGAGATATTCTTTATCAAAGTTAAGACTCTGCCACCACACACACACACAATGCGTTACTCTGCGCTGCGCAGAACTCCGCATTTGAACAGTCAATAGCAAATACTTAAACTAGTAACAAAACATACTTACAGTAGCTGATTCAGAAGCGCCCGATTGTCATAGAAAGTCGGAATTGACCTTTAGAAACAGAGTTGGTGCACAGCCAGCCTTGTACTCTTCTAGGTTCAAAAAACGGTCATTCATAAAATGCGTTGCACAAATTTGAACATCTGGGTTGTGCTGTTCTGTTGTAAATAAATCTTAACCAATGATTCCTAATTGCATCTACTTCCTGAAGGCCAAATAAAGTGATTTTGCTTTTGCACTGAAACACATAGTGTCTCCCTGACGTGGCTGTATCAACATTACTGCGTTCCTGAAACCACGCCTTCTTTCTTTGTGTGCACATTTGGGCGGCATTATGCTAATATTTCCACATAGTGAGGTAGATATGTGGGGGCGTGTTAGAACGAGCCGTTTTAGGTAGGTGTGGCTGACTCTTAACTTTTATAAAGAATATCTCTTTGGATTTGAGACTTTAGTCTTTGCAACTTTACAGATCTTCTTTATGCACCAAGAGCTTGTAACACTCCAAAGAGAAAGGAAAACTTGAAATCGCATCATATGACCCCTTTAAGTTTGAGCGTCAATATTGCCATATCAATTTGAGCCAGATTCAGACCCAGAGAATATTGAACAAGAGGATCGCGCAGAACCTTTACACGCACGGATATTGCAAGACATATTAGAGAGGTAACGTTATTGTTGTTTTTTTTGCCTAAATCACGATTTAGATAGGATGTCAACAACCGCTTAAAAATAACTGCATTTACTATGTACAGATAAGTGCATATGTATTATTTTTTTATTGTTATTTAATTCTAACATTATAACATGAATTGCAGTGAAACTGTTATACAGTTGAATTTA
>NW_015630021.1:955896-965921 GCF_001515625.1 Sinocyclocheilus rhinocerous
TTGCAAGGAGGGTGGGACGTTCGCTTTCAGTGCTATCAGGCTAAAGTTAGCATTTTCCGAGATCTCCTACTGCACCTTTAAGGATGGCGTCAATATTGCCATATCAATTTGAGTCGGATTCAGACCCAGAGAATATTGAACAAGAGGATCGCGCAGAACCTTTGCACGCACGGATGTTGCAAGACATATTAGAGTGGTAACATTATTGTTGTTGTGTTTTTTTGGCTAAATCACGTTTTAGATAGGATGTCAACAACCGCTTAAAAATAACTGCATTTACTATGTACAGATAAGTGCATATGTATTATTTTTATTGTTATTTAATTCTAACATTATAACATGAATTGCAGTGAAACTGTTATACAGTTGAATTTATTTATACCATAGTCCAGTGTTTCCCAGGCGGCATATATATGCAAACTCATTCTATGCCAGCAGGAGGCGCTGTTGGAGTGGTCGAGATCAAGGTTTCCCCGGTAACGGCTGTACACAAAGCAGCTCTCCGCTCAAAAAAAAACACTGCTTTATCAGACATTACATGCAAGATTAAATGAAAATGACATCCAATTTCCTGAAGACAGTCGGTTTCCTTCAGAAATACAGTGATATAAAAACACTCAATGTATGGGAAACACTGTAGTCTCATACATAATTTGTAAATTCTGCAGATTACATCATTGTCCAGTATTGTACTGTCAGCAATTTATTATAAAAACGTTTTCATAATTGTAACATACATATTTACATACATAATTATTCAGGTGCATGTGTAATAACTTGCAAAAACTTGAGGCTACAGCAGCACTTCTTCTTCGTCGTCTCTTGTCTGATGTACTCAACCAAGCGTTCTAACCACGACCTGGCCCCTCCCCACCCATTCGAATTTCCGTAGGCGGGAATTATTTTAATGATATTCTAATGGCCCGCTTTGTGATATCACAAAACCCAGGAAACAAATGCTGTAGTCCAAACGAGCATTCGTTGTAGTTCTTGAAAAGGGATTTAAAAAAAAAACGAAATATCTCCCTTTGGAGTGGACTTTGAGATTTGTAAGTTTTAAGATCTTTTTTATGCCCAAACATACACACTACACACTGACTAAAATTCAAAAAGTGAAAAAGCATAATAGGACCCCTTTAAAGCACAGCTCTGTTTTGACATTGACTTGTCAGATAGTTCGTTCCGTCCATTGCTAGAATTATCACCGTCAGTCGCAGATCAATTTGGCGGATTCACTCGCGTAAGTTTTTACACTCGCGTTTGTCATTCCTGAAACAGTAGGCTATACGTGAACGGTTTGGTTCTCTTAGGGTGCTTTCACAGTAGCACTTTTGGTGCGCACCGGGTTCGATTGACGCAAAGATCTGTGAGCGTAAATTTGCGAAAACAAACATTAGATCAGAGCGGATTCTGACTAACCTAAAGTAAACACCTCTGGGGTGTATTCCAGAAAGCACGATTAGCTTACCGTCAGCCATACCCTGAACTTTCGGTTGATTAACCCAAACCCTTACCTTAAAGGGTTCATATGATGCGATTAAAATTTTTCCTTTCTCTTTGGAGTGTTACAAGCTCTTGGTGCATAAAGAAGATCTGTAAAGTTGCAAACACTAAAGTCTCAAAACCAAAGAGATATTCTTTATAAAAGTTAAGAGTCAGCCACACCTACCTAAAATGGCTCGTTCTAACACGCCCCCACATACCTACGTCACGATCTGGGAAGATTTGCATAACACCGCCCAAATGTGCACGCAAAGAAAGAAGGCATGTATGTGAGGGGCGTAACATTTCCGTCACATGCTTGAGGTATTCGGCCAATCACAACGCATTGGATATCTGGCCAATCAGAGCACACCTCGCTTTTCAGACCGATTAGTTTTGTAAAAATCGACGCGTTTCAAAAAGGCGGGGCATAGAGGAGAAACAATAATATACAGTATGTGGAAAATAATGTGTTTTTTGAACTTTAAACCGCATAAACACATTTCATTACACCAAATACACAAAATAATGTTCTTTTTAGCAGCATCATATGACCCCTTTAAGGGTAACCCTTACCCTGATCATGTTGGTTCCAAAACACCTGAGAAGAGTTAGTTCAATCAACCTCCTACAGATAACCTAGCATTAATGCGCGCGCTCGTCGAATATATAAAGGGATTTTCAATGGATCGCCGAATTCGTAATTCACCATGGAAATGCAAGGAGAAAAAAAAGAGGGCAGCATACTTCACAGAGGCTGAATTAGAGGTTTTGATGTTAGTTTACGAAGAGTACAAGCCCATTATATTAAAGAAAAGCAACACAGCTGCAGCGTAGAAGGAAAGAGAATTGGCTTGGCAAAGAATAACTGACAGAGTAAATGCGTGAGTTTCTTTATATTATATATTTAATATATAATACATATTTTACATTTTCTTCTAAATATGCTACCCTCTCCCCTTTTATTATAATGCAAAATTGAACATTGATCTTTTTTAATATGCTGTATATCTAGACAAGCATTTACTTTTCCGGCCATTCATTTCTAAATATTACAGTAATAATGTATATTGATTAGTAACATATTGGCTGCTTGTTTTATAAGGTGTAATCCTTCTGGAGCCAGAAGTCTGTCACAAGTCAAAATGAAACATAAAAATATTCTCCAAAAAGGTAATATTTCAATAACAGGAGCTATGTATTCTGTTTTTTTCTTTCTTTCTTTTTTTTTTAAGAGTATTTATCAGTCCTGTTTAGCTAATAGAAAGAAGGCAGAGGCCCGCTTAACTGGTGGGGGCCCACCACCACCTCCCCTCACCCCAGTGGAAGAGTTGGCTCTGTCCCTTAATAAAGGGTGGCCTGTGGTTGACGGCATCAAACAGGGAACCTCTTCAGACTGTGCCTCCCACAATAGTGATGTACTGAAATGCAGATAGTAGTTATGATTTATTGTAATTTTTAAGTCCTAAGTAAAAAATCATCTACGCTGACACTTAAAGGCATTTGGAATGCACTTAATGATTGTTTCTCTTGTGCATTATGCATGCTTATTTTTTTTTTTTTTACTGCTTATGCTGTTTACTGTAATCTTATTTTTAGTACTCTTGCATGCTCTTTATGTCTTTGTGTATATATGTGTGTATATATATATATATATATATATATATAATAGCTAATCTTATTGTTTTGATTGTCTTGCAGTTGCTGATGGATGTATAGTATTATTGGACCCTCCTGAAACCACACAATGTTACAGTTGTAAGTAATTATTGTCTGGTACCATTAGGTACGTTTGGATTTTTTAGTTTCTGTTAAACGGACAGAGTATACTTTCATATTTTCACTGTAGGATGTAGATGAAGAGACAACGTCTGCTGTGACCGAAATAGAAAATGATGGAACACCCATAGAGGTATTATGCATATCATTTAATGCATTCCCCTCATTTTACACAGGATAAAACAAAATGTGTTTGTCCTTTTACAGAATGTGGCTGGGGATGCATATGCAGATGAGGGCCCATCTACCTCCACAAAGCTTAGCAGTGTAAGAATTTGCCTGCAGATCTTTATTTAAATATGTTATTGTCTCACAGATTTTAACCAACTTTTTTTTTAAATTCTGCCTTCCTAGTTGTCTGCAAAGGAGCTGTATAAGGTCCATCTTCAAAGGCAAATAAAAAAAAGTGACATGGAGATGGACCTTATACAGCTTCAAATAGAGGAGAAAAGGCTGTCCATTAAGAAGGCCCAACTTGAAATAGAAATGCTGGAGCATCGCCTAAAGGTGGGAATTGTATGTGAACACTGATCTGTTAGTTGGTGTTAAATGGTATATAAAGCGATGACTAAAAATCTCTTATTTCAGGAAATCAAGAAATAAACAATGCTTCATTGCCATCCATTCAAATAAAGAGATTGACAAATAATGTCTCTTAGCACTATGCCATCTCTTTGGTCTGCTACATTCATTTGGGGTTCCTCTAGGCTATCTTCATCAAGTGCAGGGGGGTGGCTCTCACTTCTCATTGTGGCAATGTTGTGAAGGACAACACAAGCAACTGTGATGTCACATGCCCTCTCTGTACTGACCCTCAGCCCACGCAGACACTGAAACCTTGCCTTCAGGATGCCTATGGTCATCTCGACCTTGGCCCGTGTCCTGCTGTGGGCCAGGTTGAACCGTGTCTGTGGTCCAGGCTCAGGTTGAAGATAGGGCGTCATCATAAAAGGCAAACAAGGGTACCCTCTGTCCCCCAGCAAGTAACCACTGAAGTGTCCTATAATGATTTAAGTACAAATAAAAATGTAATGAAAAAAATAAAAACACCATGTAGAGCAAAATGTACCCTGTTGGAATTGTGGCACAACGATGACTCCCTAAAAATTCTGGCATCATGTACAGACCCTGGCCACTTGGCCTCAACATTAGTGATGATGTGGGTCACATCACATATTACCCAGTTAGTGGGGACAAGTGATGAGTTTAATGCTTTTAACACTGAAAGATTGAGGAGTGAAAAAACAGTTGATACCTGCACATTGATGCTATGGACAGACTTCCTATTAACATAGTTTCCATCATTGATTGAAGGAGCTTTAATAGGAATGTGGGTGCCATCAATGCACCCAATCACATTTGGGAACCCTGAAATTTAAAGTTATGTTATTAAAAAATTAAGTCACAGTGTGTGTGTGTGTGTGTGTGTGTGTGCAGTATGCTTGGAGCAAGTAATGGTATGTAACTAATATGTCACTTATAGATTCTCATAGAAAGGACAAACCTGCCACTCTGTGGAATTCTTCTTTAATAAGGCTTCTTTTTCTCTGATGTTGAGTTACAACCATCACCTCTGAAGCTCTGTGGTTATGGCCAAGCCAGCATTGCAGTGACTGGAGTAGTTAAACTGCCAGTACAATATGGGCAAAAACGTCTACCAGAGTTTCCATTTTACATAACTCAGCATGGCACTAATATCCTGGGTCTTGACCTGTTCCTTGGTCTTGACCTGTTCCTTAGCCTTGACTTTTCTCTGCATGACAGCGGTGCAACCATCCTTCAGGTGGACTCTCCATGGCAGACACAGTTTCCCGCTCTATTCAGTGGTTTAGGCTGCCTCTCTGCTTTTTCCCCACAAACCCCTGCTTAACCCAAATATACCACCTGTAATTCAGCCACTGCGACGAGTGCCTTTCGCCATGCGCGACAAGGTCACCACTGAACTACAGGGCATGCTAGCGACGTGACCACTCATGACGAATGCCTCAGACAGGTGTTCACAGCTCTGTCTAGACACAATCTGACATTAAACACAGAAAAATGCGTGTTTGCTGTCCCAGCAATAGACTTTGTTGGTCTTCGGGTGTCCAGCTCAGGTATCGCACCATTGCAGTCCAACGTTGCAGCCATTCTCAACCTTCCAGTGCCAACCTCAGCTGGACAGCTTGCATCCTTCCTCGGCATGACTGCTTACTATCTCAGGTTCTTACCTCAGTATTCTGAAATTACTGTAGCCTCCGCAATAGTTGATTTCCTGGAGCAGCTTTTTTCCCGATGGGGAATCCCGTGGGCCATTACCACTGACAATGGGCCGCAGTTCGTTTCCAGTGAGTTTTCATCGTACCTGGCTGCCAGAGGCATAGCCTATATACGCACCGCCTTCTACCATCCTCAAGCTAATGGTGGCATGGAAAGATTTAATCAAAGTCTGAAAAATGGTATACGTGCACACCTTGCCCAAGGTTTCCCATTTAAGGCTGCTCTCTCCCAGACCCTCTTGCATTATCGCGCTACCCAACATGCCACCACTGGGGTGTCCCCTTCCTGTCTCATGCTTGGCAGGGAACTAGAATTACCGTTGAGCAGGCTGCGCCCATCTCATCAGCTCCCAGTGAACACTTCGATTTGGGCACGGGTTCATCAACATCAGCGCAACATGAGAGCCAGCCTGCAGGTGCAATCATCCAGCAAACACAGCCTCAGTCAAGTCAACAAAGAAGGAAATGTGGCAACTGTGGCTCCATTCGTCATGCCAACAGGTCCCCAGACTGCCCAGCTATCGGCCAAAAGTGTAGACATTGTGGTAAGCTCAACCACTTTGCAAGGTGGTGCAGATCAAAGTCCAGTTCGCAGCCTTCACCAGCCGTAATTCATACAGTTGGTCCTCACTCAGTCACTTTCTCTACATGTGGTGTGCAGCTGAAAGACTGTTGCATTCCGCTGCTTCTTGACACAGGAGCTAAAGTGTCATTGCTTAATATGGCCACCTACAATAAATTTTTCTCTGATGTTGAGTTACTACCATCACCTCTGAAGCTCTGTGGTTATGGCCAAGCCAGCATTGCAGTGACTGGAGTAGTTAAACTGCCAGTACAATATGGGCAAAAACGTCTACCAGAGTTTCCATTTTACATAACTCCGCATGGCGCTAATATCCTGGGTCTTGACCTGTTCCTTAGCCTTGACTTTTCTCTGCATGACAATAGCGGTGCAACCATCCTTCAGGTGGACTCTCCATGGCAGACACAGTTTCACGCTCTATTCAGTGGTTTAGGTTGCCTCTATGCTTTTTCCCACAAACCCCTGCTTAACCCAGAAATACAGCCTGTAATCCAGCCACTGAGACGAGTGCCTCTCGCCTTGCGCGACAAGGTCACCACTGAACTACAGGGCATGCTAGTTGCAGACCTCATTGAGCCCATTGATGCTTCCCCTTGGGTCTCAAATCTTGTGGTTGTGCAAAAACGGTTTGGGGGCATACGTCTCTGCGTTGACCTTCGGGGGCCTAACAAGGCTGTGGTGCCAGACAAATACCCATTGCCGACAATTGAGGAACTCACGACACTCTTCTATGGCTCCTCAGTGTTCACAAAGCTGGATCTTAAGCAAGGTTACATGCAGATACCCCTACACGAGGACAGCAGAAACCTGACTGCATTCGTGACTCACATGGGTTTGTTCCGTTTTAAGAGGATTCCTTTTGGCCTAAGTTCAGCACCTAGTTGCTTTCAGAAAATCATGGCCACTGTCCTAGCAGGGCTCCCAGGTACGGCTGTGTACTTAGATGATATTGTAGTACATGGAAAGGACGTGGCCACTCATGATGAATGCCTCAGACGGGTGTTCACAGCACTGTCTAGACACAATCTGACATTAAACACAGAAAAATGCGTGTTTGCTGTCCCAGCAATAGACTTTGTTGGTCTTCGGGTGTCCAGCTCAGGTATCGCACCATTGCAGTCCAACGTTGCAGCCATTCTCAACCTTCCAGTGCCAACCTCAGCTAAACAGCTTGCATCCTTCCTCGGCATGACTGCTTACTATCTCAGGTTCTTACCTCAGTATTCTGAAATTACTGCGCCTCTACGACAGCTACTCAAGCATAACACCCCCTGGGTATGGACAGCAGATTGTGAGCAGGCTATTCATCGACTCAAACACCTTCTCACGTCACCACCAACTCTAGCTCATTTTGATCTCTCCAGCCCCACCCTGGTGACATGTGACGCCTCAGCAGTAGCAGTCGGAGCAGTCCTGTCACAGCTACATGATGGCATTGAAATGCCTATTGCTTTTGCTTCACGGGCTCTGAGTACTGTGGAACAAAAATACTCAGTGGGAGAGAGAGAGGCATTGGCGTGCATTTGGGCTTGTGAACGCTGGCACATGTATTTATATGGACGATCCTTTACTCTCAGAACAGACCACCAGGCTCTCACTACCCTCATGTCCTCTGCTGGAACGGGCCACAAGCCCCTCAGGCTTCACCGATGGGCTGACAGGTTGAATCAGTACAACTACCAGCTGCTGTTCACTCCTGGAAAAGACAACGTGGTTGCAGATTTCCTGTCCCGTTCAGCTGCGGAGCCGACTAGCACAGCCAAGCAGACGGAGTCAGATATAGAGAATGAGCTTGTGCAGTTAGTTTATGAGCCCTTACAGGCCGCAGTGTCTCTTGAAGAACTTAAGCAAGAGTCTGCAGCAGACCCACTCTTTGTTACCCTGAGCACCTACATTCAGAACGGCTGGCCAGCTCGGGTAAGCGCTGACCTGACACCTTTCTCCCGAGTCAGGGCAGAACTGACATGTTGGGGTGAGTCATGCATTGCACGGGGGCACCGAGCAGTCATTCCTCTGTCCCTTAGGGGGCGGGTGCTGTCAATGGCACACGAGGGTCATGTGGGGGTAGTTAGACTGAAGCAGAGGTGCCGAGATTTGGTTTGGTGGCCAGGGATTGACAGAGAGCTAGAAGCTCTTGTACGTGACTGTGCACCTTGTCTGCTTAGTGGTAAAACAGGTGCTCCAGCACTGCCACCTTTGCAACCTGTTGACTGGCCCACCAAGCCATGGGAGCATCTACAGTTGGACATTTGTGGGGAACTCGCCTCTGTTCCTCACCATCAGCGGTTTCTAGTTGTGGTGTATGACCTCCACTCAAAGTGGCCCGAGGTTGTGCCTATGGGCTCAGTTACAGCCTCCGCAATGGTTGATTTCCTGGAGCAACTCTTTTCCCGATGGGGAATCCCGCGGGCCATTACCACTGACAATGGGCCGCAGTTCGTTTCCAGTGAGTTTTCATCGTACCTGGCTGCCAGAGGCATAGCCTATATACGCACCGCCTTCTACCATCCTCAAGCTAATGGTGGCGTGGAAAGATTTAATCAAAGTCTGAAAAATGGTATACGTGCACACCTTGCCCAAGGTTTCCCATTTAAGGCTGCTCTCTCCCAGACCCTCTTGCATTATCGCGCTACCCAACATGCCACCACTGGGGTGTCCCCTTCCTGTCTCATGCTTGGCAGGGAACTAGAATTACCGTTGAGCAGGCTGCGCCCATCTCATCAGCTCCAAGTGAACACTTCGATTCGGGCACAGGTTCATCAACATCAGCGCAACATGAGAGCCAGATATGACAGCAAGCATCATGTTCGGCCCACAAAGATAAAAGTACAGGATTGGGTAAGAGCCCGTAGGCCACATCGCAGCAATAAATTGAGCTCTTTCCTGTCTGAGCCACTTCAGGTCAAAAGGCAGCTTGGGCCAGTCACTTTTGAGCTAGCTAATGGATCCCGCTGGCATGCCAGTTGTCTTCGAAGAGTGCCCACCCCCTCTGTTATGGAGGAAAACCTGAACCGACCTATGGACCCCATTCTGCCGCCACTAAATCTGGATCCTGATGTAGTCACCGGACAGGAAGCAAGAACCGAACATTGTCAGAGCCCACAATCTGAGGATGTCCCTATGACAACTCGCCCTGTGAGGACAAGGGCACGTCCTGCACACTTCCAGGACTTTGAAGCTTCGTTTCATACTTAAGCTTGGTGGGAGGGGGGAAAATGTTGTGGTTGCTAACCAGTTATTCGTTGTTATTATGTTGTAGTAATACTGTCGTGAAGTCATGCTGATGTTCATGCTTCACAGTTGTACCGTATTCCGTTCTGTTGCCACTGAAGTTCCTTGAGTAAACTAGCACTCACCCAAAGCTTTGTTTTCATGTGTTTTTGTTGAACATAACCCCCCCCCCAAACAATTTTAAAAACTCAGCGGATCAACACGAATCACACAAATGACCCATTTTGAATTCAAAACGGCGAATTTTACTGAAAGGTGACAAGTTTGCATCCCTGATAAAAATGGCAAAAGTACATAAAATGACAAACTAAAATTAATAAACTAAAAATACAAAAATTTATTTTATTAATTACAAATATTAGTAAGTGCTGTACTGCATAAATATTATATCCACACACACAGAACCTGTTCCAGACGTATATAATTCAATCAATAATATATAATTCATTATATATATAATTAAAATGAAATTTAAAAAAATTGAGAATAAGAAAAAAAAATTATACAAATACTAAATAAACACTATAATATACAAATATTAAAGGGGTCATATGATGCTGCTAAAAAGAACAGTATTTGGTGTATTTGGTGTAATGAAATGTGTTTATGCGGTTTAAGGTTAAAAAAACACATTATTTTCCACATACTGTACATTATTGTTTCTGCTCTATGCCCCGCCTTTCTGAAACGCG
>NW_015630021.1:968668-991832 GCF_001515625.1 Sinocyclocheilus rhinocerous
CAGTCTGCTCTGATTGGCCAGCTGACCCAGTGCATTGTGATTGGCCGAACACCACAAGCACTCACACACACACACACACACGACGTGTTACTCTGCGCTGCGCAAAACTCCGCATTTGAACAGTTAATAGCAAATACTTAAACTGATAACAAAACATACTTACAGTCGCTGATTCAGAAGCGCCAGATTGTCATAGCAAAGTCAGAATTACCTTCTCTCCTAGGTTCACGAAACGGTCGTCCATAAAATGCATTGCTGTTCTGTTGTAAGTGATCTTAAAGATTCCTAAATGCATCTACTTTTGGAAGGCCAAATAAAGTGCTTTTGCTTTTGCACTGAAATACACAGCGTCTCCCTGACATGCTGCATCAACACTACTGCTGTTCCTGAAACCACGCCTTCTTTCTTTGCGTGCACATTTGGGCGGCATTATGCTAATATTTCCACATAGTGATGTAGACATGTGGGGGCGTGTTAGAACGAGCCGTTTTAGGTAGGTGTGGCTGACTGTTAACTTTTATAAAGAATATCTCTTTGGATTTGAGACTTTACTCTTTGTAACTTTACAGATCTTCCTTATACACCAAGAGCTTGTAACACTCCAAAGAGAAAGGAAAACTTGAAATCGCATCATATGACCCCTTTAAAATAACACTGTGTATAGTATAGTAAAGAGCTCAGACAATTTTGTCTATGAAGAATTTGATGAGAAGTGTTGGCCCTGTCTAGAAGAAACATCTGATATATTAATGAGCTCTCATTTGTGTTTTACAGCAGCATAAAAGGGCTCTCCCAACTCTATTAAAGCTTCTTTAAAATTCTCTGCATTAATCAAGGTAAAACGTAGGTGTCCTCACCAGTGGTTTCAAAAGGCTTTTCACTCTTTCTTTTCAAGTCCTCTCTCTCCCCAGAAACCTAGAAAACAAAGACTTACACAATTATTCACCGTGTTTGCTGTCAATCACAAACATTCTCTGTTGAACACACGCTGAAAACAACAAAACAGACCAAACGCTGTTGTATTAAAAGTCTTTTATTCTGTTCTGCTTGCAGCACAGCATAGTATAGTCTCCTATGGTCGAGCGGCTCAGCGAGTGGCCCCCCTGTGAGGCTCCCCTACTGAGAGGAGTATGGCACAAGAAGTGGTACCGGGGGGCACTACCGTCCTGGCACAGAGTGGCATAAAACATAACTGGCTCTGCTCAGCTACATTATCATAAAGGATTACAGAGCAGCATCGCATGTG
Organism: Sinocyclocheilus rhinocerous; assembly: GCF_001515625.1. Taxonomy (NCBI): domain Eukaryota; kingdom Metazoa; phylum Chordata; class Actinopteri; order Cypriniformes; family Cyprinidae; genus Sinocyclocheilus; species Sinocyclocheilus rhinocerous. The sequence continues at coordinate 969,915 of NW_015630021.1, forward strand.
TTCGAATGTGTTTTCAGCATAACACACTGCAGCTTGGCACAGACAGAGCGCACACACATACCGTTTCCAAAAAAGCCAGGTCTGTGAGACACACGTGAAGACTGTAAAGATTTTGACGTAGCGAGGTCAAATCCATTTGCTAAGACCTGCTACGTTCATAGTGATCCTAGTGTGGAGCTTACAGCTGTGCATCACCACGTCCCAAAACTTTCACCACAGTGACACATACACACCTCAATCACAGCGTTGGTTATTTGCAACATAAATTCATTGTGGTCGATGGTCGGCCATGTTATTCATAAAAACACAGTTGAAAACTGGTCTCTGATGTCAGCTGTTATGAGACGAGAGAGGACAAAGAGACAAAAGAAGACCAATTCAAAGATAATAAATTTAGTAGATAAACATTATATTAAGTATTATATTAAGTATTATATTAAATATAAGTTATTTGTTGAAATATATAATTTTATATCTATATGTATATATTTATATGCTGCTGCTTTGATAAGAGACTTATTCTTAGAGTAATAAACAAACAAACAATCAAAACATTTACTGTCAAAGACACTATCAACACAAGAAGACACATGTCTAGAGAAAGGCCATTTTAAGATTCTTGGTGGCGGCGGTTCCTAATAAAACTTGTGCAATATGCCTGATATTTTATCATTTGAAAATGAAAAGAAAAACGACATTATCTTAAGGTCCTTGCTGTTTCAGCCCAAATGTTTTATCAAAGCTGTCTACTGCCTTTAATGTGCACAATGGAATGGAAAGAGAAATCAAAATAATTTTTCCCAGCTAATACATGAAACATCTTAATTATCAAGTCTGCTGACAGAAATGTTTGAAAACAATACTCTTGTCTTCAGCTATACTGCTTTGCTGAACAGCTATTTCTCTATTGCTATCTAAACGTCACAGACACATATATGAGGTACATCTATATATAAAGTAATCCAGACACGTATTACACGACAAAGTTGGAGTCAAAAGGATATACATACATAAGCTGCCAAATATTCTAAATGTTAATGTCAACACTACTCAGAATTGCTCCGAAATCTGTGACAGTGAGGCAGAGTGTTATGATTGTGGTCAGAATTGACAAGATTTGTGTTACTGCCCTCCCGATTTCACCAAATAGAAGTCATCAGTGTTTAAAAAAATTAAAATCATCATCACCCATTATGTTTCTCTAGTACTCCAAAGTCTCTTGACATTACTGTTTAGCCCATTGACAACAAAATATACCCCAATTAATTAGTACTACTTGTAAAAAGCTCAACATACAACAAATAAGCTTAACATGGCTCAGATGCAGTTACAAGCACACACAAAAAAAAACAATTAGCCTGTTGGACTGTGCGTGGTTCTGTGTCAAATATGTACTTAAATAAATTAATACATATATAAATAACAGCATACAATGTTTCAAACCAAATTGAAAATAGTCAAACTTTGCTGCTGGCTTGACAAAGCCCTGCGTGAAAGTTTGAAAAGCCTTGAGCTTGAATACTTAAAGATTTATACATAAACATATTCAGGATTTATTTATTTATATTTGGTCTTTTTTTTGTTGTTGAATATTCTGTGGGAAAATCACAAACCTGATTAATCAGAAAAATATAAAACATACCTAAGTCAGAACAGCATACTGAGTCTGGTGGATGTAGCTTGAACATCCTGTGTTGGAATTTTGAAAAACCTAAAATAAATATTTTGCAATTACAATATGCTGGCTTTGTCAAGGCAACATCATTACAAAATTCATTAATCTGAAACAAAAGAAACTCAGAACTCAGTTTGTCATACTTTGCTGACAAACATTTTAAATACTGTATAAACAAAATACTGTATAAATAAAATTAAGCATAGTTGACTCAGACCTGCTGCCAACATGCATTGCCCTTAGCAATATTCACAGTCAATTATAGCGATCACTTCAAAGATGCTAGCTTTTGGCTAATGGTAAAAGCTAAATTAAACAAAGATCTACCTGACTGGTTTGCTAATCAGTCTTTTCCTCACATGTAACTTAAATCCTGATCTGGCTTTTTTTTTTTTACTTAACAGATATGTCTAGTAAAAGCATAAAACTGCAACTCTATTTTGCTTTTATTTGACCAGTTTATTCTTGCTGCTACTTGTACAGCTTAAAGGGGTCCTATTATGCTTTTTCACTTTTTTAATTTTAGTCAGTGTGTAGTGTGTATGTTTGGACATAAAAAAAGATCTAGAAAGTTACAAATCTCAAAGTCCACTCCAAAGGGAGATGTCTAAGCTGTTCGCCAATCACAACACATTTTTTTTTCGGAAGGCGGACCTTCATCAAAGCCGGAACTAATTGATCCGTTTGTGCCAGGCTGGGGAGAAAGGTATTTTAATAATGTAAATTATGTGAAAAATAATGTGTTTTTCGAACCACCAAGCATGAGAGCATGTTCTAGTACACCCCAAAACAAAATCAAGACTTTGTAAAAGAGCATAATAGGACCCCTTTAAGCAAACTTGCTAAGCAAGTATGAATATAGTGTCCAAAACTAATAAATGGCAGAGCAGAGCAGCTTGTACAAAAAGGTGTAAAAACACAGTGTTAAACTGTAAACAGTGCTCTCCTTCACTTATCGCTCTCTGAATGATGACATGTCTTTCATCACTCACTGACATTTCGGTTAGCGAGTATAGTGCTGCAGTATGGCTAGCCCCGTCATCCTGGCACTCTCAACATCAGCATTCAAAGCTACCCTAACTGGCTCTGACGAGAAGGTCTCCCCCGAGAAAGCTACGATCTTAAAAGTGTCTTGGTTGCACACTGTGTTGTCATGGCAACATGTACATTCAGTCGAGAGGGGAAGGGCTGCCACCGATTATAGGTAGTTGAAACATTGCATGTGCCCTACAGCACAGTGCTTATATTCTTTTAATAACTCAACACAACTGTTTTGAACCAGATCACAAAACATATATATTATATATAATAAAATAACTTGTAAATATAAAATATATGTATTGTATGTTGTATGTAGTTAATTATGTATTGCTCAAGGGACGAGAATGAAACATGAGGACCTGTGAAATGGTTTCACCGGAACAGGACTGTACATCAGCTCCACTTCAGTTTGGCATTCAGCTTCAGTAAGCCAATATGTGATCAGTCATGGCTAACTTACCATGTTGCTAGGAATACAAACACTGACAACAACTCACAGAATGCTAGATGTCAGTTTGCGGAAGGTGGAGGTCAAGAAAAATGGTTTGCTACTTTCCTTTGTGAAAGCTTCCCTTGAGATATTTTGAATGAATATACACAACAATTACAGCATGATTCAGAGCTCTGAGAGCAAGAGAAAAAAAAAGATGGGTGTAGGATGTTAGGGCTTTGTATTTTGACCTCAGAATCTCCCTTCGAAAAATCGTTCCAGAGCCATCGAGCAGCAAAACACTCCAAGAAAAATCACATTTAACCACATTATTGACGCTCCACCTTAAAGCCCCCAAGAAGTAAGAAAAGCAAAGCCAATCCCATACAAACAGCCTCGCTAACATCAACAAGATTTGTCAGCATGGCAGTATTCCATTCTTATACAAGTAAAGAGAAAGGGCTACAATTTATGTGACATCCCAATCCAGGTTTGTCTCTGAGCATTAGAGCTTTGTGCAAGAGATGGGTGCCAGCGAAAACAACCCAACTCGACTGCTATGAACAGTTAACAGTTTGTGGAATGAGCAGGTGATTTGATCGCCCCTAGGGGCTACTTGCTGATGTTCCTCATTTAATCATGTTCCTCAGACTTCACTCTCCACACTGGAGAAGTGGGCAGAGCCTCGGCGAGAGCACAGGCTCTTGGTTTTGAGGGGAAGATGTGGGGATTGATACATTTGGGGTTGGGGAAACGATCGCAGTTTCTGGTACTGGAACTTAGCACTAAAGGAGGACAAAGACGAGGGTTGTGGGGCACCAGGTGTAGATGAGACAACCGAAGGGGAGGACACTGATGAGGAGGAGGTAGGTGGAGGTGCATGTATATGGTGAGAGGAAGAGGGTGGGGCTGGGAGTGCAGGGACCATTGGAGGGGGTAAAGATGGCGGTACACTCTGAGGAGGGGACGGCGGTTGTCGGGACCGGTCTGAGCATTGTGGTTTTTGTGCACTGAGGTTGGATTGGCTTCCAGATTTTGCCTGGCTCTGAGCCCGATCTGGTTTGGATGATTGCCGTTTGGGTCTTACACTGCTGCTGAAACTGTGGCAGTGAGGGAATAGCTCCTCCTGACTCCTAGAAGTCACCCGATTCCATTTGGAGTGAGTGCTGGCAAAGTGATGGGGTGACTGGCAGGAACAGGATGTGTGGACTCGACTCTTATCTTGAGACCTGCTTTTAGATTTATTTTCGGTCTTCACTGGTAATTTATCAACAGACCAGTATCTTCGAGGAGGTGGGGGAGTCAATGGAGTTGGAGGCCACTGATTTGATCCTAATCTTTCTGATCCCCACCCTGTTCCTGCTCTGAAACCCAAGCTACTTTCTCCACCACCCCACCCCAAAAAAGAGTCATCTCTACTGTTTATGCTGCCTCCTCTTTCTCTGGCAGGGTAGGTGCCAAAGAACCATCCTCCTCCTCCAATGCCTCCAACTGCCCTTCCTTCGTGACCCTCCCAATATCTCTCAAACTTACCAAACTCTCCCGAGGAACCTTCATCATCTGTGTATATCTCAACAGTTTTTTCTCTGTCCCTTTCGGATTCAGAGTCCATTCCTCTGCTTTTTCGTCGTCGCCCCTGTTCTTCTGGCCTACTTCTTTCCACTTCAGACTCCTCATCTTCTTCTTCCTCGGAATCCCATTCGTGAAATGACAGGCCTTCTCTCGAGCAAGGCTTAACTCTCTTGTTTTTTCCCAAAAGGGGCCGACTCTCTTCACCTCTTCCTCGCTCATCTCTCTCAGCTCCTACAGACTTTCGTCTTTTAGATATGGGAAGCAAGGGTACAAAAGACGATGGTGAATCGGAAGTTGGGTTCCCACTACTCCAAAATTTGACGGTTGAAGAAGGTTTGTTTGAACAAGAAAAATGCTTGTTGTTGGACCTTGGCCTGGAGTGGCGTTGTGATTTTGGGCTTCTCTGATGCCTTTCCTTTCCTCTACTGCCTTCTTCATCTTCTCCACCTTGATCATCCCTATCTCTCTTTACTCCATCTCTGATAGTATCCCACTCATAACTCTTTGTAGAGTTTTCACTCTTTTTTCGGAAAGAGCTTCGCCTCAGTGCAGGATAAGAAGAGTATTCCTGTCCTATTCCTTTTTCAAAGACATCTTTCCTGTCCATATCTACCTCCTCTTGTTCAGTTCGTTTTTCCCTCTCCCTTCTTGATTTTTCCTCTTTTTTCTTTTTCTTTTTCACCTTAAGCCTTTTACTCTCCCTTTGTTTTTCACGCTCTTCTCTCTTCTTTTTCTTTCTACCCTTCTTCCTCCTCTTTCTCTCTCTTTCCCTTTCTTTATGATGTCGTTTCTCCTCCTTAACATCTCTATCTCCAGTTGCTCTTCTACCCTTTTCTTTCTCTCCCCAAGAGGTCCACCACTCTTGAAGCTGTGCAATCTGGCTGCCTGCTCTGTCTCTCACCTGCACCCTCTGTCCGCAAGGTTTGCGGGGTGGTATAGGGGGTGGTGGAGGACTGCTAGGCAGGGATCGAGAGGACATACGTGAACGACTTTTTCTCCTCCCCAAAAGCAAGCTTGACTCCTCCGTAAGCTCATCTGTGTCATAGTCCTCATACACATCTCGTACATCTGCCCGGTATCTGAAGCTCTGTGATGATGTGTACGATGATGAAGAAGAGGGAGAATTGGATCGGGAGACTGATTCTGAAGAAGAGGATGAACTGGAGGTGCTGGAGCTGCTGGAGGAAGTGGATGTGTAGCATACATATGGAGAAGGTGAGGGCAGAGTCTGTGTTGGGGAAGAGAGGGGCACAGGTATAGGCAGAGGAAGAGGAGGAGGATGACGTCCTCTTCTCCCACCACCATCCCTCATTCCATATCTGCCACCACCTCTCCTTCCGAGTGGAAGGATGTTTTCGTAGAGTGGCCCCCCTGAACCCTTCCATTTTGAGAAGCTGCTTCTCCTCCAGATAGATTGCAGAGGTGGAGAGGGATGTGGCAAAGCAGGGTTAATTGGTAAGTGTCCAGAGGCTTGACCTCTAGGAGGTAACCGTGGGTTTCCAGAGGATTTTGTCCCTCGATGCTTAGTTTTTGGAGTTTGGATGCCTATGTTTTGAGGTTCAGCAGAGACCCCTAAGCCTTCTGGATCAATTGGCCCATAGTATCTCTTGTACTCATCCAGACCCCCCTCTCCTCCACTTATTCCTGCACCCCAGTGAGGGGGCATGCCTTGGAATTGTGTTATGTCTGTTATCCCACTGTTCACACCGCCAGGCTTCTCAGGTCCCACCTTTGGACGTGTCCACCGATTCACAACAGCTAATCGACGATCATGCCTTGGTAGGAATGTAGAGCAAGGCATGGGTGCTCCAAGAATGGGACTGTTCGATGGCCCTAGTGCCATTCCAGAATGTCCACCTGAAGGAGGGGAGCCAGGAAGAAGAGCATTGTATACCGGTGGCTGCTGGTGGTGTTGCTTTTGTTGTTGCTGCTGTTGTGCCATAGCGATGGGGGGATTGGCCACGGCTGTAGAGATCACATGAGGCGGTGGAGGAGGAGGAACTGTGGAGACATGATGATATTGAGGAAGTGTGCTTTGGGAACCTCCAGGAGCTGTTTCATCCTCAAAATTGCAGCAGCTGTACATTCCCTGTAAGAGATAACAAGCAAAAGATTTACTTAGCAAACAGTTCAGGATATCATAATATTTCCCTTGGTGACATACAAACCGATTTAGATGCTTAGAAAATGTCTTGGTAAAGACGTGAAACATTACCATAAAAATTAAATTGTAAAGCTCCCAGTGCTTTAATGGTGCAAGAGTACACACTGTAAGCTCAGCTAACCATTCTCCGAGGTAATGGCAATGCTGACCTCACTCTTTGAGTGTTTCATCTAACCTAACTGCCTTACAATACTCTCATAAAAAGTCTGGTTGCTTGCAAGGGGGATTTAAGGTTCTTCTCATTCTTTCCACAATGTACACAAAGACAGATAGTGATTATGCAGAATGAATAAATGATCCATTTTCTATCATCCTTTTCCACCCCTATTCATTACTATAAGAGAAGTTATAGGCTTTCATAAAATCCCTGTGTGTGCAATGGGAATGCTGGATGTGCCATCACATTTTAGAAATGACAGGAAATAAAGGAGTGTGCTGCAAAGTCCCCTTCTAAGAATTTAACGCCTGATTGCGAGAGATTACTGCGTGTCAGTCTTTGTTCTTGTTGCAAGTAACAAGAATTGCAAAAAGAGTAATCTTTCCTTTTACTTGCAAATACATTTAAATGATTCCAGTTTTGTTTCTTAGGTTCATTTTTACATTTCCTGGGCTACAGATTTTAGTTTGCAGAGCTGGAATGAAATGATCATTATGACACAATTAATGTATTTTATCACTTTCTCTCAAATTTCAGCACAGTTTCATAAGAAATATTCATAAAATAAGTATATTTATAAGGGCTGTGAAAATTAAAGTTAATACTTGTGATTAGTTAAATGTTTAAAAATTTTAAGTGTGAAATAACACATTTATTCAGTTTGATATTAAATTTGATCTGTTCTGTGTGATTTCTAAAAATGAATGGGACACTTTCAGAACTGACTGAAACTGTTTAGAGCCACATCGAAAGTCTCTCACACACATGCACAATTCCCTATGGGAGCTCCCATTTATCAGTGGCCTAAATGACTGAGAAAACCATTATTCTACAGATTATTTATTTATAAATCAAACCCAGATGGGACATTTAACAATTGTAAAGTCATTTGCAGCCTTTATATGATGAAATTTAATTATCATCAAAGCTTAAAAAGTGAAACATCATCCACAAGTGGAACGCCATCATTCATAAAAATGTTAATGTAATCATCGGCGGAGGAATGTGGGTCAGTGGTGGTGGGGGAAGTATGCACATATATTTTGAGCGCCATGAACACAAATTGAAGAACAATAATTACATATATTATTTAGTTTTCTTTCCTTAAAAATGAACGGAATGCAATAACGTTTTAACAAAAAAAAACAATTGACAGCCCTAATATTTATATTAACTTGCCTTTTATTTGGGTCACTCACCCGACTGAAAGCCAGTAGGAAGTCCATTCCTCCAGAGCGGCCCAAACAATGGCGGAGCTTCCAATAGACAAGATGCTCCCATGCAAACACCAGCAGACTTAGGCCCATGGCAACCAGAAGCATATAGAACACTCCCGCCATGTTGTCTATGTCCAGCTTGGAACTCATCACCTCAATCTTATCATTATGGCAGATCCCAGACAGCCAGAGTCGTTCAAGCATGTCAATCTCATCTGAAAAAAAGGAAAAGATGTACACAATGACAGGAGATAAGAAGCATGAAAGATAAGTAGGCCTACAAACAGGGGACAAGACAGATGGAAAGAAGGGAGAAAATGAAAAAGAAAGGCTAAAGAAAGCAAAAGAGCACTCTAACCCTATTGTTGGGAAAAGTAAGTCTTTAATTCAAATCTACAGACAGTGGAGATCTTGCTTTAGCTTCAGTTATTATTACACTGTGTTCACAAAAAGGTGAAAATGGAAAAGAAAAAACAGGAAAAGAATCATAAAAGGCAAGGAGGTGGAAAGAGAGAAGGAGAGAAAGAGAGACTGGAGGATAATAACAGCTTTGATGGAGGTCTGAAATGGTCTGGTTTCGAGGCTCTTGTGATAAGACAGGCCCGTTGTAGTTTGGAGATGAAAGCTCTAGACTGATGGGCCTACCTCCCAACAATAGCCATTAGTGCATTTATCAGAGTGAAAATGTGACTGTGGGAAAAAATAAAAGCATGACAAGGGTATGTTTCTGGCAGAAAAACAACATATGCATTTAGATGACAGCTTTATATCGAGAATTATTCCTTCACTACGAAGGAGGGAGAGAGATAAGTCTAAATCATCATTTCATATGAAACAAAGCATAAAAACAAAACCGCGCTGACCCGCAGGTTAATTACGTTTCAATTTATGACAATATGGCCTTGAACTATGGCTTAAGCCGGGCTCACAATACAGGAGTTTTAAAATCCTAACCGATTATGAAATCTGGTTGCAGCACACATATAAGGAGAATCTTTGCAGATTATCTTGCCTCAAATCTTAAACATGCACACACTACAAGATTTTAACATCGTGGCGCATCACACACTACAAGATCTTATTAAGATTATCATGCCAGAGGGAGCCCCTCACGTGATCTCACGCAGCAGATCGTCATTGATATTTCAGTGATGTATTGTTAGCAATCCTATAGTGTGAGCCAGGCTTTAGGTAATGGGAAATGTAATCATAGGAGCTGAAATCCTAATATTTTTCATTATATTTATTCATTCAAACAAGCAAAATCAGCCCTGAGAATTTCAATCCAAATTGGGATGCGTCAAAATTAAAAATCGAGGTGTTCCGCTACCGCGCTGTTTACTGAAGTGACCCTTTGGCTATTCATAATTGTATTAATTTGCTGTGACAATTTTTCTAATATCATTTATCATATTTCAGTGAGACTCTTCCAGCTTCTTTTCACATTTATTCTTTAATCATTATGGGGCAACTCACTAGGTTCCTCATCATCGAGTCTCATCAAAGAAAAACAAGCAATGCAGGAGAAAAGCATGTGAATGTGTGCGTATGTGAAACAGAGAAAGGGAGAAAGTGTAACACCACTCATAAAGGTTTAATTTCCAAAAAATTCTGCTCACTCACTATGAAAACAAAACAATAGGAATGTTTGTTTGTCATAGTGAAAATCAGGGGTTTGAGACTGAGTATAGGAGATTACAACTCCACAAACAATCAACAAACCACCATTAGATACACCTGGGATGTATCTAGGTATTCATTTCATGTAGAAATTCTCTTACCATCTCCAACTAGCTGCAGGAGGGCAAGGTCTAGCGGCCGCTTCCAGCGGGAGTTTTTGTGTAAGGCAATGCCATATCCTGTTGTAGCGAACACTTTGCCAGAGCCGATGGTCATTACTTTGCAGCCCTCGTCCTTACGAGCCATGTAATTCAGGACAGCTGCATCATATATGAATGCATCCAGTTTTCTGCAGAGAGAAAGAGGAAATGGGAAACAAAACAACAAGGCATGGGTAAATTACTAAACAAGACTAATTATCACTTTATTGATTGTTACATGTAAAGACGAAAACATTGATGATCTTCAGGGAAATCCTATTTCTAAACTAAATAGCGTGTAATTGGTAATTAGTGAAGCCAATCAAGCACCCACCCTAGTTCTGCACCACGCTTTTGTTGGTTTAACAGCACTGAAAATACTTTTTAGGACTTGGATTTTTTTTTGTTAAAGGGGTTATATGATGCAGTTTCTATTTTTCCTTTTCTTTAGTGTGTTATGTAGCTATTTGTGCATGTATAAGATCTGCAGAGTTACAAAGCTCAAAGTCTCCCACAAACTTTCTTAATCACGGCTTGTGTACTGCAAATACACACGGGCATCATCACTGTGTCTGTCACACAACTCTGTTCCCCTTTCGGGCTTGAACTGATGGTAAAACTAAGGACATTATTTACTGTCTTTACATTTATGTTGAAAGCTGAAGCTCGCGATTATGGAAAGGGGCGTTACATTTCCGACGCATGCTTGTGGTGTTTGGCCAATCACAATGCACTGGGTCAGCTGGCCAATCATAGCAGACTGTGCTTGTCGGAAGGACAAAAACAACGCATTTTTGCTTTATAGCAAACAACGCGTTTGAGAGAGGCGGGGCATAGAGGAACTACAATAATGTACAGTATTTAAAAATTATGTTTTTTGAACATTAAAGCATGTCAACATATTCTGTTACACCAAATACACAAAATAATTATCTTTAAAATAGCATCATATGACCCCTTTAATATCAGGAATTTGTTGTGTGTTTTTTTAGGAGCTCTTGGTACAAACATACATACATAAATATATGACACGGAGAACAGAAAGAACATTTAAATAAGTAAAACTAAGGAAAAAACAAAAAATACATAATAATAATGTGGTATACATCTGGAACATTAGATTTATGTACAGATTTGTGCTTTTACTGTATATATAGCTGTATAAATAAAAATATGTATATGTATTTAAATAATACTTGAGAGAGAGGCAATAATTAGTTATTAAGAAATTAATTACAGAAGACAGGTGGTAATTTCTGTGTTATGCCTAGTTCACATTACAGGATTTTAAGCCCGATTTAAACCCGATTTGCAAGTTAACGAGCTCGCCGACATGTCGGATTATGATTGGGCGAAAATCAGCGGGTGATCAGCGCTCTGCAATCTTTATGTGTGAACCACTCAACAACGCTTCAAAGAGGCTCACTGACGCATTGCCGACACCAAACAAATATCTAGCAAGCTAAATATCTGGACTTGTCGGCCGACTCGACATAACGTGGTGTCATGTGTCGCGACAAGCTACAGCCAATGAGAGAGCAAGCAGTGCCGATCCTAGACTTCTGGGGGCCCTACGCAAAACTTTGCAAAACTTGCACTTTGAGAGCAAGTGTGCCCCCTGGTGTTTCGGGGGCCCTACGCAGCTTGCATAATTTGCATATAGGGAGGATAGGCTCTGAGAGCAAGGCATGGGTTGAGATCAGCGGAAGCAAAGCAGAAGCAGCAATACGGCTTTAAGAAAAGTTTGGACACAAGAAATGGAGCAAAATTTTCAAAACAGATCATAAAAACAGCATTTTTTCACATTTTCAAAACAGCTTGCAGCACTAATTTCTTTTCGACGTCCATTTTCAAATAAAAAAATCCTGTTTCACTTGTTGTTTTGCGTCATTCCCGTTCCACTTCTCAAGTGTGATTTCATGACAAAACTTGGTTTGGGGACCGTGTAGAGTCATTGGGTGACAGAGATGTTGTCAGCTCGTGTATTGTGTGGAGCCCTGTTGCGGATCATTTATGTAGTGTCGCATAATGTGAACACCACAACGACTTCCAAGACAGACAGCAAGTCATGTAGTCTGAACGGCACAGCGATCTGCCAACGTTTTAAATCATGTAGTGTGAACTAGGCTTTAGCGGATTAAGCTGGAGATGGCATGGGGGAAAAAACTTTTTATACCTAGATGTTCTAGTGCACAGAGATCTGTAACTGTCTGCCAGAACCGACTCAATAACAGCTGAGTAAAACTGTCATCTGCGCCTGTGGAAGGTTGAACTTTTTCAGTTGACGAAGGAAGGACATCCTCTGCTGGGCCTTTTTCACAATGGAATCAATGTGATTGTCCCACTTCAGGTCCTGTGAGATGGTGGTGCCCAGGAATCTGAATGGTTCCACTACTTCCACAATGTTATTCATGATGGTTGGAAGTGGGAGTGCAGGGGGGTTACTTTTAAAGTCTACAATCATCTCCACAGTTTTGAGCGTGTTCAGTTCCAGGTTGTAACTTGTGACTGCACCAGACAGCCAGCTGCTCAACCTCTTGTCTGTAAAACTCGTTGCTGTCCTGGATGAGACCTGTCTGGGATTGCTCCGTTCAACCAGATTTATTTGCTAGGGAGCGGATATTCACCAGATTGGCAGCGGAGTCCTAAAACCGTGCTGTCGGAATTTCACTTCCCTCGTTTGTGTCGCATGGAGCACTTCTATAGGATCACAGCTTCTCCGACTAGAATGACCAGTAAAACGTCTGAATGCTCAAAAGTTGGCAAAAAATTATTTGGCGTGCTATTATTGATGTCTAGGAGCTCGTCCCTAGTAAAGCTGATCGGAAAAAAAGTTACTTAAAACAGGACAAACTAGAAACAAAAATAGTAAAAGTACCAAGGAGCTACAAACCGAGGAAGCCATGCGCAGCGCCATAAAAAAAAATTCACAGTTTTTAAATTCCTACTGTAAGGTTACTTTTATCTATGATTTGCATTAAAAATCAAGTTTCTGGAGGACTTTAAACAGATCATCAGGTGCACTGAAAACCATTTCAATAAATGTAACTGCATTTATGTGTTTTCTCTACATAAAAATACAGTGATAAATCTATAGAAAGTGTGAAGAAAAGGAAATTATAAGGTATTGGTAAGCATGAATAAGAGTCAAGTAAACAGCTACTACATGCATGCATACTCTGTTTTTATATGCAGGTGGATAATCAAATACCTCAAGAGTTTTCTGGGACATGACTTGTTTCTTTGCCATAAATGTGATAATATATGCGCACAAGCACTTTGCAGAATAGCTCCAAAGAACACTGATATTGTCTGGTTGCTTAATAGGAGGGCTAATTTGTGCAGACACTGGTCTTCAAATAAATCAGATGTAAAAAAAAAAAAACACCTGAAATTGGGACCAGATTGGCTAGCAGCAAGTTTCCTGCGACGTCTGTGCTGTCACAAATACACATTTCTTCCATGGTGGAGATTGTTGAGTAACAGTTTGAAATGTGATGCTTGTAATACAGCATTTTGTGCAATTACTTTGCTAAGCAATCAGACTGAAATTTTTCACCTGCTGCATGATAAAACAGACAAAAGTGGTGCCATTCTCTTTTTCAAATAATGCAAAAATCCACTTCAATCTTATTACTCCATATTCACAGTGCTAAATAATTCAGCAGCTGAATCTTATACAGTAAAAACATAAAAGTTGCTTTTTCAGAAGTCAAATAAGCTTTCTGCCTTATCAGTCAGGTGCACTGGTATGCCTCTTTTCTTTGATCATATTTTTCCCACCTTGTAACATGCCAACGTCTTTGCAGCAAAAACCCAAATTGACAGTTTATTACTGGCTACTCTTCAATCTCCTGCTAAGCACACCTTGAGGTTATTAACAAGCTCTACTTGGCCCTCCAAGACCAGCAAGCACCACATTAGCATTCAAGGTGGCAGCTTTTGTCAGAAGCGTTGTATCCAACAAAACAGAGCCTTTGGGGGAAAATGAGTCACACATTTCAGTAAGGGTGAAACCAAATGAACAGAACATACACAGACAGGTGTTTGACAGCACACTGGCCCACAGTGCAACCTGACTGAAATAGGAAGGCAGTAACAGCAGTAGGTAGGCTGCTGAGGTACACAAGTGCCTCTGAGAATCAGCTAGCGCCTAGTTGGAGACCTGACTTGTTGACTTGTGGGCTGGCGTGCCTGCATTGCATTGCACGGCTTGAAATCAAAAGTCTCACTCTGCAGGCTACAACTATTACACAAACCAAGTGCTTATGAATGACAGCGAAATTGCAAAGCCTAAACATTGCGATTACACATTCTAGCCCTCAAACATAACCTTTTTTTGTGATGGGATGCATATTCATGCCCTTTGTATGCATAATGCAGGGACTTGAGCTTTAGATAGGACAGCCGTAGACACACACACTCCCGTGCACACAGATCCTAGGGCAGTGAGGCAGTGTTAGCGACACCACACTGCTATTTAATAATTCTGGAACAATCATGGCATCTTATGATGCAGAGTAGTGAATGAATAATACACAAGTGCAGAATTGCTCCTTTCGGTGATTAAACACTACCAGATGAAAATGGAATGACATAAAATGCTCTTTATATAACAAAGCCTGGCAAAGCTTTTAAAAAACTTTTGTTTCCTAAACCAGCGTCATGCAGAGTGGTGTCAACTGGCTAAGCACATAAAAGCATCATCATAGGAAAACTCAATGCTTGACTAAACAACTATAATACCACCATGCCTCTAAACTAAGCTGCCACAGCTGTGGTCACAATGTGGCACTAACAAAAACACAATCTGCTATCACAGTATAAAGCAGGTGTCATTGTTCACCTTCTATATTAATACATTAAAGGTAATGACACTAGTGGCTAGATTTGCATTTCCAGAAGGAGGTAATCTTTTATACACGCAACCGTCCAACTATATGATTTGTTATTGTATTTAGAGCAGTATTTTTATGGCATAATAACAACAAAGATCATATTTAGTGTGTCAGCATTAAACATGAGCAGATACATTTACACTAAAAACAGTCAGAGTAAGTAATTTGGAGATCTTTTAATATATTGTGTAAAAATTTTAAAAACATTAAAAAAACTATTACATTTATAACAGCCAAAAATACATGTAATTAAATTTAGTTTATATTGTTTTTTTCATGTTTTTGAAAGAAGTATCTTATGCTCAATAAGGCTGTATTTATTTGATTAAAAAAAACAGTACTGTATATTGTTACAATAAAAACACTAATATTTTGAAATATTATCACAATTTAAAGTAACTGTTTTATAATTTAATATATTTTAAAATGTAATTTAATCATGTGATGGAATTTTTATTCCAAAGCTGAATTTTCAACATTATTATCCAGTGTCACATGGTCCCACAGAAATCATTCTAATATGCTGATTTGTTGCTCAAGAAACATTTCTTATTAATATCAATGCTAAAAACAGATGTTAAAAAAGCATTTAAGCATTTATTTAAAAACAGCATTAATTTGAAATAACAATGTAAAGGTCTTCAATTTGGATCAATTTAATGCATCCTTGTTGAATAAAAGTACTGAATGGTAGTATAACTAGTTTCCCTGTACATTTAAAAAGACTGCCCTGTTATGGCAAATTGCTTGTGATGTTCCTCATTTATAATAAGTCACTTTGGATAAAAGCGAGTGCTAGATTAATAAATGTCAAATCTAAATAAAATGAATAAAGTTTGACTGCAGTACATTAAACAAGAGATATCAATACCATGCTCGCCCTGCAAGCACAAATCCAGTTGAAGACATAGTATCCTGTGAAAGTAGTAATGCCCGCTGAATGTTTTGTCCTTTCAGTGACATAGCACCAAGGAGGAAAGTCAATCTTTACACCCTCCTTCGAAAAGTGACAGCCAACAAAATAATTAACTCCCCTGTTGTGATCCATCATGTCACCCATATCAGTCAATTACTTGTGAGCACATCTGTTTTCCCCCACTGCTTAAAAGAACATCTTGATTCATTGGGACATAACACTTTTGTGGTCTGATTTAGGGCCAGGATTAAAGCTCGAGTTTGGCAGATTTTTCATTTGCCACGTTGGCTACTACTAAAACACTTCATTATACAGTTTATGCCTATGAATTAGTGTTGTCTTTCACGATGGTCGTCATTCACTCACCCAGTTTTAAGGTTGTCGATGGCCTCTTCCACGCCTCTCTGATTGTTCCGCACCATGTACTGATGCATGTTGGGGTAATTGCTCCGTATATTCTCCTCCGTACTCCCATTTGGGACAGTGCCGAAGCGTAAGGGAGGATACTGCTCTGTGGGATGCTGAAACTGAACACAACATTAGGAGATCCTTCATTAGGTTTCTGAAATATGAGATTACAGTTTAGGCCACTGAAATTCACATAATTAGTCATTTGGCTAACTATGATTGTAAACGCTAAAGTGTGTGGTGGGAGTAAAAAGAATGAAAATTGAATCATTGTTTCATATGATTATAGGCAGATGATTTATTTGCATAATTTGGCCCCAACTGCTCCACACAAACAAATGTCTGTTTCAAATGCAAGTGAGACCTATTTAAAAAAAGATTTATAGTGTGTATCCATATCACTGCAATGTCAGTTATTGTTGCACAACCACAATTTCAGCTTATACAAAATTTCGCTACAGCTCAGTTTAGTTCACATCATGTCTAGTAAATAGGGATACACTGATTTTAAAATTGTGACCGATACCAATAAGCCAATATTGATTTTCATTTTACGGCTGATAACCATGTTGTTACTGTTAACTAAAACTAACAAAAAATGTCATCAGTAATTGAAATAAAGCTGAAATAAAATGCAAGATGAAAACATAAACTTAAAACAAAAATAAGAAATGCTGCCTTAGCTAAACTAAACTATAGTATAAAGTATATAAGTATAAAATAATACTAAAATCTGTACTTAATGTGCAGAATGAATAAAGAATAAATGAATAAACATTTTTCTTCAATACTTGCTATAAGAAAAATAGCTCTGAAAGGGTCCTGTTTTACTATAATCTATGAATATCCCTTTAAGTTAGTGATAAACGGTCACCCAAGCCATAAAATAGGCAGAAACAATTCAATATCCAATAGTGGATGATAATTATACATGATAAATAATTATAGTTATAAATTACAACAAAAATGCCTTAATATAACAATTATTTTATTTGCAAATAAAGATTATCATGCAAATATAAAACAATCATATTTATTACATAATGTTTCCACGCAAGTACGACCTCCATAAACTCAGCTCAATGGAATAGCTAAAAAAAAAGGGAAATTTGTTACAAAATAAAATCACTTGTATCATTGTCTACCTTCTTATCACTGAGGCCAGACACAGTGTCGATGTACTCTTCTTGGATCATGAAAGCAGCCAGGTTAGCAGTGTAGCTGGCCAGGAAGATGACAGCAAAGAAAGCCCAGACCAGCACCATTATCTTACTGGTGGTGCCTCTTGGGTTTTCCACCGGAACAGAGTTATTAAACACCAGAGCCCACAGCAGCCAAATAGACTTCCCTATGGTGAACTTTGAACCTCCTGTCTCTGAAGGAAGAATAACACAGGAAGGCCAAGTGAGACATGTCTAATTATGACATAGACGGTGATAACAGCAAGTGTAAAGGTAGACAACAAAAATACACATGAGAAAAGGAGGAACACAGCTCGAGGTGAACTGTGGAACATGCTTACAATGATAAAAACAATCTGTAAACATGTCCTTCATTGCTGATTGCATTCATGAAAGTGCCCAGAGCAAAAGCTTGAATTTATAAACAACATACTCTTCCCACTCTGTAAGCTTCGGTTATATCCAACAGGGCTTAAGAATTCGAATATGAAGACGGTCACAGCTACCACAGACAGGCACATGACGAACATCATCACCCACACAGCTGGGCTGTACGGCTCTATAATGGTGGAAAAAAATATAAAATGTCAATCCAAACAATTTAAAGGGGTCATGACATATTTTTTTCCCTGGGCTCCATTTATAATAAAATAATTTTTTTTGAGCCAATAAGTCTATAGTTTAGATTTTACTGAGTATTGCCCACACTATTAAACAGCCAATTTATCAGCCTCTTTGCAAAGCCTGACTTAAACAGCAAAATCTGTGCAAAAAGGTGCCATACAAACTGTTAAAATCAGATCTGAAATGATCAGGGACCTTATTAAAATAAATTTCAGTATTTTTTTTTAATGTTGGGATCTATCAATGGCATTTACAGAGCAGTAGGTGCTACACGCAGTCAGGAACATCACACGGTTTGACAAACTTTCTCACATTTGATCATTCTTCTTGTTTAGGAAGAACTGCGTATTCTATTTTCTTATTATCTCATGCAAGATTCTGATATCCCAATACATGTCACTGCAGGCAAAAAAAAAAAAGGCTCCTATATGAAACAAAAATAGGCACCAAATAATTTTTTTTAAGTGCCACAGAATAAATGTTTTTTTTATTTATTTCTTTTTTTAAACATATTAACATTTCAGTCATACTGTCATATATTTATGTCTCCCCTCCTTTTACAGCATCAGCATCCATCTTAATCCATCTTGTAGATGGCCTGGGAACTAAGGTTCACTTAAAGTGGGAATTAAACATAATTTTCAACTTGATAACTATATACAGTCAGAAATAATTGTTTATTAAACAGAATCTGTGCCAATATCACAGACCATAACTATGTCAGCATCACTTGGCCATTGAGTGTAGTTTGGGCTCCTCCTCAATGCATCCTATAAATGTTGTCATATGTCCTGCACACATCCAGTCTGTTTTTCTTCATTAGTAACATGCAATTATATAAGAGGTGTTGAATTTTATCTTTAGCTCCTTGCATTCTTTCTTATCATGTAGACAACAGATTAAGTAAAACATGAATATACAATATAGCACATATATTTAGCAAAATGCTCTTCTTTAATTGTTTTTTTTTTCGCCTCGCTGACTAATGAGCTTATGGATGCCGAATAGTTATTCTGTGGTAAATGATTGTTACGTGGCATTGTTTACAAGCTTTACACGTTTTCTGCAATTTGAAACATTGAAAGAGCGATTACATGAGACAATTAAGATATTTTGATGTCCATTCATGTTTATTTCATACTATAGTAGTAAAGAGAAAGATATGATAGGTTCAACCCGCTTGAACTGAGGCGCTAAAGTGATTGCTCATGCTACATTTCTGAGTGCCAAAACGGTATTTAGTTGTTTGAAATTTGTAATGAATTTAGTAGAATTTTAAAGCTGATACTTTGTTTATTAAAAGGTAACAAAGCCTATTGCGATTATTGGATGGCAAGTGCGCTACAAATAATATGAAGTTCATGCATTAACAGAACACAGCATTTAGACTAAAGGTCTTGATGACAAGAAGCCATATTAGTAACACAAATATAAACGAGAATTGTTAACGACATTGTTAATGTCCACACAGCTGACAGCTTTGTATGTTGTAATTTGTTCAAGTTGTGCATGAAATAGACCCCGGTTTTCTCCACTTTTACTTCACACGTCTCCGTCATTTTCGATCTCTCTCATGCTGCCACAACTGGAGCTGCTTTTAGCAGGGGTGCATAACAAAAGATGTGATCGCAAAACAAGCATGAAAAAAGGCATTACGTGCAAATTTTTAAGTGATAATATGTCAATTTTCAAAAATATCACTCGCAAACTAATATTTTTGGCCGCAAATGCGACCGTTTTAGTCGCAGTCTGGAACCCTGCACTGACACAGATAGAGGTCATAGCTGAAGCCCACTATTTTAGCCAGGCGCTTGAGAACATCAATACAGAAGCCTTTGCAGCAGCGCTTCATGGATTGAATGCCCTCAACAACCATGCTGTAATTGAAAAGAAGAAGAGAAAGACATAGAAAAGGAAAAAGAAACAGAAAGGGGACAGTGATACAAAAGAAAGAAATAATGTAGAGAAACCAAGTAAAAGAAACTAAATGAACATCCCTGCTTAGAATTCAGTGCTTTGTCACCTAAGGCTAACACACATAATCTGGGGTCTATCAGCATAAAGTATAAGTGTCACGGTGTGCCTACTGTGAGGAGCGAGGAACGAGGAGAATCATGATCAACAGTCTTTATTTTATATCTAGGGAAACACACGTAGGACACGGGATCGATGTTCAAGACAGCATACCAGACACTAGGAAACACAGGGTTTAAGTAATAAGGGAACTAATGGGACACACCTGGGATCAATAGAACTAAACAGGGAACACCTGGAAACAAATTACGGGGTGCATAACAAAAGATGTGATCGCAAAACAAGCATGAAAAAAGGCATTACGTGCAAATTTTTAAGTGATAATATGTCAATTTTCAAAAATATCACTCGCAAACTAATATTTTTGGCCGCAAATGCGACCGTTTTAGTCGCAGTCTGGAACCCTGCACTGACATGCAAAAAATTTGGGAAGTTCAGTATGTTTTTATTTAAAAAAAAAAAGAAAACTTTTATGACAAGACCATCTTAACAATAAAAAAAAGTTAATTGTTAGAGAGAGGCCAAGTTGGATTGCTAATTACAAGATTATAAAGATCCTTAAACCATTACCATTTGGCAGTGTGCATAAAAAGTCAAAAGATAATCAGCAAAAAATGTTGCAAATACAACATTTAACATAAACATGATATATAACACTAAATCTGAAGAAATATGTAGCTCAACTGGTACAGCATAGTGCTGGCAAAATCAAGGTCAAGGGCTTGATTCCCAAGGAAAGGTTCATACAGATAAATTGTTTTACTTTGGATAAGTGTCTGCCAAATGCCTAAAAGTAAAAATGAAGTCCTCCCTCCTATTCCCTTACCGAGGAAAGCAGATGGTGACACAGTGCCATTGCTACGAGAGACCATGACACTGATGCCAGTCTCCACAAACGGAACAGAGAACTCTACAACCTCTGACCTCTCTTCATTAATAGTCAAGGAGCCGATCGCCATGTCAGCCCGCTTGGACACCACCTGGTGGGGAAAGAGGTTAATAACATTACGAACAGAGAAAGTGTATTTAAGAAGTTTGTCAAAGTATCTAACCTTTATGGACTACTTAGTCTGAATGTTAAATCTGAATGTTAAATTCAGTTAAATCTGAATGTTGCTTAGTTCACACATTTAAAAAAAAAGTTTTAGTTTTGTTCTATATAATTTATATTCAAGAACATTAGCTTGCATATTATGGCCTGGTGCTTAATCGGTGTCACAGTTCGAGACAAAAAAACCTGCTGCACCTGAATTCAGTCAACTTTGTGATAATAAAATCAAGGTGAACAAATAGTCGAGAGATAAAATGAGGACCTGACCTCCCCGACCATTCCATTCCACTCTCCATTTATGTTCTTTCCATGCCTGCCATTGGTCACCAGATAGAGGTCATAGCTGAAGCCCACTATTTTAGCCAGGCGCTTGAGAACATCAATACAGAAGCCTTTGCAGCAGTGCTTCATGGATTGAATGCCCTCAACAACCATGCTGTAATTGAAAAGAAGAAGAAAGGGAGTTCCGGAGGCCATGGCAGAGTAGGGAGTTCAGGAGGCCATGGCGGAGTAGACAGTTCAGGAGGCCTGGCCTCGGCACTCGGCCCGGCCTCCACGGACGGACCCCTTCTACCCCCCCAAAAAATCCTTGGGGAGAATATCGTCTTTAAAGGCCCTCCGTAGGCCTAACTCGGGAACTGTAGCCCTCCCTGGGCTTGACTTGGGAACTGGAGGCCTCCTTGGGCTGGACGTGGGAACTGGAGCCCTCCTTGGGCTGGACGTGGGAACT